>NC_141693.1:164421807-164949307 GCF_964263255.1 Lissotriton vulgaris
GTTGACACGCGACAATTAATTGATGTGGTCATATTTAAATATATACATTGCAATGACATATAAATTGCACGAGTGCCACTGAACTTATTTAAAATAATAAATACAGTTCAATATCTTTAAAACTACTTCTCTCAAAAGGATCAATCCCTTTGTATTTGCCATTTTCTTTGTCATTGAATATGGGGAAATATATAACCGGTTAAATCCGTTTATAATCTACCCCTATATTATCTAATGCGCCATAAGATATTGGCATGATTAAAACTGTTCTTTTAGTTTTCGCACACTATGTAGTCTAGAGAATTGGAGAGGTAACTAGAAAGTGCTAAAAGTGCATCCCATAACATTAAATTTGTAAAGTGCAAATGTGAATGGTGTGAATTTCTCAAGTTCATCAAATGTATATGCTAGGTCCCATCATCTGTACACAAAAAACTAAATTAGTTCATTGATCATACTGATTAAACAATTTCTTCGAATCCTAAAAACATTCCAATGTGTATAAAAGCTAATATACTTTGAGAAATATTACATGAGGAAAAATGAAATGTATATACAGAATTTATATACAATATTATTTACAAGGACAGATTTAGTGATGCCGATATATACAAAAACTAATTGTTGAACCAACGTGTCAAGACAGTGCCCGCCCTGTTTGTTCTACAGAAAGCTGCGCATGTCTTCCGTCGTGTTCAACCCGTTGGGCCATTTGCAGTCTAGGTCCAAGATATATTTGGTCTCTAGCTGACGGAGTTGGCGTTCTCTATTGCCCCCTCTCCTCTTTCTGCTCACAGCGTCAATTACATAGTAAGAAAGGCAATTGATGTTATTGGCATGCACTTTCTTAAAATGTCTGGCAACAGGATATGTTGCATCGCTGTGCAGAATGGCCCTAATATGCTGCAATATCCTGACGTGCACCTGTAGCTTCGTACTACCCACGTAGCGCAGCCCACAGGTGCACGTCAGGACATATACGGCATATTCGGTTTTGCAATTGTAATTACCAGTTATCAGATTGGAAGTAGTCTTGAAAGGTGTTAAGTACGATTACATGTTGCACCCAAAATTAAACGCTCTACATGTTGCGCATTTGGTAAAGCCTTTCTTAGATGGTAACCACGTAGAGACTTTTTTAATCTCCGCAGATACTTTGTCTAATCTCGTGCCCATGGTGCTGCTTCTCCTAAATGTAATCACAGGTTTCGCAGCTACTTTATTGTGGAGGATATTATCTGTCAGTACCACAGCCCATTGCTTGTTGATTATAGACCTGATCTGACGTTCCTCCCTATTATATGTTGTTATTAATCTAGGAGTGTTAGTTACATTAGAAGGGCTGCCGAGAGTGGGTGTATTGGAGCTTTCCTCATCAGAAAGAAGGCTTGTTCTAGGTCTAGTTTTTGCCTTTTCCTCAGCTTCCTTAATCATTTTAGCAGAGTATCCTCTATCTATTAGTCTAGCAACCAAGTCAGATTTACATTTCTCAAATTGCTCCTCACTACTACAGATTCTCTTTATCCTTAGGATTTCTCCGTATGGGATACTGGCAATGAGGTGCTTTGGATGAGAGCTGGTTGCATGCAAAGTAATGTTACCAGAAGTGGCTTTTCTATAAAGCGTGCTCTCAAGTTTGTTTTCATGGACAAAGATCTTAACGTCAAGAAATTCAATTTCTCTTTTCTCAATGTGAGAAGTGAATCTTAAGTTAAATTCGTTATTGTTGATCTTATTAACAAACAACGCTGCTTCTTCCTCACTCCCCTCCCACAGAATGAACACGTCGTCTATGTACCTCAGGTAAGATCTTATATGGGAATTATATTCCTCTTGAAAGGCGGTTTTGAGGACCCGCTCCTCCCACCAGCCTACATGTAAACATGAGTAGCTGGGGGAGAAGCAGGCCCCCATTGCCACTCCTCTCAACTGCTTATACAGATCTTTGTCGAACAAGAAATAATTGTTGTTCAGACACCAACTGATAAGTTGCAATAGAATTTTGTTGTGTTCATACAACGCGCTGGACCTCCTTTCCAAGAAATACTTTACAGAAGCAAGTCCCTGTGTGTGGTCTATAGATGTGTATAAGGCCTCTATATCAAGTGTGATAAGAAGCAAATTTTCAGACCATGGGAGCTTATTAATTTTCTGCAAGAAATCGCCAGTGTCTTTAACATAGCTAGGTAGTGACATATCTAGGTAGTTGTATATGTATATTTAAACAATAAACTAATAAACAAAATGTAACAAACATAATACAAAACAACAAGGTGGAAGACTCCTGTGGGGACCATGGATGTCGACTACAGAGCCTGGAAAATAAAGCACAAAATAAGGACGTGTGTAATGCACATATCAAAGGACTGAGAGAGAGAAACAGAGAAGGAAAAACAAGCCAGAGGGAAAAAGAGAGGGAAGGAAAGAAAGGGAGGGAGAAAGGGAGAAGGGAGAGAGAGATAGAAGGAAAGGAATGATGAGAGGGAGAGAGAGAGAGCGAGAGAGAGAGAGAGACTGTCGTCTCTGCGCATCCATGAGCAAATAATTACCTGGTGCCATCGGAGTGTGCAGCAGTGGGCACTCCACATGCCCTTCACAACTCCGTCGATCTCAGAGGTGTTGCTGACTCCTGACCACCTCAGGCTTTAATGCTGCCAAGCCTGTGGAACTCAAGTCCGTGCCACGTGGTGGTAGCCCCCTGATTGCCACATGATTTTTTGGGTGGCACTAACCCTATGCATGTGAAGTCCTCGCCAAGGGGATGGTAGGCCCCTAACGGCCATACAGCTGAAGGTGCGACTAACCTTTTGTGCAACTTTTCATGGATGTGACGTTGTGGATCAGTTATACTTGCGTGGTCACATGGCCTGTGACGCATGTGCCGGATGGGTGTGGTGTGTGTGCAAACTTGTCCTCAGGGAGTGGCCATGAGATGTTGAGAACTAGACCACTGACCTGCACACTAACAGTGAGTACGCCTGCGACAGGTAGCTATGTGGGGCCAACGTCACAACGTAATCAGAGTGGGGTGGTGTGATGTGGCGTCAAATGGAACAGGGCAGGGATAGTCACAATGACGCGGATGGCTCATAGTACTGCATCTGTGAGTGGAGCAGACGGGTCGCAGCTGTCCCTCTGCAAGCCTGGGTGCGAACTGGTCATAACTTACACTACAAAAGTATTGAAGAATCATTTTGTGATTCAGTTCGTCCGCTGGCATCTGTCCGAGGCATTTGTGAAAACATATCGGAGTTGTTTCTGTGATAGACACCCCTTTGGCACTGCCTCTCCCCACATCAGCAGGTAACACACCCTCTTTCCACATTACCAGCATACCCCCAACAAAATTCCTAGGCCCGGAAGTGTCCCTGTGCAGTTGGACAAAGAAGAATCTTAGTCATAGATTTACATATACAAAAATGTATTTAAAGAAAAGAACAACAAATACGACTGAAGGGAGACGGGTGCTGTGGTCGCTGCCACAGAGTTGGGATCACTGCCATTCAGGACTCAGGACACAGTTACACATGTGGGATTGGTTTGTGTTAAATAGCGTTAGTGACACAAGAAGCATTGAGACTGTATGAGCCTGTGATGATGCTTGGTGCAGACGGGCCACACTAGGAGCAACGTGTCTTGCCTACTGGAATGCGTCATGTGGAATCGGGACTCGATGTAAATTGTGAGGCCTGCTGACCATAGCGTAGGCCAGAGGTAGCAATGAGGAAGGGCCCACAGCCTCATGCATACATTGGTGGCCGCACCGGCCTGCGTAGTGCAGGTTCAGTGGCACCACTTGTTGCCAGCCTTCAATATGAAAAAACTCCTCACTAATCAAAAGGAGTGAGGTGCTGTGGTCGCTGTCACGAAGTTGGGGTCGCTGCCATTCAAGACTCAGGACACAGTTACATATGTGGGATCGGTTTGTATTAAAGAGGGTTAGTGGGACTACGTGTCGCTGGTTTGCATATCGAAATATGCCTCACAAATCGAAGGGAGTATGGTGCTGTGGTCAGTGCTCCGGACTCTGAGTCACTACCATTCAGGACTCAGAACACAGTTACACATGTGGGATCGGCTTGTGTTAGAGAGGGTTAGTGGGACTACGAGTCGACGGCTTGCATATCAAAATATGCCTCACAAACCGAAGGGAGTATGGTTGTGTGGTCGGTGCCACGTACTTGGGATGACTGCCATTCAGGACTCAGAACATAGTTACACATGCGGGATTGTCTTGAGTTGAACAGAGTTAGTGGCACCACGTGTCACAGTCTTTTATATCGAAATAAACCTCACTGGTGAAAGGGAGTCTGGTGCTGTGGTCGCAGCCACTGACTTGGGGTCAGTGCTATTCAGGACTCAGGAAACAGTTACACATGTGGGATCAGTTTGTGCTAAAGATGGTTAGAGGCACCACGTGTCGCCGCCGTTGCATATGGAAATATGCCTCACTGATCGAAGGGAGTCTTTTGCTGTGGTTGTCTCATGGATTTGGGTTCACTATCATTCATAACACAGTTACACATGTGGGATTGGCTTATGTTGAAGACGGTTAGTGGCACCACGTGTCGCGGGTCTTCCACAGTGTAGACCAGAGGTAGCGGTGAGCAAGGGCCCACAGCCATGTGTATACCTTGGTGGCCCCATCGGCCTGCGTAGTACAGGTTCAGTGGCACCACTTGTCATCAGCCTTCAATATGCAAATACTCCTCACTAATCGAAGAAAGTCAGGTGCTGTGGTCGCTGTCACGAAGTTGGGGTCACTGCCATTCAGGACTCAACACAGTTACACATGTGGGATCGGCTTGTGTTGAACAGGGTTAGTTGGCACCATGTGTCGCCGGTCTTCCACAGTGCAGGCCGGAGGCAGCGGTTAGTAAAGGCCCACAGGCACGTGATGTTGACTTGAGCTGCACAGATTGGGAGCATTTGGTCTTCTTAACCCATTATAGTCTCTTACACAATTTGCGTTGCTACTAACCTTGAATTGTGAACCATGGTAACTCCAGTGTAGGCCGGAGGCAGTGGTCAGGATGGGCGCACAGCCACGTGGCGTTGAGTTCAGCTGCTCAGTTAGTGGTGCCTGGAGCACTCAGTGTGTGCCCACCCTGCGATGATACGTGGTCCCGGCAGGTCGCACTTGGAGCAATGTGTTTTGACTAATGAATTCTGCCTTAATAAGGCCACGTGGCGATGACTTGTGGCGCAGTGAATTAGTAGCACCTGAAGCACACAGCATACGTGCAGCCTGCGATGATACGTGTTCCAGACGGGTCGCACTGGCGCAATGTCTTTTGTCTAATAAATTCTGCTTTATTAAGGCCAAGTGGCGATGACTTGTGGCGCAGTTAGTTAGTAGCACCTAAAGCACACAGTGTGTGCGCAGGCTGCGATCGCCCATGATCTGAGAGGCCTGCACTGGGAGCAACTTGTCTTGTGTACTAGAGTGCGTCATCTGCAATCACCACTGCATCTGAATTGTGAGCCCGGCTGTCCGCAGTGTAGATCGAAGGCAGTAGTCGGTACAGACATAAGTCTGCGGTGCTGTGCCGCTGGGTTCGTAGGGGGCCTATCGAGGAGGCCCGCGGTCATGGCAGCAGCCACGTGCTAAGGTGATGGCCACCGCTCTGGCAAAGTCTCAAGTGAACCACATTCAGGGCCTGGCCTATTTATTCATACTGCTACTCTAGAGTAGAGTATGTTGGACCAGCCCACTCTGCTTTCGCTTCCAGGGGAGGACAACACAGCTACATGACTGAGATCTTCCCCATTGCGTGAGGTAACATGGTTGTGTCCACTGTGCACAACACTACAAGTATCAATAGTATATCTCAACATGGAGAGGTTTGTGCTTTTCATAGTGAGGTCTGTGCAGCACATCAGTGTTACACTTGGCATTGTCTGCAATATTATTGATAGGTGACTTGCCTCCTTCATACATAGTTGGTTGCCACATCTCCCGACATTCAGCTATTGTGCGGCTGAGGGGGCATGGCATTTTGGGAAGGTCCGTTGTCCTGTTTTGCGCTGCCTCGGTGGCAGTAGCGGGGTGTTCCGGGTGGAGGTTCTGGTGGTGGTGGCGCTGGGTGTTGTGGCCTTGTTGGGTGTTGGAGGTGCATGATCAGTAGCTCTATCACGTGTTGGTCTTTAGATGTGGCTGTGAGTTGGGTCCAATTCACGCAGTAGATAGTCGACCTCCTTACACCAGTTAAAGGTTGATGTTAATTTGTAACATGTAACTCGGCTTATCCTTTTGGATCGCATTGCAGATTTGGCTGGTCATTGAAAATATGGGGAAGTGGTGTTTTAGTTTTTAGTTTCCACAGGAACGCTTACTTTGGATATCATTAGTGTTAATTGTGGGTCTCGTTTGTGGCATTTTTATTTGGTGGAAGGTTTAGATGGAAAACTGGTGAGATTTGCAGTTTTCACCAGGTTGAGAATGGGATAGGCAGTATACCCTCCCTCCTACTCCCCCTCCATGGTGGGCCTCGCTGCCGCTAGTTGCTGCTCCATCATGCTACCTGACCAAAGATGGCCGCAGGCTCCCCTTAATTCACTGAAAGGCCTGTGACAACGCAGGGTGATGGGGACCTCCCAATACTCTTTCCTGTGATCAGATCTGTCCATAAACCTGTGACCTTCGCCACACAGCCCCTATGCCACCTAAGAAGTTTTCAAACAAGGTCAAACTGATGGCCACCACCAGTGTACAGTACAGTCCCCTGCCTGACCCCAAGATAGCTTCTATAGTGGTCCCCCACACATTGTTTTACTTCCCAGGGACAACATGTGGACACTGATCAGACCTTGAACCTATCCCCTAACCTGCCTACACATCAGGACTGTGGCGACCTAGCGATTTGGCTGATGCCCGGTGGAGCTACCATATAGCTAAAGAGAAGATGAGTTGTGAACTCCCCCTCCCTGCCGTCACCTCACCAGCCGGACCTTGGGCAGATTTTCCCTTGTCTCTACGTCCTGTCTTCCTCCTACCCTTTTACCCTATCCCCTTACCCTTCCTGCTCCATTCACCTTGTCCCCTATGTACTTTAAATGCTTTTCTTGATGCTTAAGTAACTTTTAACTGATGTAATTTGCAATATTATTGTCCCTCATGTAAAGCACTCTGATTCCATCGGGTCTAGTCAGCGCTATATAATAACTTGTTAATTAAATGTGTTCCCATTTAGTACTTTTTCTCCCTTTGTCTACCTCCCTATCTCCTAGCTCCTATCCCTCTCCCCTGAATCTCTCACCGTGCCTGCTAGTCTGCCTAGGCCCCTGTCCTTTGTGCCCTTTGACTAAGCACTCCTTCTCCCCTTGTTGGGGAAAGATCCAATATTTATACTCTGGAGTCTCAGCGTACCCGCTGAGAGAGTCCACTGCGCCAAGGTAGCCACTCAGAGCTCGGGTATGGTATGGCACCCCTTGCCAAATCACTCCTTCTCCCCTTTTTGGGGAAGGATCCAGTATGCAGGCCTTGGAGTCTCAGAGACCCCTCTGAGAGAGTCCACTGCATAAAGGGAGCCTCCCGCAACTGAGATAGGGAAGTGATACCACTTTCCCTGGGATCTCAGCTTACTGGGCTTTAAACGTTGCTTTGACTCGTCTACCAGTTTGTGTCCTCGTCGCCCTTCTCCTCCTTTTTCCATGCGATGTCCTTCACCCTCCCCTACTCTTTCCTGCCTTCATTACCTGTCTACTTCCCCAGCTCCTTCCCCCCTCCCCTGAATCTTCGCCTTGCCTGCTTTTCCCCTTACGTATATGTGCTTATTGTTTATCTTGACCTTACAAGTAACTATGTTGCTCTAATAACTGTGTCACCTTTGTAACGATGTAACCTGTAACTGTGATCTGATGCTCACGTAAAGGGCTCTGATACCTCCGGGTCTAGCCAGCGCTATAAAAAAACCTTTAAAATAAAAAAAAATTAAAATTAAAAACAGAAAAAAAGATAGGTTTAATGTACAATATAATTAGAAATTAGCATTTAAAAAACCTTTGAAATTCACTGAAAAAACCATAGGTTTCAGGCACCTTATAGTTAGAAATTATGCATTTAAAATCCTTAGAAATTCACTGAAAAAACCATAGGTTTCAGGGTCCTTATAGTTAGTTGGACATTTCACTCATACAAAACAATAGGAATTCCCCTGTTATAGTTAGTTGAGCTAACTATAACTCGAGTTATCCTAAAA
This sequence comes from Lissotriton vulgaris, assembly GCF_964263255.1. NCBI lineage: Eukaryota > Metazoa > Chordata > Amphibia > Caudata > Salamandridae > Lissotriton > Lissotriton vulgaris. Next base: position 164,430,009 of record NC_141693.1, read on the forward strand.
AATGCACGCGTGCGCAGTCCTACCACGACATACGTATGACATAGGAGCAGAGACCATGACGAGGAGGAGGACAGCCTGGAGTTGCTAAAGATCAGAAAAAATGTAGCAATTGTGATTAGAGGTTGGCTAAGGCTTCAAAAAGGTGTGAAAGGTTATAGGAGAGTTCAGATGCACTAGAAAATATGCAAGAGTAAAGTTTGGAAAGAATGAGGGCAGGGGACTGAAGGAATGACGGAAACAACAGTGAGTGTAATGGGTCAGGCGAGTAAAAGAAAAGAGCAAGAGAACATAGTAGCCTTTAGAAGAATAGAGTGGGAGGGAAAATATAAAGGTGAAAGTGACAAAAAACAGATCTGAGAGGGGAGAAGATATATTTGTAAAATAAAGGGTGAGAGTAGATATGGGACTAAGATTTAGTGGGAGAAGATGAATGGACTGTTGAAGACGGGTAGTGGAAAAAGAAAAAAGAAGATAAGTTATATGGTGTTAATTTATGTTATGTTATGTTATTTTGCTTTTATAAGGCGCACAGCTACCCAAGGTTTTCCTGGCGCCGCCTGAATATACACAAAAGGGGTAAGTAGGGCCTATTGATTGAATAGCCAGGTTTTTAAAGATCTGCGAAAGTGAACAAGATTAGTCTCATTCCTCAGTACTAGAGGAAGAGAATTCCACAAGGTTGGGCCCAAGTACCAGTCTATACCTCGGGACCGAAAATTTTGCTTGATTTGCTGACCGGAGAGAGCGAGAAGGGATGTAAAGTTTGCAATGGAATTCAAATATTCAGAGGCCTTGCGTATTTTTATCTTAAACATATACATTAGAGTTTTAAATTTAATGCGGCAGAATGGAGGAGTCTTGAAAGATGAGAAAGGCAGAAAAGAAGCAAAAGGTGACAGAGAAAGAAACAGGGAGGAAGTGGGAAACAGAGTCTGTGAGAGAGAGGCAGGGAGGGAGTCTATGCTTCATGCTGGAGGGGCGGAGTATAATAAGGAGGAAAACATTTCAAAGATTACAAGTGTGGGGAGGGGTAAACTTCTGTAGGAGATGGTGGACATCACAAGATGTCAGCAGAAAGAAGGCATGAATAAAATAAAAAGGTTGCAAAATGCAAACACTAAGACAAAGTGAGAGTGTGGGGGAAAGCAGGGGAAATAGAAAGTGCTGACAGATTTTCTGTCTATTTCATGGTCCTGGGCTGGATGCCAAGAGCCTTCAATTGTCTTTAGTCACAGACTACAGCAACAGTGAGGATGGCATCTGCTGCCTTCAGATATAAAGTGGGTATCATGAAAAACAAAGTGGGCGCTGTAGCTATGTGATATAAAGTGTAGAATATGTGTAGAGGACTTCTGCCACTAGTACGTCGTTCAGCACTCTTGCCTTGCCAAGGCGCAATTTCAGGGCATATATCATGAACAATGTTGGCACATGCAAAGATATAACTTGAAGACATCTGTTTACACAAATTAAAAATCATTTCAATCATTTATATGCCTATTGCACATACGCCCTCTGTTGAGGCTCAAGTTATATTTTCTGAAGTTGGGTCTAAGGTGTTTGTAAAAAAACAATGAGGGCCTTTTTTATGAGGCCTTGCCTCATTTTTTTGTGGCGGCGTAAAAATTGTACCATGTCATGCCTTAATTACAAAGTGATGTTTCTAGGCAGATGGTTACCTTTGTAAACCCCTGCGCCATATTATACTTACACCAGGTATAATAATGTATGCAGGGTGGGTGTTCCCCCGCAAAAAAGCCTTGTAGAAGGGGTGCATTGAAATCTGTGAGATTTTTGTCCACCATAAGCGTGGAAGGGTATACTCAGATGTGAGTCCCTAGCTCATTGCACCATCAGGATTCAAGCAAGCCGGGCCGAAGACGGCTGAAATGCCAGAAACCGGTCCCCGGTAGCTTGTTTCCTTCCCAGTATAAGAATTGGCTTGGTAGTTTGGTCTGCCCTGTTCCCATGATGCACTGGGCCAGGGTCAGACTAATTTGCATATAGCCAAGTTCTGAGCTGGGATGGTGCAGTGAGCTAAAAAACGGTGATGGATCAAGCCCTGATCTTTGGACTGGGTAAGAGTGGTCTGCTTAATTCAGACACTCTGTTCACCACCACCCCCTTTTCTGAATCATTTTTGTCCACCATAAGCGTGGAAGGGTATACTCAGATGTGAGTCCCTAGCTCATTGCACCATCAGGATTCAAGCAAGCCGGGCCGAAGACGGATGAAATGCCAGAAACCGGTCCCCGGTAGCTTGTTTCCTTCCCAGTATAAGAATTGGCTTGGTAGTTTGGTCTGCCCTGTTCCCATGATGCACTGGGCCAGGGTCAGACTAATTTGCATATAGCCAAGTTCTGAGCTGGGATGGTGCAGTGAGCTACAAAACGGTGATGGATCAAGCCCTGATCTTTGGACTGGGTAAGAGTGGTCTGCTTAATTCAGACACTCTGTTCACCACCACCCCCTGTTCTGAATCATTTTTGTCCACCATAAGCGTGGAAGGGTATACTCAGATGTGAGTCCCTAGCTCATTGCACCATCAGGATTCAAACAAGCCGGGCCGAAGACGGCTGAAATGCCAGAAACCGGTCCCCGGTAGCTTGTTTCCTTCCCAGTATAAGAATTGGCTTGGTAGTTTGGTCTGCCCTGTTCCCATGATGCACTGGGCCAGGGCCAGACTAATTTGCATATAGCCAAGTTCTGAGCTGGGATGGTGCAGTGAGCTAAAAAACGGTGATGGATCAAGCCCTGATATTTGGACTGGGTAAGAGTGGTCTGCTTAATTCAGACACTCTGTTCACCACCACCCTCTTTTCTGAATCAGCAGAAAGAAGGCATGAATAAAATAAAAAGGTTGCAAAATGCAAACACTAAGACAAAGTGAGAGTGTGGGGGAAAGCAGGGGAAATAGAAAGTGCTGACAGATTTTCTGTCTATTTCATGGTCCTGGGCTGGATGCCAAGAGCCTTCAATTGTCTATAGTCACAGACTACAGCAACAGTGAGGATGGCATCTGCTGCCTTCAGATATAAAGTGGGTATCATGAAAAACAAAGTGGGCGCTGTAGCTATGTGATATAAAGTGTAGAATATGTGTAGAGGACTTCTGCCACTAGTACGTCGTTCAGCACTCTTGCCTTGCCAAGGCGCAATTTCAGGGCATATATCATGAACAATGTTGGCACATGCAAAGATATAACTTGAAGACATCTGTTTACACAAATTAAAAATCATTTCAATCATTTATATGCCTATTGCACATACGCCCTCTGTTGAGGCTCAAGTTATATTTTCTGAAGTTGGGTCTAAGGTGTTTGTAAAAAAACAATGAGGGCCTTTTTTATGAGGCCTTGCCTCATTTTTTTGCCGCGGCGTAAAAATTGTACCATGTCATGCCTTAATTACAAAGTGATGTTTCTAGGCAGATGGTTACCTTTGTAAACCCCTGCGCCATATTATACTTACACCAGGTATAATAATGTATGCAGGGTGGGCGTTCCCCCGCAAAAAAGCCTTGTAGAAGGGGTGCATTGAAATCTGTGAGATTTGTGTATGGCACTTAAAGGATGCCACAGCGTGAATATATTACACCTGCCTCACATTATGCATAAGACTCACATAGGCCCTTTCATATGGGGCTTGCCCCAGATGAAAGGACACATTGATGAAGTTGCATCTGTTTTCAGACACACCCCAGCAATGCGTCACTTTTGGGCCTACAGATACGTCAGAAATACTGATGTATCTGTAACTCCTTGCGACATGATGCGTCATACAGAAGAGATGATTCATCCATCATGTCACAAGGATTGCACAGTGAAAACTGTCACATCACTGTTTTCACGCAGTGATGCAACAGTTTTAATAAATAAGCCCCTTAATATTCATTCAAACCAGTATGTCTTCTTTTTCCTCGTACTCTCAGATAGGTGGGAGTAGACTGAGTAGTTCTGAGGGTAATAGCATCTTCTGAAGAAGTTATGAGAAGCTCATTATTAGATTCCAATACTGGAAATAGGTAGATCAAGTAGATCAAAATAGATCAGGCTCATTTTTGCAGGACTTACAGTGATGAAATAAGATCGGGCCGATGGGTGTCAGATGGTGTAACAGAGCAAATGATAAAAGCCTCATAGATGCATTTGAAATTCACATTAAATCAGACAAATGGGGTCAGATATAGATGGAAGCTGGAGACCCTGTGAGATCAGACTAAAGGGTCAGGAACATCACAGAGCAGATCCATCATAACATCCAACAACAGGGGCTCCACATTCAGATATCAAAAGTGACCCACCCTTAAATGAAATATGACAATTTCTTATAAATTACCATTATTATTACAAATTACTGTACGTCTATTTCTTTATTTGTCTTTACAAACATTGAAGCTGTCCAGCAGGACTGAACTTTTTCTGTCTCAGGCATTTGTCTTTTGTGCCACATTCTGTTGAGGTGAATACAGTGCAATCTCTACTGTAATAACTTCAGTTCATTGTGAACACTGTAACCTAAGTGTGAGCATTTATTTTTGTCTGCAGCTGACCACTGTGTTTTGCAGTTCTCATTAAGCGTTCTTTGTGATATGGCCCCCCACCCCCAAGGTGGTCTTTCAGCCTCCTGTCCTTTCAAAGCAAATGACCAAGGTAGGAAACAAATACTATTTTCATTTCCTGAAGGCTTAAGGGGGTGACTTTTGGAGTGAATTGTTCATCATCATACCATTTCTATGATAAGGCAGATTTATACTGCTCACACAAACAAACAAACAAATATGTAGCATCCAACTGCATCAGTAACGTTTAGGAAACAGGCCCTCTTTCTTTGGTAAATACACATTGACCATGCCCAGTCTGATTCAGACCATTTACGTCGGTGTGTACCATTCATTTCTACTGAGTCAGTCTACTAGTTAGCCTACTAGCATACCTGCACTGCAGGCGTTACTATTCTAGGACTTCTGTTGCTTTGGACTGAAGACTGACTACTGCTAGGTAGCTAACATTTTTGGCTCTATAAACGAATCAAAAAGTCAGCTACAAGGACTAAAATTTCGTCTCTTACTCCTCTCTCACGGAAGGAACCACTCCTCTATGCAAAAGAATGAAGTATCGCCTCACTTGCACCGTGCAATTCAGGTTTGGATTTATGTCCCTACCAGCTCTAAGGTTCAGCAGCCGCCACTGCTACAAAGCCAGGCACATTTAGAGCTCAAATGAGAACAAGCAGGCAGAACAAGAAATCATAAAGCAGGCAGTGATACAAGATCTAGTTGTATTGGGTCTAGTTTATTAACACGTTTTGACATTAGATTAGATTTAGCTGCAGGGTTAAGTACAAAAGAGATAATATGTGATCAGGAGGATAGGATCAACAGTCACGTTGAGGAAGTCCAAGATATCTTTCCAAGGGGTCTGGTAGCCATGATTTCAAACTGAGGACTCTGATACGGAGAAGGAGCAATACATCATTTGAGTCCAGGATAGGAGAACTAGGGGGCATATTAGCAAGGGGAAGTATCGCTGCTTTTTCAGCGAATTGTGCCGAGAAAGCGGCGATACTTCTAGAGCCCTATCCACAAGGGCATTTTAACGCATGGCTCAAGCCCACTTTGCATGTCAGCGACAAACATCGCTAATGACAAGCAAAGTGGGCGTTCACACGTCCAACCATATGTAAAATGTGGTTGGAGGTGGGAACACCCTATTACCAAGGCAGGCGTTGGGAGAGGCAGACCTGCGATAAACTTGTTTATCCCAGGTCTCCCAACGCCTACTCTGACCAGGTGTTAGGGCATTGATAACATGGGGGTGTGGATCATAATGTTGATTCCACCCCCCCATATTATCAATGCACACATTAGCGCAACGTTTGTTTTCATGCGCTAATGTGTCATATCGTCGACTATCGTCAGATTTCATTTCACCTACGTGATGCGCATTGATAATAGCGCGCTATCACAGCGAAAAAATCCGGCAATAGCCGGCGATATGGGAATGTGCTGTTGTGCGTTTTCTAACGCACTTCTAGTTAATATGCCCCTAGGCTTGTTTAGAGGTCCACATCAGTCCACAGTCATCAGGTAAACTTAGAGACCATTTGAGGCCAGTCTGACAGGATCACAGTAAGACAGCAAGAGATTATATAAAATCTGTCTGTAAGTGGTAAAGTATATTTAGACATTTTATGTAATCACACTGATAGGATCATCAGTCGGAAAGTAGGAGACTCTGGGTTTTTACTAGGGGTCAGAATGGAGGAGTCTATGCTGAACCAGTGAGGAAAAATTGCCTGTCCATATGAGATCTGTGAGAGAAGATCTCATGTGTTGAGCGATCATATAAGTTGAGGCCAGGAGGATCATGTACAGTAAATTCAGTTCCGCTCGCGGAATTTGGGCAATTTTGCATTCTGCGGAGAACGCGGAATTGCCAAAAATTCTGCGATACGCGGCTTTGCGAAATTTTTTGCTTGTTCGCTCTTTCAAAATATGTGTTTGCGAGATATTTTCCCCGAGCACACAAACAGCGTTTGCGATCAGGAAAAAAGCATTGCGAACGGGTGGAACAAGCAATAACGCGTATTTGCGGAACTTTTGCATGCTCGTGGAGATTTTTTACCATTTTGTGGAGCTTTGCGTAGCGCGACTATGCAAATTCCGCCCACCTTGAGATTAGGACAAGTAAGTTTGGGTCTATATGTGTGGGTTTTGGAAATAGAGATTAACATATAATGCTCTTGGATTTAGTGAATACTAGGCTGAAAAGACTCCTTATTCTTTTTAATTTTAAATGAGATCTTTATGACATCTCCTGCTGAGGTTGAGGTTGATGACCCAACACTGTATCTCAAACAGTTTAAGACCCAACTTCATGGTTACTGAGAGATTCCTCTTATTCAGTGATTCAAACAGTAATCCTCAGATTAGTACTGAAAGGAGCAGGAAGGGGCCAGGTCCTAAGTGATGAGCTGCATCAAGCTTTTGACAAAGAAGGAACTGCACATGATTAGTAACTGATGCAATGACTTATGATCGAAGCTTATAAAAATATGGATGGTAGATACAACAAATGCAGCAATCCTTATGTGTCTTTGTGTGCCTCTAGACTCCAAAAAAAGATCAAAGATAGCAACAACAGAAATAACAAGCAAACCATTAATCATGATGAGGATACAAATAATTCTAATAATCATAGTACTAATACTAAGACAGTACTACTACCACCACCACCACTACTACTACTACTACTACTAATATTAATAATAATTATAATGTGGATACCCCAACATTTGTACACCCCGAAATATTACCTCAACTGTATGCCCACTGATAGATGAATCTAGGTTGATGGTGAACCTCAATTTCATGAGGCAAAGTGCCCCTGAGAAAAGGCACCCCACAACATATAATACATACAGTCTATTAAGTAAGGCCCCTCCTAATGATTGAGTCCTAGACCAGGAATACATTAAAATGATTTATTACAGAAATTCGAACGGTGTTGTACAAAAATCATAAATGCAAATGCATAAAATCAATGTCATGAATCCTCTCAGTACATAAGAGATACATATTAAGTGAAAAATCTAAATAATTCTAAGTCCCAAAAGAGCAACAAAATGAAAGAGAATTCAGACAGCATCCCTAGTTGCATCAGTAGCACCAGCAAAGTCTCAGAGAAGATCTGGTTCACTCCCAAAATCAGAAGTTAATATACACAATTCTATGTAGGAAATCATCAGATCTGCAGACTCATCCTGGCGTGAGTAAATGATTCCCCTCCTTAGTAAATAAGAGAACAACTTTATATAATGTCATTTTGCTTTATCATATAAGCACCATCCCACTACATGAATGTTGATACTGTCCATTCCATGCTTCTGTCATTCCTAGATGGCAGGACAAACTAGTTACAAGAACAACAGCAGCCTATGGTGAATGAATAGGATACAGTGAGCTAGCAGAAGGACCTTCAAACGTTACATATCTATATCTGTGTTGAAAGTCTTCTCTGAGAACAGCAAAAACAACATCAACGGAAACAAACAAACATGACTCTCCTTGACTGCGTGCTGCAGAAATAATGAACAGCGAGGAGACATCCATTTTAAACAAGATGGCCACAGGGCCTAAATTGAGGCCTAGTTAACATAGCCATAAAACCACACTTTAGTGCAAAATGAGGAGTAATCCACACTCTGCATATTGCCCATAATGCACAAAAATATAAAATGCACAGAATCTATAATAATAATAATACTGATTATGAGTAATACACATACTTAATCTTTTGTAATAGGAAGAACGGTAATGGCAATTGAGATAATACTGGTAAAGTGAAAATGAATATATTATTATTATCATTATCATTAATATTATTATTGTTGTTATCATTATTGCTTAATTTTACTGCTGATATTAATAATGATGTTAATAATAATAATATATTCAAGAATGAGGAAGAAGAATGAGTAAAAGAAGAGTATCAGGTGTTAATACGTCCTAATTAATTTACTGACCCCAGAATTCAGGGAGGTAGACTGGGTTTAGGATCTCAACAACTGGTGCAGGAAGGCTCTGGATTATCAAAACATCTTAAATCGGTAATGGCACTGTACATTTAACGCCTAACCCAGTGCAGGCGTTCTGATGGGTGGGCGGGGCTGCGTCAGCCGTTGGCCGGCGGCAGCACTAGGGAGGAAGTGCTGCCGTCGGCCAATGGCCAACGGCAGCCCCGAACGGGTTAACAGTCAGTTTAACAAACTTTGTACATTTGTGTATGTGCCTTTATGAACTTCTTTGTTCGGTTTTACTAAAGATAGAAAAATTTGTCAGTGCTGTGCTTATTTACACACTTGCCAGCACGAACAATGAGATCCAACATGCTGTACGCAACGACCTGCTCCCCAAGGCAGTCTGGCTGGGTCTTTGCAGAATCAGAGAGCCAATTTAGTCACAGTACCACTATGCAAATATATTGTGATAATGTACTCCATCAGGGCCACCACCTGCTAAGGAGCATCCTGGTAAAATAATCTCTCTCTCTACCTCACCTCTGTGAACGTTGCAGAAAAAGCTAGACTCCAGCGAGTCCAGAACGCTGCCGCCAGGGCTCTGGTAGATCTCCCTCGCCACACGTCTGTGGCTAGCGTCCTTATCAAGCTCCACTGGCTCCCAATGGAGAAAAGGATACACTTCAAAACGCTATGCCTAGCTTTTAAAATCCTAAAAACGCCCCCCCCCCCATGCTCTGCTCACTCTTGTCAACCTACGTCCCTCGGCGCGCCCTACGCTCAGAAGGCCAAAATCTCGCAACGGTACCCCGCATCAAATTATCCAGGATGGGTGGCCGTTCCTTCAAATACCTGGCCGCCAAACTCTGGAATAGCCTCCCAGACCAGATCCGAGGGATACAAAATCTTTTGACCTTTAGGAAAGCAATAAAAACACACCTCTTCGGTTAACTTCTCCCTTCCCTCCTACCTTTCTACCCTCTGTCCCCTTTCATACAGTAAGCGCCGGGACGCCCCTTTGCTGGGGCAGCTGTGCGCTATACAAGCACATATAACATTAACATTAACATGTTTATTTCTTCCACTTACCAACTCTCCTCCTCACTCCCCTACTCTACCGTGTACTCTTTATCTCTTTGTCTAATGTAATCCCAAGCATTTTTGGTGAGTCAAAACATTTCATATGTTTTTGTGTGACCTCATATTTGAAAGTTTAAGTACTGTTCAATATTGTTTGGCGTTATGGGGTCTTGAATTAGCAGAGAGTGTGTAAAAAACGTCAAACTTGTCCTGAAGGAGGGATACAAAATATATCTTGCCCAGGGCCCCAAAAATCTTTAAGATGACACTGCTTCTGATGCTGGAATAGTTGAGGAAAAATCGGGATATTTGGTTGTGAAGTGTATGGGTGGTGGAGTCAGCAGGAACAGTGAATGCAGGTAGGCCGGGGCAAAGAAACCCTTTTGACTAGTTGCAAAGGTTCATACTCCTGGTTTCTTGTGCACCATGGAGCCAGTGTCCAGAGTGGATGGATACCAGGCGTTGCCAGTCTCACGTTGCCTATGCTCTTATGTACCAATGTATTGTCCCATAGACAGAGAACATGTTAATCCCTTTAATACTGGAGGTAGGCAGAACTCTTGCAGTTTCACTTTGCAGAATCCGCTGATTTACATAAAAACTCTGTGAGATTCTGCAGGTTTCCACGAAAGAGCAGAAATCGGCATGTTGCTCTGCTCGCACCGATGTTTAGAACTGGGAGCTTGTTCTGCGCTGCAAAATCAGATTGAATGACACCACTGAGTGCACCAGAGGGCTCTGCTGCTTTGTTGCTTCTGTTATGTTATGTTATGTTATGTTATGTTATGTTAAGCAGGTTTATATAGCGCATGGCTACCCCAGCAACGGGGCATCCCAGCACTAGCAGACATGCCCAACGGCAGAACACAGCGGACACAGATGACAGAGTGACCGACACCCGAAATACGGGGATCTTTAGATGGAGGAAAACTGCCAAGTTTTAATTTGTTTTCTGAAGAGCTGGTGATTAGTAGTGGCACGTGCTTTTAAGGGGATAGAGTTCCAGAGTATTGGAGCCTTGTGCTGAATGAACGTCCCCCTGCTCTACTTCTGCAGACCTTGATGGTCCGGGGAAGGTGGAGATCTGCAGAACGGAGAGCACGCGTGGGGGTGTAAAAGGTGCAAAGTCCCTGCAGTATTTGAGGGCCATGGTCATAGAAAATTTTATGGATTAAGCAGAGGGTTTTGAATTGGATTCTTTGTTTGATGGGCAACCAGGTGTAAACGTCGTAGAATCTGTGAGGTGTGGCAGTGTTTCGGCAGGGCAAACAGAGTGCGGGCGGCAGCGTTCTGGGCCCTTTGAAGTCATTTTAGAACCAGCAGATTTCAGCCAAGCATAAGGACATTGCAATAGTCCAGATGAGATAGAACCACGGACTGGACTATTATCTGGCGGATGAGAGGCTCAAAGAAGCCTAAGATGTGCTTGAGGGAACGTAGGCGGCCATAACAGGTGCCTGCCACTCTTTTTTGCGTGGGAATCAAGAGCAAGGGAGTTATCCATAAGAACCCCCAGGTTCTTGACTTCCTTCTTTGGAGTAGGTGGAGACCCCCGTGTGGAGGGCCACTAATGCTCATCCCACTTCTGTGGGTCCCGGCCGATCAGGAGCACCTCAGCTTTAGATGAGTTAAGTTGGAGACAGTTTTCTGACATCCAGCTTGAAATGGCTAACACATCATCTTGAAATTTAGCTCGGTCCCCCTCTGTGTCATTGGAGAAGGTGAAAATAAGCTGCGTGTCTTCCGCATATGAAGTTAATTTGATCTTACGTTCCCTGTCCATCAAGGCCAGGGGGCGGGCGTACACGTTAAACAGCGTGGGGCTGAGAGCAGACCCCTGAGGGACACCACAGCTAAGGGGGAGCCTGCTGGATGAGTACGGTGGGGCTTGTATCTGGACGGAACGGTCAGATAGAAATGACGCAAACCAATCCAGAGCTCCACCCCTGATCCTGATCTCCCGAAGTCGTTTAAGTAAGATCTTATGGGAGACCATATCAAAAGCCGCACTCAAGTCCAGCAGGATCAGAACTGAGGTGTTGCCCAGGTCCTGTGCCACCCTTAGTTGTTCCGTGACTGCCAGAAGGGCAGACTACGTACTATGTTTGGCCCGGAAACCGTTTTGAGACTCATCCAAGATCCCATTAATCTCCAAATACCTGGTCAAGGTGGAGTTCACATGCGCTTCCGCCACCTTGGCCAGGTAAGGCAGCAGGGAAATGGGTCCGAAGCTATCTGGCCGAGAGGGATCTAAAGTAGGCTTTTTTAGCAGGGGGGCGACCTTGGCGTGTTTCCAAGAGCTGGGGACTGTAGCCAGCTGGAACGATCTGTTGATCAGCTCCCGCCCCTCATGCAGGATGGTGTCCTGGAATAGTCTAAATGTTTCTGGTTTTAATGGGTCATCTGGTGACCCAGACTTCACTTTTAAGGCCAGAGGTTCCAGATCTGTCTGGTAGAGAAGTGGAAAAGTTTGAAGTGAATAGGGGAGGTCAGGTGGGCCTGTGACTTGGCTGAAGGTCATGACAGGCCCTCCGGAGTTTAGTGAGTTATAAATCCCTTTTACTTTACTGACAAAAAAACAGGGCAGTTCTTCACATTGTGAGTCAGAGACTTTCGTACTATTAGTTCCCTCAGGTGCTTTGGTCATATCATTTAATAGGGAGAAAATGGTTTTGGAGCGGTTAGTACTAGAATTAATCAGGTCAGTGTAGTAAGTAGCTTTGGCCTTTTTTATAAGCCTATGATAGACTTTGGTGGCAGATCTGTAACTGGTCTTTGCAAGAGGGTCATAGGATCGCCTCCAGGTACGCTCAAGGGACTTGCAGTGCTTTTTTTAAATTGCGACTGCCTCAGAGTACCATGGATGAGACTGTTCGCGCCTGGGCCTGGACATTTTCTTAGGGGTGAAGTGGTGTAGGGACTTGTTAATCCACTCCCTATATGCTGTGTCTGCCTCCTCCAGATTGCAAGGCCAGTCGGGCAGGAAGTTTTAAGTCTGGACTCAAAAGTTTTTGCCTGGGACTGGCTGGTATCCTGATGGAAATGTGGATGAGAAAGTGGTCGGACCAGCTAAGAGGGTCGGGGGCATAGGCTATAATTCCCTGGATGTTAGAAAACACCGGGTCTACCAAATGGCTTGCCGTGTGAGAAGGCCCTTTGAATAACTGGATTAGCTGACAGGCCTCCAGATCTCCCAGGAAGTTCAATATGGCCGGAGAGTCAAAGCACTCAAGGTGTAGATTTAGGTCCCATAGTATGCTAAAATTAGCTGACTGTAAGTCTAAGGCCGAGATGGCCGAGGCCAGTGATTCTTGAAAAGTACTCGCTGGCCCGGGGGGTGGTATATCAAAAGGCCTGTGAGGGTAAAGGTGTCTCAGATCCTGATCTTGAACAAGGCACATTCGCAATTAGCTATGTTTGCGGGGGAGAGGGTATAAAAATAGTTAGATTTAAAAGTTACCACCAATCCTCCTCCCCTCCCACCCAGTCTGTTCTGGAGTAAATTTTCTACTCGAGCAGCAGCTTTTTCACCGCAAACGGTCGTGACCACCCTGCTGAGAAAATATAACGGGTGCCCTCCTCGCACCCAAAAATCGTGCTACAGATGTCAATTCTTGCTCGCCAACTTTCTGTTGGCGAACTCTGCATGAGAAAAAATTCCATCCCCTGCGGTTGGCAGAATTTGGCATGAACTCGGTGTTATATTCGTAACGCGGATTGGCCAGACTTCTGCCAACTCAGCCATCAAAGTGGAATTTATCGCCCACCCCCATTGAATACATCAAGGCATGGCTGGACTGGTCGTAGCAGGCACCGGGCGTTTCCTCTGTCGGCCGCTAAGGTGGGGGTCGGTTTTGGGCCCCTGGGGGGCCATTTTGGTTACCAGGGGGCTGGCAATATCGGCCCCCTGTAACATAAACGGGAAAACCGTCCCTAGCCCTAGCTCGGCCGCACCCCCGTTACCCCTGTGGGGGGGGGGCGAGCAGTTTGCCAGGGCCGGTGTCAGTTCCCAGTTTAGCCCTGCATCAGGTCCTAGTGTGACCCCTCCCAGAAGAGTGAAGACTTTACAACTGTTAAAAAGGGCCTCTGGCACTACCCCTCAAATATCTCTTTAACCTATAGATACCTATCAGTGGGCTAACAAAAAATGTAGAGTTATGATGTATCTGGCTTTAAAACTTCATACGGGAGACTGGAGGTCCAGTCAGAGAGCAGGAGAACACGGGAGAGCAGGCAGGGAGGGTAGAGCGCACGAAGATGGCAGGATTTATATAGGAACAACCCCCAGTTTATGTAGGAACAGCTGACAGCTGGTGCCGTGTGGATTCAGATAACAGGTATTAATTTAACAGCATAAGAAATAACCAGTTAGCGGTGCTAAATTGTGCAGTACAAAATATGTCAGAGCAAAGCGCGATAATTCTTTACCGCAAATAGCACTAACACGGTTATTTCGCTAAAAATACATCCTGCAGCTTGCCACATTTAGCACTCAAGGATCATTTACAGATTCCTGCTCAGCAAAAATAATGAAATAGAGGAGGGGGCGGTACACTCCGGAACCTCATCACGGAAACACGTAGAATTAAGCCTGGAGATGCACACCTCCCCACTGAGCATACCTTTATATGCTGTATCAGTTACCAAACATCTGTTTAAGCATCACAGAAATGCTGCACCAGGCACAGGTTTTCAAGGGCACTACAGGGAATGACGTAACATTTCACACAGGCTGCGATTTCTCCATTGCTATTTTTTCCCTTTTTTTTCTCTGTCGGGAAACACTTGGAGAAAGTCTTTCCCTACTTTCCCGTCAAAGTCTGGGGATGATCTGTTCACCTCTCATCCTGGGCGTGATGTTACTCTATCTATTGGGTGGAATAAATTCCTGACTATTTCCAAAAGCGGGTAGGGCTTAGAGGCCGATTACGATGGCGGTAAATCCGCGACCATTGATCCGGCGGTGAGGCCCGCCGGGCTCGCGGTCGTGGATTTCCCGCCATCGTCCTTAAAATTCCCACCGCCAAATTAGGATGGCGGTGGGAAGGGAAAAGGTACCTCGGCGGACGGAAAGACTGTCCGCCGTGGTCCCGCAAGGCGGGCCTTTTTCGCCAGCCTTGTGGGGCCAGGTACAAGTGGTCAAGGGAGGCGGTGCCGTGCAGGCACCGCCGTAGGCATTTGGATGCCTGTCTTTTGCAGCTGAGGTCCCGATTCAAAAAGACAGGCAGAAAATGCCTAGGGGGCCCCCAGGGGGTGGGGTGCTGCACGTGGAGGTACCTATGGTACCCCCTAAATTTGCATGTACTAGGTAAATGAATGAATGTGTCGCGCTGGCATGCAAGGATTGGTATCCTCGCCACAGTCTTCACCAGGCTCAGCATTTCTGGATCACTGGCGATGCGGAGCCCCTCCCACAGTTGAGGCTAACCTGTAATAATGTTCATGAGCAATGCGCCAAGCGCTATTGGGAGGGCTCACCACGGCACATCAAGACCCTCCGGCCTTTTCCTGGTCCCGAAAAACCTCACAGCTTCCCTCCTCAAGATTATCAGAAGTCCGACGTGTTTTGCGACACATTCATCTAACGATTGCAACCTCGGAGTCTGCCCCCAACCTCCTACTCAAGGAACTTAATTGAGACTTAAAGAGCACAAGTGGGCACTACCTACTTAAGGATCAATGACCTACTCACCTCAAAACTATAACGAACAGCATTCTTGGCAGGAGAGCCTCTTGAGCCACACCCACTTAGGGCGGCCCTGATTTAAATAAACCGCATTTGAATCACTCTGGTGAGTTACAGTGCCTTTGTGTTAATGTCCATGAAGAAGGGGCGTGGATGCCCCGAAACGCGTCGGACTTCTGATAATCTTGAGGAGGGAGGCTGTGAGGTTTTTCGGGTCTTGATGTGCTGTGGTGAGCCCTCCCAATAGCGCTTGGTGCATTGCTCTTGAATATAAATTAATATACATACTTACTCCACATATTGCAACAGTAAGAAAAGCGTTGGATAGCGTAGGGGTAAAAATGACTATTCCCACTCCAGAGGGTGCAACAGTAGGGAAAGCGTTGGATAGCGTAGGAGTAAAAATTACTATTCCCACTCCAGAGAGTGCAACAGTAGGGAAAGCGTTGGATAGCGTAGGGGTAAAAATTACTATTCCCACTCCAAAGGGTGCAAAAGTAGGGAACGCGTTGGATAGCGTAGGGGTAAAAATGACTATTCCCACTCCAGAGGGTGCAACAGTAGGGAAAGCGTTGGATAGCGTAGGGGTAAAAATTACTATTCCCACTCCAGAGAGTGGAACAGTAGGGAAAACGTTGGATAGCGTAGGGGTAAAAATTACTATTCCCACTCCAGAGAGTGCAACAGTAGGGAAAGCGTTGGATAGCGTAGGGGTACAAATTACTATTCCCACTCCAAAGGGTGCAACAGTAGGGAAAGCGTTGGATAGCGTAGGGGTAAACGTTACTATTCCCACTCCAGAGAGTGCAACAGTAGGGAAAGCGTTGGATAGCGTAGGGGTAAAAATTACTATTCCTACTCCAGAGGGTGCAACAGTAGGGAAAGCGTTGGATAGCATGAGGGTAAAAATTACTTCCCACACTACTCCCCCGTTAACACACAACACACTACACATACAAAAAGTACAATTACTATAAATATCAATTAATAACAATTAATATTATTACATTGATGTAATGATAAATTAACTAATTAACACATGTTAATTACCATTTAATAAATAATTACCAATGAATAATCAATTAACAAGATATTTACAAGAATACACAATATTTAGTAATAAATTATTTAGAATTAATATTATTAAATAAAATAAAAATTACCAATTATTTAATTAACAATTAATTAATAGATACCAATAAATAAATACAATCTATTTAATTAATTTAATTTAATTATGTCACACCCTATTCCCCTATAAACACACAACCCACTACACATAAATAAATCACATAAAAAATGTAATTGTCATTTAATCATTTAATAATAATTAATTACCAATTATTTATTAATTAACAATAACCAAAAATAATAAATATTACTACATTAACTCTAATTATTTTAATTAACTAATAATAATAATTAAGTACCAATTAATTATTATTTCATAATTATTCATTAATCAAACATATTTAAAAAAATATTAATTAATTAATTATAATTACATTACTTCCCACCCTATTCCCTTATAAACCCACATCCCGCTCTGATACTAAAACGCAAATTGTAAACAAAATTACTAATTTCTAAACATACATTAAAAAACATGTTTAAAATACATATAAAATACATATAAAAATACACAGCACTAAACAAAATTTCGATATTAGTAACATCGATATATTTGATATCAATATTACTGACTTCGATATTACTTACCTTAACCCCTTTAGCGCGTCGAACATTCCGCCCCAGTGCGGACGTTCGATCGCGCTAACGGGATTCGGACGTCCAACGGTCGTGAGCAGCACCAGCGAGGTAGCGCGTGCGACGACCGTTGGACGTTCGAAGCACGGAAGGGGTTAATATCGATATTCTGTCTATCGATATTATTGCACATCGATATTCTATACCATCGAAATTAAAACATCGATATTATTGTATATCGATATTTTAATTCCGATATTTTGTCTCTCTACCATCTAAACCATCTGCATTCTTAGGGATAAGTGAAAAGTGGCAAAGTGTACATGGGGAATCAATAACTAGTCGAGTTGCATTATGTGCTGGACTGACAACATCATCCTGGGTTGGAAAACCATGCTTTTACATACTGGCCCATCTATATTGAAGGCCTTTGTAATAACGTTAGAATGGTAGAGTGAAAAGCACTACTGGAGGAGCTACAGAAAGAAAGATCAGGGATAAAAGATGAAGGGCGGACTCTTGATGAAGGTGGCAATGTTGGCCGTAAGGGGAGGTGCATCTGTCAGTCTTTGACAAATCCTGACTGTTTCTAGTGAAGAACAAGACCCTTTTCCCCTTTGAAAGATGGTTAGATGTGTAACCAATAATGAACAAGACATTTCTAGGAAGCTGGTGTCTGTGTGGATGCTAACCAGACAACACAATGAAGCCACAATACAACGACAAATACTGCTTCAAGCACAAACGAAGTCAGAGAACTCTACCTCCCCAAAGACGATCAAGGGACATAGGTCAAACATTCTTAGAAATACACATTTTAGTAAATGAAAGAAGCTGAAAATCACAAAGCCTAGGTCACCATGACTAGTGAATCTTGAAACACCGCATCCAGCACACACTCATTTTATTGGTTCTCGAAGGGAAACATGCTTTACTCCGCATGCGTTACAAAAATCTCACGCTTACAATCTAGAAATTCTAGAAGGAATAGGACACTATACTCCGCACGTATTTACAACGTGTACCATTACCCAGCATTTTTTACTCCGCAAAAACTTTTACAACGCAGGGCTTTACAGCGCAAACCATTACAATGCATTCCGCATTGCAATGCCCAGTGGAGTTAGAATAGTAAATTGCATTGTAATGGACTTTGCGTTGTAATGGATTGCGTTGTAAAGGCCTGTATTGTAAAGGTTTTTGCAGAGGAAAAAACGCGGGGTAATGGCAAGCTTTGTAAATGCTTGCGGAGTAAAGTGTCCTATTCCTTCTAGAATTTCTAGATTGTAAGCTTGAGATTTTTTTATCCTTGGCATTAGGAATAACAAACCTGCTATCTGCAGACGTTGAATAAAAGCTATAGATGGTGGGAAGATAGGCACATGTTTAGGCATGAAGTCCAATGTAGTCCCTTGAACGTGCTCATCAGAGTAGCAGATGGGAGGGCGGTGGAAAGGAGATGAAAGGTCAGTGAGTCTACATCTGCATAGTGAGTGTGAGCTCCAGCATGACTGACTGTCTATCTATCTATCTATCTATCTATCTATCTATCTATCTATCTATCTATCTATCTATCTATCTATCTATCTATCTATCTATCTATCAATCTATCTATCTATCTATCTATCTATTATCAAGGGGGTTTATCTCCGCTTTTTTGGCTTTAAAAGCCAAGAAAGCGGAGATAAAATGATCTCCCAATTACCTAGCTGTCGCTAACACCAGTTAGCGACAGCTAGTAGGAGATAGCGACCATCTTGGGACCCACTTTGCATGTCAGTGATATTTATCACTAATTACATGCAAAGTGGGCGTGCCAAGATATTAGCGACTGGAAACAGTCGCTAACATCGCTATCTCCTATTACCAACTTTTGGAGATATTCGCGCTAAGCGCGAATATCTCCAAAAGCTAACACCTGCCCTGAGCAGTTCTTAGCCATGTTATCCAATGGGAGGTGGATAACATGGCTAAGAGCATTAGCTCGGTAATGCATGAATATCGCTGACTTTTCAGCGATATTCATGCATTGCGGCCGATTTTTATCGCATTTGCGATAAACCATGGTAATACCAAGGTTTATCTGCAATAAAAATCACCGCAGCTCAGCGGTAAAAATATTGCCGCTAAGCCAACATAGCGATAATTATCGCTAGTTGTTGGTAATATGCCCCTAAATTATGATTCTGTCTCAAACACTAAAAAACCACTGTAATTCGCCAGTTATTAGTTTCCAGTACATACGCCAAACCCTGCACAGCCCAGAAAGTCAAAATTGTTAAGGTGGCGATATATGAAGGTGTCGAAATGAAATTAGAACTAATATTACAAAACAAAAAATAAAAACACTGACAAGTCACTAAAGTTTACTGAACTACATAAAAGTTGGTCTCCGTCATGCACACATATTACATCACTCATGACATAATAAATGATATCACTGATGACTTCTTATATGAGGTAATTAATCACATTATCCAATTACTATGTCAGTGGGCTGCTTTTTGGGGTGGGAAGAATTAAACAGAATAAAAATTAGACCAGTCCTTTAAAAATAATTAACAGACAACGGACATTACTTTTGCATGAATATATGTCAACTCTCCAACATTTTATGAAGTTAATTCTCTATTTAAATGTATTCACTCGCTCAAGAAACAAATAGCCACTATGGAGTTTAATCGCTTAATAAACGTTTTAAAAGAAGTCTACTAACATTGAAAGTGTTCATTATTAATTCACCCTAATTTAAGCACCCATCAAAACAAATCGCAACACTCATAATTTACAATCAAAATGTTGACCTGTTTTCATTAGCCAATGATAATAAACCTTCGGCCAGGTGCCATGGTCAACCCTCCATTGCTTTAAAAAATACACTGCACACCTTGCTGAGAGGAGCAAATGGTATACAGTTTTAGAGCCACGCTTAAAATCACACTGTGAGTTAAAACGTGTAAGTGTTCCCTTCTATGTCAAACATTCTTAAACATGTGTAATTACAACGTTTTGACGACGGCTTGTGATCAGACATGTTCAGATGGATAATCGTTTTACTATAGTATTTGATGGTTCTTATAGATTTTTGGCCACAAGTTTGCAATAAAGGCACGACCTACATTTTAACTCACCTTTGCAACCCACACCGGGTGCATTCAGCCTTTACCATGTCTAAGAAGCCACATTTTTGCCACCTCATTTTGTATTAGTGGGTAAATAATTAGGCAGAAAACCTCTACCATGCACAGCCTCAATGAGACTTGTACCGAATGCTCACATTTGCACATCCCATGCACAGCCACACTTGGCTACAGACCATACTGTATGTCAATTATATGCTGTGACATGTAATCATTGTTATGTATGCCTGTACATGACCGTAGACCTTTATGTAGAAAGGTGGATACGAGTATCCCCTTCTCTATGCATTTTGGCCTTGGGGTGTGCCCTCTCGGGCCTTTAATGGCTCAGGGAGGGGGTCTGCGCATCCCTCTCCCCTTCTGTATGCATTTCGGCTCCAGGGGTGAGCTTCTAGGGGCTTTAATGGCTCAGGGGGTGGGGGCATATGGACTCCTCTCCCGTTATTTATAAATCAACCCGAAATTAGAGCTTTGGGACCTCTGGAGGTTTGGGTAGGTTCCACACTTCCCCCTCCCCTTATTGAATATGGCCGCTGGGGTAGGATACCATTATTGAAAAATGTGGCCCCAGTCACCATTGTGTTTTAGATTTTTTTATTCAATCCCGCAGGATCACAACAATGTTTGCGATTTCTTTAATTTTGGCCGGGAGGGAGGTGCGGTCCCTCTGGTTCCCCTCCATGGGACCTAGGGGATTAGGGTAACCATACCCTGCCCCGTTATATTGTTTTCTTTTTTTATTTCAGAACAGGGGACTAAGGGTTAGATGTAAGAAGCGTTACAGAATCTGTATCCAGTCATAATCTAGTTACTTACCACAAAAATGGTGTTTTCGAATGTACTACAATCGTTCCTTGTGCCTTTTTCCGGACCCAATTACCGAATCGGTATTTTAGCGACCAGATTTTGCGAGTTGCTGTTACCGATTCCCAAATAACGAATCACAAATTGTATGCATCAACCATTTGCAAATAGCGACATGTAACAAAATGAGGATTTTGCTCGTTCAAATTACCACCAACTCTGATCAGGTGGTCAGCAGGTGCAACACATAAAAGGGCCCTGAATGCACCAGGATGTCCCACAATGGCAGCACCCTACCTGAATTTGAGGAAGAGACAGGGACGGATATTCAGAGTGAGGGTTATACTTTTCCAACATACAGAGGAGGAAATATTTGATCAATACAGGCTGAGTAGTGCAGTTATTTTAGACCTAATTGCAAACATAAGGCCTCAGCTCGAAAGAAACAATCTCAGAAGTAATGCCATCCCCACCCATGTGTAGGTACTATACTTACACCGTATTTTAGTCTCTGGGAGTTACCAAGGTGTCACTGCTGCTGCTGGTGGGGTATCACAGAATGCCCTTTCTAATTTTTTTAAGGCTTTCCTAGTCATGTAACTTTCCCCAGCACAGGAGTTGCAGTCAGTCAAATTGAATTTTCACTGTGTTGCCCAATTTCCTCATGAGATAGGATGTATTGCTGGCACCCATGTTCCCATATGTCCTTCATCTTACTATGAGTACATATTTAGAAACAGGAAAGTCACCCATTCACTCAATATCCAAGTGGTGTGTGATGCAAAACATATCATTACAAATGTGGCCTATGTATATGGCATACATGTCCTAAGTGTATAAAGTGTAGATATTGTAAACACATTTCCCAAATGTTCAAGAGGTGACAGTGCATAGGCCCTGAGAGATCATGGATTTTAATACCATGGGCCATATGTATCAAGCCTTTTGTGATTCGCAAAGGCCGAAATTCGCAGAATTCGCAGAATTCGCAGAATTCGCAGAATTTCGTCCTTTGCGAATCGCAAACGGCCTTTTTGCATGTTTTGGGATGTATGAAACATTCCCAAAATAAGGAATTGCAAACTTGTGCGATTCCTTATTTTGCCATAGCATTTAGGGATTGGCAATTTAGCGATTCCTTAAATGCTATGTATGTAGCATTTTTGGCTAGCGAATTTTGGTTAAGGAATTTCTTGTAAATATGCACAATTGTGCATTTGTGAGGGTGGCATATGACGCACATACATGCCCATTGAGCAACTATGTGCACCATATGCACACACATGTAATTTACAGGGGTGCAGCAGGGTGTCCTTGAGACACCCCTGCACCCTTGCAAAAATTCTCAAATTGCGATTAGCAAACTGCGAATTCACAATTTGAGAATTATTTGGAAATCATTCCTATGGGCCATTGGAAATGATTCCTTAATTGTGAATTCGCAAAATGCGAATTCGCAATTAAGGAAGCTTAAGGAATCGCCAATAAAAAGCGATTTTCTTCATACATACCATTTTGCGATTCCTAAATAGCGATTCCTTAAAAATCGCTATTTAGGAATCGCAAAACAGAACTATGATACATATGGTCCCATATCTCGATCCATCCAACCAAAGTGAGGAATGCTAAAAAGCAGCACACGCAGACTGTCATTGAGAGGACATTTGCTTTACTGAAGAGTAGATTTCACTCTCTCCATAAAAAATGGGGGTGCCCTACTACATTCCCCAGAGACAAGTTTCAAGATCATCGCTACATGTGCAATTTCCCACAATGTTGCAAAGCAGAAAGGACTGCCAGAAAGCATCCCTGAATCAGAATCTGATGATGATGAATCCTAAAACCCACCATCACAGGCAATACAGGATGGCTCATTGGCAGCAGACGGAGGAGCCAGTCATACGGCCATTACAAACGGATATATCCTTCTTTTTAAATATAGTGTCTTGCAAGCAAAACTTTTAAAACTTGGTTCTCCCGCCCCCCACCCCCTTATCTGTTGACATTAAGTGCACTATCACTTCATGCCTGATTGAATGGCACTGAAAGTACAGAGTCATGACTAGTCAAAAGTGGCTCCAAGTAACCCAAGGAGCACATGACACCCCCTTTGAATTATGTGTATCGAGTGGGTATGGAATGCAAATAAAGACACACGTATTGATCAATATAAAGGTGCACTCCCAACTACTGTTGCACCACTGCAAGATCGTTTGAATGGTGTCTTTTTACAGAGTGAATACCGTATCCAGTTTAAAGGTATACCTCGATCAATAATTCACGGAGAAGGAATGCACGTTGTTTTGGAGCAATTCACTCACAAAAAAAGTGTTCAAATGTGCAACCATGATGTTTTGCTCTATTCTTTCAGATTTTTCTTACACTTATGGCTGTAAGTACGCTGAACCATAAGTACACGGTCGAGCATTCTGTTGAGTCTGAGAAGGGTGCGCCTTAGAATGCGCAGACCTCTCTACTCAACTCATTTGATCCTGACGAAAACCTATAAATTTTTTTAAAAGGTTGAAACATGTTGACCATATCCTCACAACAACACTGATACTTTCTGGTCTAATCACGCTAGTAGAAGTATCCCACCTGTTTTTAATCGTGTCACATGACTCTAGAATAAAATTGGAGTACATGTATGACACTTTTTAACTCACTCATTGACAAATACATTTTCACCACTCACAAAAATTAACAGCCCTGCTGTAGTTACAGGTGTCCAAGCACACCTGAGTGGCACTCGGTCACTCAGGTGTACCCTATGATGAAGAATGTCACCAACCAGGTTGGTGAGCGAGGGGTTTATAAAAAAAAAAGAATTCTTTCTTTGACCGCATCTTTCTCCTTGGCCAGGTGCATTGTGAGAGATGTGGTCCAAACATCCCAAGGAGCAACTCAGAGATTCTGGAGCCTTGAATTGGTGTTGTGGACCCCTATGAACCCAAAAAGGACCATCTGTAAGAATTCCAAAGGTTTGTGGAACTTTAAAGAATTTTCAGCAAAAAGCTCTATTGGTACACCGGCACATTGTCTAGAGTCAAGCCTCTGACGTCAAGCAGCAACCCAGCCTGGATTGCTTATTCGTCCCACTGAAAGCTGCAGAGCTCAAGACTTCCAGAATTTCACTGGGGCCTCACACTGACCCAAGTCATCGTCATCAACTCAAAACCACAGCCTGATGAGGTGCCTCGCTCAACACCGAGAGAAAAAGCTCCAGAAAAATGGATGACTATATGGTGATTGTTGCCTTATTATTAGTGGTCGGCTACCCCTACTAACAAATCACATTCCAACACACGGGTGTAGTGGAGGCTTCAGTACCAGAAACACCACCTCATAATCTACTGCGATGCACACGCATTGCCTCATTCATAGTGACACTGCTAATACTAGATAGCTCCTCACTTTCGGTAGGCACAATTGCTCCACGTTGGGTCAATTTGAGTAGGCTGTAAACTCTGTACTGCAGTGGTTACTTCCATAAGGCCCCGCGTGACATCGCCACTAATGTGACCCATTTTGACCTGCAGCCCTCCAGTACGGTGTGAGAGTGTTGTGATAGCCTGTGCAAGGTGATATATTCACTGACTCCACATATCCATACGTGAAAATAAATAATGGTAAAGAACTCTGTGCGTTGCATTGTCCGGTTGCTTTTGGCCACATAAATTGTTCCTAGCCTATGTAATGTAGTCCACATTTGCCTCCAGAGACTTGTGGGATTCTTCAGTGTTTGTAGCTAGATGTTGGAAGCCACTTGTGATGGTTCTTTCTAGTCCAGCTATTTGTTGGCTTTTTATTCTCATTTGCTTGTGTTGTAGGTGCTGCACCTAAAACATAGAGGATTTAAGACCACCAAACACCTGTGAGGTATTGCCCATATCTTGTGTAGACCCTGATCTGGGATTAGGTTGCCTGACAACACTGCAATGTCGGACGTAAATGCCCCTGTGCAGTTGTCTGCACCTCACTGCAGGTTCTTCTGTGACATTTGGACTCCCTGCATCATCCACTTCTTCAATGGGCAGTATGTGGCTAACGTGTTCAGTATGGCTATTTCCCTCTGGAGAGATGTATAAGGCAAAATAGACTCATTCCTTTCTTGTATGCATATCGGTGTATCTTCCTCACCCTTTACTTAAGAGGCATGTTTCTGTTTGTACTAGAATATCTATAAAGAAATGCAATGTGAAAATTATTGTAAATAAATGTTCTGTACAGTTTTGTTTGTATCACCCATGCCCTCACCACATCTTCAACAAAGCAGACTCCGTCATAGCTCCGCACCTCCAAGACGTCATCAACTGCTCCTTCAATTCCGCTACCTTCCCAGAAGACTGGAAACACGCTGAACTCACCGCCCTTCTGAAAAAACCAACAGCAGACCCCACCGAACTCAAAAACTACCGCCCCATCTCGCTTCTTCCATTCCCGGCCAAAGTCATCGAGAAAGCTGTCAACAACCAGCTCGCCGCCTTTCTCGAAGCCAACAAATCACTCGACCCCTCACAATCTGGCTTCCGAGCCAAACACAGCACTGAGACCGCCCTCATCGCAGCAACAGACGACATTCGAACTCTACTGGACAATGGAGACACAGTCGCCCTCATCCTCCTCGACCTCTCTGCAGCCTTCGACACAGTCTGCCACAGCACCCTTTTACAACGCCTCAGAAACATCGGAATCCAAGGAAAGGCACTGGAATGGATCACCTCGTTCCTCACCGGAAGAACCCAGAGAGTCCGCCTCCCACCATTCAAGTCCGAGGCCTCTGAAATCATCTGCGGCGTACCACAAGGATCCTCACTCAGTCCCACCCTCTTCAACGTATACATGAGCCCCCTCGCGGCCATCGCCCGCCAACACAACCTCAACATCATCTCTTACGCGGATGACACTCAACTGATCCTATCTCTCACCAAGGACCCCAGCACCGCCAAAACTAACCTACACGAAGGAATGAAAGAAGTCGCCGAATGGATGAAACAAAGCCGTCTGAAACTAAACTCAGACAAAACAGAAGTCCTCATCTTAGGTAAATCCCCCTCTGCATGGGACGACTCCTGGTGGCCGGAAGCCCTCGGAAATGCACCCATCCCGACAGACCACGCACGGAACCTTGGCGTCATCCTGGATTCTTCACTCTCAATGAACAGACAAGTCAGCGCCGTATCCTCTTCCTGCTTTAACATTCTTCGCATGCTCAGAAAAACATTTCGCTGGATCCCCTCCGAAACAAGGAAAACAGTCACCCACGCTCTAGTCACGAGCCGACTGGACTATGGAAACACCCTCTACGCAGGTACCACCGCTAAACTCCAGAAGAAACTACAACGAATCCAAAACGCCTCAGCCAGGCTCATATTAGACATCCCACGCAACGAACACATCTCTGGTCACCTTAAAGACCTCCACTGGCTACCCGTCAATAAGAGGATTACTTTCCGTCTGCTTACCCACGCACACAAATCACTCTACGACATCGGACCAGATTGCCTCAACTCTCGACTGTCCTTCTACACCCCCTCCCGCCAACTTCGCTCTTCCAGCCAAGCCTTCGCCACTGTACCTCGCATCAACAAGACCACCATGGGAGGCAGATCCTTCTCATACCTGGCTGCCAAAACATGGAACTCACTCCCCGCTTACCTTCGCCTCACCCAGAATCACCTAGCGTTCAGAAAGCAGCTTAAAACGTGGATATTTGACAAATAATCCTCCTCCCCCTCCTAAGCGCCTTGAAACCCTCTGGGTATGTAGTGCGCTATATAAATTTTATGACTTGACTTGACATTTAAAGCACGATAATTTTGCTTTATGCTTTAGGTATTCATATTGGAGCACTACATTGCCCATATTACACTGTTAGGTTAGGCCTAACACTACTAATGGTATTCTATCATAGGTAAACATTTCCACGTCTAACATGGTTACAATATTGCATCACACATTGCTGCAAACTTTATTGTAACACTGAAAGTGTATGTATGACTCTTACCTTTTGAAGTAGCAGGAGACTCCGAAGGGTCAATATTGCTAAGTCCATACACAGTTTCTGGCTCCAGTGTGAACTTGATTATTTCCTCAAGAGGAGTTGTTCGTGGCTGGTGTTAGAGGTCCTCCTCATGTCACATGAGCCTCAGTTCTGTGGGTTGCCACCTTTCCTTTGCTCCTGGCTCAGAGATCATACCACCTTTTTCGGATCTCTTGGATGTTGAGCCGCTGGCACAGAGAGGGATGTTTTCCCAAAGAAGGCATCAGGATTGTAAACACACTCTTCAGTGAGTATTTCCAACTCTTTTTCTGAAAATTTTAATTTTCTCTTCCTCCATCCAAGGGTCTTTTCCTTCCCAGGATTTACTTTTTAACGATTTGGTATTTGCAATTCCTCAAATAGAGAATGAGACTTGTACCGATTCGATAATGGGCAGCTGCTCACATTTGCTCATACCAAATACCAATTCGTAAATTGCGATTCGGTAAGAATCGCAATTTATGAATCGGTATTCATTTGCTTTGTACATCTAGCCCCAAGTCCTGTAATGACTGCAAACAACATTTTTCTCATGTTGCCTACAGCGAATGAGAGTGCTCGCTTGCACAAGAGTTAGACTCTTGCAGGAGCAAATTGGCTCAAAGTAAATAAAGTTCACTGGGGCAATCAGAACGCTCCATCTGTTAATTGGTGCTCTTGGGGGAGTCTTGCTAGCCTCTAGTGGACACAACCATTCAGATGTACAGTTGTTTTTTAACTTTAACTTCTCAAAACTACTGTACGGATTTACACAAAAACACCTCACGGCTCCCACTACACATGGGAACATTTTCATCACTTCCTCGGAAGTGGCCAAGCATCTCCATAGCGATGCCCATATAATCAGGCCTCTAGCACATTAATCACGGCCGTTAATCTTTTGGGTGTTGTCTGCCCAAGAAACCCAGAAATCTTAGGTCAGACCTGCATTTAATACCCCGAGCGGGGAAAAGAACTTCTTGTTCCCCTTTGTAAACCCTGTCCTCTCAGCCTGAAGTGCGCACATTCTTCCAGAACGCAACAGGGCGAGGGTCTGTGGTAATAGTTCATGTGTTGTTGCCAGCTGGGCACCATGAATGCCTGCCTGATTCACTAACTAGCCTTACGAGAAGGAAAAAAAGGGCCTGTAAACCAATCCAGAAGTGGAGCTGTGTTTGGCTGAAAAGGGGCAGGGTGGAAGTTTCAATAAATAGAAACATTAGTGTAAAATGGTTAAATATAGAATAAAGCAAGGAATCAAATAATTGTATTAGTAGGTGGGTTTATTAAAACCTCATCCCAAGAACAGCCAACAGCAACTGACTCAGTCAGAATCTCTGAGAGAGTCCATTCTCAGAACATAGAACGTAGGTAAGGAATATAGAGGCTTAAAGGGGAAGTATGCAAAACATCACACATCTCCCTTCTATACAAAAGAAAAGCAATTAAGGACAAAAGAAAAACATCACTGAGTAAGAGCAATAGGAACACAAGCTCAAACATAGTCCTTCAAATAAGAGGGAGCTTTACGAGTTCTTTGACTTCTCTTAGAAGGAAAAGAAGACCTGTCAAAGGAAAAGTTAGTACCCAAGTGAAAATTATTGCATAAATTATCATCATGAGCAGAAACATTTGAAAATAACAAATCAGGATTAACAACTACTACACAACTCTTATTCCAAATTCTTCCATCATCAGTCTTGACAGCATTTTTAAAAATCTTGACAACAGACCTGATGTCGGTGTACTTTGACCAAGGTCTACATCCCACAGGGGTCTTAATTCTAACAAAGTCACCCACTTTGACCTCACATGAAAACACACGTTTCCTAAGATCAAAGTTTGTCTCACGAGCATCTTGTTTGAGTAACTCCTTAGTTCTCCAATCAATAATATCATTATTGACAAGTCCTTTGTTTAGGCACATCCACCCCGGACACATCAAGGTGTTGGGAACCCTCCCCTTGAACAGCTCAAATGGGGACCTACCAGTAGTAGAATGGGGGGCAAAACGATAAATGTTAATCCTTTCTTGGAGAGTGGACTTCCAATCTAAACCAGGAGAGCGAGTAAGCTGTATGGATTCTTTCAGAGTCCTATTAACTCTCTCTACCGCACCATTTGTTTCAGGATGGTAAAGTGAACACCTTTTATGAAATATTCCACATTTTTTTAGAAAGTCAACGAACAAAGAAGAACAAAATTGAGGACCATTGTCAGATAGAAGACTGTTAGTAAAACTTTCCTTATTAAATAAAGACTCTAGAAACTTAATGACAGAATTAGATGTAATCTCTCTGACAGCAGAAACTTCAATCCATCTTGAGTATAGATCAATCAAAACGATGAGATAAGGGGTATCAGAAACACCAGAGAGAGGGCCAAGAATGTCAATTGCGACCTCATCCCACGGATGGCCAGGTAAAGCCCTCTTCACCATAGGCATTTGTCTCGTTTTTAAAATTTTGTCACTAGAACAGCACTCAGGGCATTCTCGGACCATTCTCTCAATTTCTAGGTCCATACCAGGCCACCAGAACTGCATGCGAAGAAACTCTTTAGTCTTAACAATGTCCAAATGTCCACGATGAGCATGAGACAACAATTTATTCCTTAATGAGTTTGAAGGAACAAGTTTAGTACCACGAGTTAAAAGACCATCATTCACCGACAGTTCATCAGCAACTAGCAGCCATGGCTTGTCCAAACAAGAATTATTCTTCAAGGAAAGAATAACTTTCGAAATTTCTTCATCTTTCTCCAACTCAGATCTCCATTCAGACTCAATAATGGCACCATCAGTCACCTCACATACATTTACAAACTCTTCAGAATCACACACATCATCTAGTTCAGAGTTCTCACAGTCAACCAACCTAGATAAACAATCTGCTGATCTGTTAGCTATCCCAGGAATATACTCAACCTCAAATTCAAATTCTTGTAAAGAAACAATCCATCTTCTTATCCTAGATGAAATGGCATCTAAACCTTTTTTTGAAAAAACCTCTTTTAAAGGTTTATGATCAGACAAAACACAGATTTTGGTCCCCCAAATCAAATTCTTAAACTTTCTTAGTGCCCAAAAAATTGCTAACGATTCCTTTTCTATTACAGAGTAATTCAACTCCGATCCTCTGAGACAACGAGAAGAACAACAGATCAATGAATCTTTTCCATCCTTTTTCTGAACTAAAACAGCACCAAGTCCCTTATCGCTTGCGTCAGTAAACATGATAGTTGGAAGACCAGGGACAAAACCATGAAGAGAAGGTGCCTTATTCAAATCTTTCTTTATGCTTAAGAATTCAGATTTGCAATCAGATGACCAGTTGAAGACAGTATTTTTAACCGTTAATTTCCTTAAGTTATGTGTTTTTTCCGCAAAATTACAAATGAATTTTCCATAAAATTCTACCATACCCAAAAAAGAAAGAAGCTCATCTTTGCAAGTGGGTTCCTTCACTTTATCAATACTTTCAACGAACTCTTTTTTTGGGAAAAACTCCATTACACGTGATGCGATGGCCCAAATAATTAACTTCTTGCACCCTGAATTTGCACTTTGCCCTTTTTAAAGTCATACCTGCACCTTCCAACCGTCTCAAGACCATAGAAACACGAGTATCATGCTTAGAAACATTGCTACCAGCTTTGCTGACCGAGGAGCACTTTTGTTTGGGACCGACCTACCTGCCTGTAAGCCTACTGCTCGCGGAACCCGCTTCGCGGGTCCCGCATCGTGCTGAAGACATCTGCAGCAGTTTAAAGGTTTGGAGGGCTAGCGGAGGGAAATCTTTGCCGGGGCTGCGAGCGGCGAGCGCTCACAGAGGGACTACAAATCCCAGGAGCGCCCGCCAGCCCTGAGGAGCAACACCTGGGCCGCTCTCCCCGACCCCTCCCACCATTCCATCGTTCATTTAAACAGCACTCCCTGGATTTGTGAGTGGGACGCTTTGCTGACCGAGGAGCACTTTTGTTTGGGACCGACCTGCCTGCCTGTAAGCCTACTGCTCGCGGAACCCGCTTCGCGGGTCCCGCATCGTGCTGAAGACATCTGCAGCAGTTTAAAGGTTTGGAGGGCTAGCGGAGGGAAATCTTTGCCGGGGCTGCGAGCGGCGAGCGCTCACGGAGGGACTACAAATCCCAGGAGCGCCCGCCAGCCCTGAGGAGCAACACCTGGGCCGCTCTCCCCGACCCCTCCCACCATTCCATCGTTCATTTAAACAGCACTCCCTGGATTTGTGAGTGGGACGCTTTGCTGACCGAGGAGCACTTTTGTTTGGGACCGACCTGCCTGCCTGTAAGCCTACTGCTCGCGGAACCCGCTTCGCGGGTCCCGCATCGTGCTGAAGACATCTGCAGCAGTTTAAAGGTTTGGAGGGCTAGCGGAGGGAAATCTTTGCCGGGGCTGCGAGCAGCGAGCGCTCACGGAGGGACTACAAATCCCAGGAGCGCCCGCCAGCCCTGAGGAGCAACACCTGGGCCGCTCTCCCCGACCCCTCCCACCATTCCATCGTTCATTTAAACAGCACTCCCTGGATTTGTGAGTGGGACGCTTTGCTGACCGAGGAGCACTTTTGTTTGGGACCGACCTGCCTGCCTGTAAGCCTACTGCTCGCGGAACCCGCTTCGCGGGTCCCGCATCGTGCTGAAGACATCTGCAGCAGTTTAAAGGTTTGGAGGGCTAGCGGAGGGAAATCTTTGCCGGGGCTGCGAGCGGCGAGCGCTCACGGAGGGACTACAAATCCCAGGAGCGCCCGCCAGCCCTGAGGAGCAACACCTGGGCCGCTCTCCCCGACCCCTCCCACCTCTCCATCGACCCGTTGTTTACTTGTCCTATAATTGTCAATCGTACTCCCGCAGCGCGGGAGAGCGCGCGGGAGAAGCCCGGGACAAGGGCGGGACCGTCTGTGGCCGTCCGGGGCCGGTAGAGGCCGGGCTGGGCCATATCTCTAACATTTTTCTCCCCTTCTTTTTAACTTTTGGTCTGTTTAGCACTATTTAATTTAATTGATATTTTGTTTTCTTTGCTTTTTAAATTAACCAAAGTGCCTAGATTTAATCCGGGTTGTAATTTTGCATAAGCCAGATTTTATTTGGTATATTTCTGAGACTGGTGTTAACTGTCTCTCGTTTAGATTTAATAATGACTTTAAGATCGGGTAAAGAAAGACAAGTTCAGGTTTCCACCTCTAATGGTACCTTTTCAGGGACTATTGATCAGTTTTTTAAACGTTCCACAGCTATATTGGAGAAAGAGATCGCATTAGCAGAAAAACGGCTTTCGCTGGACATAATTACAGGCAAGCGATCCTCTCTTGGGAGAATTAACGAGGCTGTCTCCCCTGTTCCACTCTCTGTGTTAGATTTAGATAGCGACGTTGTTAATGCTGATCTGGGATCTGTAACTGTTTCTGAGACCCAAACTGTAGAGATAGTAGAGTCTGGTCAAGATAGTCGATTTAACACTGCACATGATAATTTGTTAAATGGTGGGACTATCTCTTTAGACCAGTCCGTAGAGAAATCAGGTCTCTTGGATTCTCCAAACCTCAACATTAGTAAGGAGCGAATGAATTCCCCCTCTGGTTTACAATGTTCACCTTTGCAGAATCCCGGGAAACGTAAAAGGATAGATTCTCCCGTCTTAGAGGCACACAGTGAGGACATAGGAATTGTTCCTGATTCTCCAATACAGTCGGTTAATGCAACTGAGGTTATCCAATCAGAAGATCATAATACCGTAATTAGCATAGTGGAGGGAGTATTTTTGGCTAAGATAGAGTTGTTACTTAAATCCCTACTTTTACCACTATTTGAGAGAACAAGACTCTTAAACACTAAAATGGACTCCTTAGAGTTGATGGTGAAAGATAATATAGCTACCTCAAACAGAATCCTCGCTAGTTCAACTTCTAAAGGATTGATCCCCCCTGTTTTGCCCCCTTCAAAGGTCAACCTGGTGAATAGTAAAACAGGGGGTATTAGTACAAAAGAGGGACCATCTGCGCCCAAAGTTCAGCAGAAAACTACTGTATCTGCTCCCAAGAAAATAGCTTCTACTGAGGTTGTTCCCAAGTCTAAGGCTGCTAAAATACCCCAGGCCACGAAAAACCCTATTCCCCCTAGTAATCAAAATCAAAGCTTTGGCCCAAAATCTAAACCTATTCCAAGGAGACAATGCGTGAACCTTCCACCAGAGTCACAGCCGTATACCATCATCTTAACTGGCGTGGCCCCTCTTGATGATGGCAAGAGAGAAACGCACATGGACCTATATAACAAGGTTATTTTTTGGCTTAATAAAAACCGCCCTCTTCCACCTAATGTAAAGCCGGAAATTCTTAATGTAAGAAGAGTGGACTGGGTCGGCTTTAGCAAGAAAGATCTTGAGGGGGATTGTGTGGTAATAAGCTTTAGAGAGCCATGGGTGGCAGAACTCATTAGTAGAGAACCAAGATTCGGGAGAGTGGGGGATGTGCAAACCCTATTGTTGAATTATTTCTACCCTGCCTTATATTCAACTAGACCCCAAACTCCGTTTCATTATCCTAGTAGAGACAGGCAAAGAGAGAGATTCCCTTTTGACACTCCTATTTTCCCACTGTTTCATCCACGTCTTACAAATCGGTTCGCTCCACTGTCCGGTCTGGAGGGCGTGGACTGACTCAATAAAGAACCACCTGCTCGGGGGTTGATGGAGGATGTAGGGAATTGCCCTACTATCCATTCTTTATCTCCCAGGGCAGAGATAACTTTAGGGACCCGTAGAAACGCTCAAGTGGAGGTAGGAAGGGAAACATCCCAAAATTTATCTACAAGACTCTCTACCTGTGGAAGAACAGTGAAATCCTCTATTAATCTGTTAACAGATCCCACTCATTCCCTTGAAGTCTTGTCATGGAATATAGCGGGACTAAAGGGGAAAATGACTGGGGATGACTGGGGCTCCTTTGTGGATACCTATGATATAATTATTCTGCAGGAAAGTTGGACTACTGAAGCCATACATCGGGCTGGTTACCTTAATTATTATAAACCAGCATGCAAAGGTCCCAAAGGACGTCCTTCTGGTGGTCTTGTCATCTGGATTAGACAATCTTTGGCAATTACAATTACTACTGTTCCCACCTCTAGTAATGATATTTTGGCCTTAAAACTTTCTGGTAAAAATAACCCGGATCTTTTTTTGATAAATATATATGCAAGAGGGCAACCTGGTGGGAAGCCCATGAAAGCGGCTAGTGACCTGGATTCCTTACTGAATGAAATTTGCAGAGAAAAGTGTGTCATGGACGCAGGTGATTTTAATTGTTCCTTCGAACCTTTCCCTAACCTTGACAAAGATGGGTATGGGGAAATTGATTTAATTTGGAATATTCCACATCTGTCTATTCCACCAATTAAAAAAGTTACAGAGGCCGCTATGCAGTGGTTAGGCCTCTGCCTTGAATGGGACTTGCGAGCTGCCAACGGCAGAACTAAATCTGACCTGATGGGCAAGGTCACTTTTGATAACTCTATGCACTCTAGTCGTATTGACTATTTTCTAATCAGCTTAGAGTATTGGAAAATCCTAGAGGACATGGAAGTAGTTACACGGCCAGAAAGTGACCATAATCCCTTGGCAATAAAATTATCATTGAATGAGGGATTGAATAGGGTCTCACCAACATCCATTACCACAGCCGAGGCCATTCTTACTAATGATTGTAGAAGGGTTCGATGGGCTAGGTTTTTAGATAATCCTGCCACCATAGACAAGATTGCAGTAGAGGTCTTAGCTGCCACTGATTTGATGGTACCCATACTTAATGTTGGCACTTCTTTAGAACAAATAGGGATGATTCATGACTCCCTTTTTAATAAAATTAAAACCCTTTTTAATAAACCTGTAAAGGGGAGAAATAATGGCCCTGCTCCAAGGAACAAATGGTATAATAAAGCTTGTCGCACTGCCCATAGTTCCTTGTTAGACGCTATTAAATCCAAGTCGGTCACTGACATAAGATTAGCTAGGGTTAATTATAAGAGAGCTCTCAGAGAAGCCAAAATAAACTGGGACGACCAGCGTTGGTCGGACCTATACCAAGCAAGCTCCTCTTCCAATCAACAAAAATTCTGGGAGGTTGTGAGATGGGGAGGATCTGGGGACCAGAAAATTCCTGTTAACCACGTGCCTGCCGAACAATGGGTCAAGCACTACGCGACGCAGTTCAGTAACACGGAACGGATCTCCCTATCTAGGGAAGATGCCAGTGTGCTGACCGCAGAGCTTTTGCCCGATCACATTGTCTTCACTGAAATGGAAGTTGTTGCTGCTCTAAAACGAGTTCAGAATGGTAAAGCCCCCGGCATGGACTGTGTCCCAGCAGACCTTTTTAAGTACGATCAAGTGCACTGGGTCCTGTATATATCTACCCTAGCTAATGCAATAGCAAGAGGAGCTAGCATTCCAAAGTCGTGGAAAGGGGCAGAGATCTTGCCCGTGTACAAAAAAGGGGATAAAACTGATGCGGGAAATTATCGCCCCATCAGTCTTATTGACGCCTTACAAAAAGTAGTGGCCAGAATGTTACTAGGGAAAATTGAATCATGGATGTTAGGAGCTGATATTCTGTCTCCAATGCAGGCAGGCTTTAGGGCAAACATTAGCACTGTAGACCAAATATTAAGATTTGTGATGATTTATTGGAAAACTGTGCTACTTGGGGGTGGCAAGATATTCGCTGCATTTGTAGATCTCAAATCAGCGTTTGATCTGGTCCCCAGAGGTAAGATGTGGGCTGCTCTGAGACGGATGGGCGTTCCACCTGCGCTACTTGAACTTACCATCAGATTGCACGAGGGGAACTTTGCTAGAGTGAGATGGGGTCGTCAGGGCCAGGTTACTGAATCCTTCCCAGTAACTCGTGGAGTGAGACAGGGCTGTGTCCTGGCCCCCACTCTTTTTATACTCTTTATCAATCAGGTGGTTAAGTTCCTGTCAGCTATCCCTACTGATGCCCCATCACTGGGGGGGACTAAATTTCCCCTTTTAATTTTCGCAGACGACACACTTATACTGGCCAAAACACAGAAGGGACTGCAGGCAGCTATACATAAATTTGTGGACTTCTGTAACGAGAATGATCTAGAAATTAACATTAACAAGACCAAGTTCATGGTGTTTACAAAGAACAAACCGTTGAGGGGTCACGTTACGATGAATGGGTCTACTTTAGAACAGGTTGAAGTAATGACTTACCTTGGTGTAGCAATGGATTACAGGTTACGCTGGAAAGAGCAAGTTGCGGCGCTAAGTCTGAAATTAGCTTGTTTGTCCGGCTGTTTAGTGAAGGAGCAGCGGTGTTCTTTGACTAAAAGAGTTTTGCCTGCACTCAAAATTTATAGTGCAAAAATTAGATCTGCAATATTATATGGGGCTGATATTTGGGGTTGTGTGGACCTGGCTGTCCTTGATAGGATCCAGAACAAATTTCTCCGTAACTTAGTTAATCTTCCCCCCTCAACACCTGTATTACCACTCCTGATGGACATGGGCTTTTATTCTATAAAACTCCAAGCTCAGTTTAGGATGGTGGCGTTATGGAGGCACATTTGGTCTACCCCGGATCTTGCTATGTTTGCTCAAGAACTACAGGACGTTAGAAAGCAACCAGGGGCAGCTGAAATACCATGGCTTAAGCTAATCAGAAACACTCTCACTGGAATGGGTCTTCCCCAGTTATGGTCAGATCCGGGCTCCCATATCTTTCCCTCAAAGAAAGATTTTAAATTACTCTTTTGGTCCATGGTGAAAGAAGAACACGTTGCTCTTTCAGCGAAACCGAATCTGTCTGGTCAGTTTCTGCTTTACAAAGCAGTTCCACATACTGAGACCTATTGGGATGTAATTCCTAAAACCTTAGACAGGAAACTCTACCATCAGTTTCGTCTAGGTACACTACCACTAAGGGAATTCACTAGTGGTTGGTTGAAATCAGAGTCATCCTGCTGTCCTTGCTGTATTGGACACATAGAAACAATAGGTCATTTTTTGTTCGTATGTACTGCTTACCATGAACCACGCCATAAGTGGTTAAAGCCCATCTGTATTAGATTAAAGACCAGGGTGAGCAAGGAAGCTTTATTTATCCTAAAAACTAACACCTCCGATTGGCTATCCATTGGTCTAGCAAAATTTCTTGGATGGGCTTGGTTAATAAGGATTAAGTCAGTTCGTAGTACTATATCTTCAACTTCAACCTGAAACTGAAAAGGCATGTTAATTTTATCACCTCTTGACCAGTATTGTTGTTGCTGCTGTTGTATTTATAATCAAATGTAAGGAAAATATTATTCCTCAAGTCGTCTTTATTCGCATATTTAATTGTGGATTTTAGCAAATCTTTTTTAATCAAACTTTTATACACTTTTTCTTTCAAGTTATATATATTTAGGACTATGTTACTCTGATTATACATATGTTATTCTGATCATATACATTTATGTTTATGATTATGTTATCCTGATGCATGTAAATACTTTGTCTTTTATGAAGAAATTTCGAAATAAAGACGTTAAAAACTGACAAACTGACAAATTAACAAATCATCCTGGTAGCACTTTACTCCAATTAGTCCCCTCAAGATTTTTGACATGATTCTCTGAAAAACAGAGGCCGCAGAAACTAGACCAAACGGCATTCTTTTCAACTTAAACGTACCCATAGGTGTAATGAAGGCAGTCAAGTCTTGGCATGAATCATCTAGCTCTACCTGGTGGTAGGCAGAAGCTAAATCAAGGGTGGTAAAATATTTGGCCCCTTCTAAGGTACAAATCATTTCATCTATATTGGGAAGTGGGAACCTGTCAACTACAACTTCCTTGTTTAGGGACCTCAAATCAATGCAAAGGCGAATTTCGCCTGTGGGTTTCTTCGCTATAACGACAGGAGCAAGCCATTCTGTAGCCTCAACTGGTACAATTATGTTACTCTTGATAAGTTTATCCAACTCATCCTGTACTTTAGCTTGTTCAGAAAGGAATTCTCCTAACTTTGGCTACA
Organism: Lissotriton vulgaris; assembly: GCF_964263255.1. NCBI lineage: Eukaryota > Metazoa > Chordata > Amphibia > Caudata > Salamandridae > Lissotriton > Lissotriton vulgaris. Next base: position 164,468,020 of record NC_141693.1, read on the forward strand.
ACGGGTAGAGCATTATCTTTCAATTTAATCAAATGTTTATACCCACGCAAACACCCCAAATCATCTTTAAAAACATTTGGACATTTTTTAGCTAGAGACAAAGATAAGTTTGCATCACTCATAGTACTAGGTGTATCAGATATTTCTTGAATTTGAACCTGAGGAGAAGCATTGGGGTCAAGGGTAACCCCTAACTGTCGTTGATGTAACCAACCTAACAACGCATCTCCTTTTTTTGAGACATATATTTTTCCCACAATTATGCGAGAACCAAGTTCAATTTCAGCCAAGAAATATCCCAACATTGAAATAGGTTTTTCACTATAACCTAAAGGCACAATGTCACATTTAAACATTTTTACATTTTTCACAAAAAATCATTAAACATTTTCTCATCGATGATAGTTATCTTTGAGCATGAATCAAATTTTAAGTTTATCATGTTATTATCTACTTTAACCAAGAAAGAAGGATGATCAGATTCATCATCATTCACCTCAAAACAGATGGATCTTACTTGAGGCTGTGGCCATCTTCTCCTTGAATTATCACTGTTTTGAGCTTTTGACCTGCAAAATTTAGCATAGTGACCTTTTTTATTACATACATTACAGGTTGCTTTCAGAGCAGGGCAAATAGGAGAATTGGCTAAATGGTTAATCTGACCACATCTGAAACATGAAAATCTAACATTTGAAGAATTCATTTGTCTATTTACTTTCTCTTCGGAATTTGCACCATCAGTTTTTTTAATTTGACAAATCGTCTCATCAACTTTTACATCTTCTTTTGATTCAGAAACAGAGGGTTTATCCTTCTCCTTTTTAAGTTCACCAACACATCTTGTCATATGTTCAACCTGTTTTGCAATCGTTAGTACTTCTTCGAGAGGTGGCTCATCTTTTAACCAAAGTTCTTTTCTTATTTCATCATGTGCGCATCTTAAAACAAACTGATCTCGAATTCTCTCATCAAGGGTTTGCCCAAAATTGCAGGAGGAAGCAAGTTTCCTCAAAGAAGACACATAATCTTCCACCGACTCATCTTTCTTTTGTTCTCTCAGACCAAAATGATATCTTTCCATAATAGTGCTGAGCCTAGGTAAGTAGTGTCTATCTAGTTGTAGGATAGCTATCTCATATTCATTCAGATTTCTTTGTTCTGCAGCTGAGAGATCAGGTAAATGCTCAAGAACATCCTGTCCTTCTCCTCCTAAGCAATGCAACAGAAGTGAATGTTTTCTTTCCGCACTCAAATTTGTTCCACATACTCTTGCGTAGTTTGCAAAGATCTTTTTCCACTTTTTCCACTTCACATTTGGTTCACCTGGACTGGTTAGAAAGAACGCAGGCTGAGTAACATTTTGCATTTCTATATTTAGTTTGGATTGTGTACTTCAATATTAGAATTCTTAGGTATGTAATGAATAACTTGGTTTATATACTGAAATAATAATACACTTTCTCTTTTTTTTTAGAAACGAGTGGGCATTTATTTAATAGAGTTCTTTATCAAATATACTGAAATGTTCTTATATTTAATGTGAGAATTTTCCTTTGTTACCAGAAATTCAGTCTCTTTGGTTTAATAAAGGATTGAGAATGTTCATCAGTTCAGCATTCACTTCTTCAAGAATGAGATCATAATGCTCCTTTGTATAATAGTATGCTCAGGGAGTAGAACACTTAGACAAATGACTTGTTCTATCTTTGAGAATATTTCTGTTGTTAGAATTCTAGGCGTTTATTTTGAGAATTGTCAGAAATTTTCTAATTAGCTGAAACGCATAGAATCTTGGCACGCAGCGTATACCAGGAACTGGGCGTCAAGCAGAATCTACTGGCATGCAGCGTTCTATTGCGCTGAAACGCAGCGTACTCGAAAGGTTGAAACGCTTCGCACTGAAACGCAGCGTAGTCGAGGGATTGGAACGCAGCGCACAGCTCACAAATGAGCCGCGTCTGACGTATGCGCGCGCAGCCTGGCTTTGAATGTTGCGCGAGAAAGTGAGAACGTTAAGCTCGCGCAAAACCAAAATCCTTTCTAAGACTTTTCCAATCTATTATAATTCCCAAAATTATTTCAATTCATTTATATTCCTCCCGCTCTCCTCACTGTGAAATAGATGACAAATCAGCCGCTGGGAAGCCGACGCTTCACTTCATATGTTGTAGGACAGCTTTGGAGGAGAAAAACAAGGTAAATTTCTTTGCTAAGTTGATCTGGTTGAGGTGTTTTCCAATCGTCACCAGTGTAAAATAGTTAAATATAGAATAAAGCAAGGAATAAAATAATTGTATTAGTAGGTGGGTTTATTAAAACCTCATCCCAAGAACAGCCAACAGCAACTGACTCAGTCAGAATCTCTGAGAGAGTCCATTCTCAGAACATAGAACGTAGGTAAGGAATATAGAGGCTTAAAGGGGAAGTATGCAAAACATCACAATTAGCTCACAGATTCCAAGTGTTTTAAGCTCTTCAGAGCATGGGACATCATGTTTTTTGTTTTGTTTTGTGTATTAATGCCCATGATTACTTATTTTGAGTTTTATTTTTATTAAACGCTCAAATACTAGTGGGTGTCTTGGCAGTAGTCAAAATAAGGCAGAGAGTAACTTTGGGGTGTAAACAGATAGGTTCTGAGCAGTTTACTAAAGGGAAGCACATGGGTTACTTAATGGATAGAAGGTCAAAGGGGAAGAAGACTATTTCAGGTTAAGGCAGTGGCTGTGGAGAGAACAAGGCTGCCCATGCATGATTTTTTGGAAGAGGAGACAACAAGAGTTAGAAGAACCTGAGAGTTGAACAGGCTCTAATCACAAACAGCATTTAGTAGTACTTTAGTATTACTACAAGCTACAATAGTACTACACAATGCTGTTCACAAACCTACTAGTGCAATTCTCCACCTCCCCTACCTTTCTGTTGGGGAGATCCTAACTTATCTAAGTTTACTACTAAGTTATACATGTATGAGGGGTCAGGAGATTGGCTGAAAAAAAAGGGGATACTTACTGTTAAATTGGAGGGGTTTAGGGAGTAGTAAGTAGGGTTTGGGGTGGTCTGGGGAAGGGTTTCGGGAAAGACATATATAGCAAAAGTATGGAGGCACAAATACCTGAGAAGGTGTAATTTGAACTTCCAAAGACATCCAGGGTATGTGAATTGTAGTACCTAACATGTAAGTGCTATAAATGTATTTAGTGTAATTGGGTAGATGCGGAAAGTGCTAGGATTGTGTGGTTTATGTCACCGTGCATCGTCTTAAGGCCATCATGGTCCTATATATTTATACAGACATACCTTTACATCAATTACCTAACTCAGCCTGGACATTAGTTTTATTGCATGTATTAGTCTACTTTAAATAATCCTTGACATCTCAATGTAGATGCGTTTGGAGAAGCAAGTGTACAAGAGCAGTAACATGCTTATTCTGTTGCAGCTCAGTAATACCTAAGGTCCTATGACACTCCAGTTAGTAGACAATACCCATCACTGGTACGGCGGAGTAAACACCGACTGCCATACAGCAAAGGCATCACATTGAGTCACATGGATTAGCTCTGTAGAGGTCTCCATCTGTCAAAGGGAAAGAGTACTCAGCCCTTGTCCATGGCCCTTTATTTCTTAGCTTTCCTTGCAGGGGAGTGGTGATCAGATGTTGGCTATAGTTTTGGGAGCAGGAGAAGTGGCTTGAAAAGTAAGATTTCCTTAAGGCTCTCTGCCCTCCCCTATGATATCATAGGCAGAATCTTCCATTCAGAATCTGTCGCAACCTTCACAATGCGCATTACACATCAAAAGGTTTATCATGTTCATATATGACTCTGACAGACCCTTCCCACATGAATCACTCCCTTAGATTTGGCCTAATCCTTTGTTTTTATCACTTTTTTTCAACTGGGTTCTTTGATCATGCTTTCCTTAACAATTCAGACCCTGATATTTTCTAACAATTCAATTGTGATGCAATGGACTTGTGACCAGTTTATTGTGACTTTATGCTACTTGCGGTATCATTTCATGCAGGATATTCTAAAGGATCGGATCTGGTTCAACCATCCTTATGAACTTCCAGTCTTGCATAGCTCTACCTCTCATGCAGCATGAATGCCAGAGAAAAGCTGCATCACAGAAGGAGTAACACACAATGCAGGTTTATAAACCTGTTTAGCGTAACAAATGCGAATAAAGAAACATGTGAGTACCTGCCTGTTTGGTGTAAAGTGGAAATCCAGGTAACTCTTGCATGCATGGCTAGTTTTTTGGCGCACATAACCTTGGCTGCAGTGCAGAGACCGCATACAAAGGAAATAAAATAGAGAGAACACTGAATGCAGATCAGACAAAGAGTTTCAAACTTATAGGTTTGGTTGTATTACAAAATATATTCTTACTCATCAATTTCATGGCATTTCCATTGATATTTTTGCTCCTTCAATAGCTCTGAAACCGCAGACTAGATGATCTATGATTTTTTTTTCAGCACAGTGGTTTCTGGTCATTTGGTGTCTTTGCCTAGTTTGATCAAAATCCATTCATCCATTTTGACGATACATACAAGGCAACATGTAATGTTTGATTGTGCGTTTCAGCATAGCTATATTTTTCAAAAAGAGTGCAAACACGTAAACAAGTATTGATAGAATTGTTTGCATGTTTGGTAGAAAAAAAAGGGTTTAAGTTTGTGAATTCAAATCAAAATTGAACATAGAAAACACATTAGAATGAAGGTGGTGAGCCCACGCTTGGAGGTGACCAAACCAAAAGTCCAGTGAGAAATATAAATGATGATTTCACCATATGGAGTTGCACCTTTTTAAATATTTCTGACGTAAAATAAACACACAAAGTTATGTTGTTGCTGTTGAAGATCATGCCTTACCAAATACATTTATCAAAGTGGATTATATGCAATTTCAGTTTAAAGAAATGCACTTGCCATTTTGTAGTATGTTACCAACAGTGGCATTTTAGTAAACACTGAGACAGGCAGGCCGGGTAGACACACACAAGCATACGCACACAGACAAAATACACACAGCACACATCACAGCATCAATGCAAATCTCCGCATACATACAAGACCCCAATGTAACTTATGAGCATATGCAACTTAAGTATGCACATAACAACTTTACACTAGTGTAGATGCTCAGAAACCCAGATACACACATATACTAACTACATACAAGCATTGTGAGTCATCATCACCTTTTAACAAAGTAGAAACTCAAGTTTGTGAGGCAGTAGAGGAAAAAACTCTTATTCGAAAAGAAGCCCTCACCCACTTTTTGTGGCATGCTTTCTCTTTGAGCCGTTCCCTCATCCTTGACATAGTATTATTTCAGAATGGGCTCTACCACATAGTGGGAGGAATTCCTAACCATTCATTTCAATAACCAAAGGGGAGATGCCGGAACAGCAGATCTGAATCAGTGGCTAATAGAAGAACACTCCGGAGCGAGTGACACAGAGACCAGGGAGACAAACTTGCCAATGACAGAATTCACAGCACCTTGTGCAGCTGGCATCCCATCTCTCCCTTTAATAAAAAAGAAGATTGCAAAAGGAAGGAGAGAAGGGGCACCAGAAACAAACGGCATTCTTCCTGCCCTATTCAAAGCCAAGTCAGAGGAATGGGCTGGTAACCTCTTTTTTTAGAAGTCAGGCTTCTGAACAGATTACCGAATTATGAAAGGGCTTGACAATCGTGCCAATCTACAAAAAAGGAGACAAGGCTGAGGCAAGCAACTATCGGCTACTAGCCTTGATAGACAATGAAGCAAAATACTTTGTAGGCACAATTCTAGAGAAACTTACAACTTGGGCAGAGGCAAATGAGATAATACTGCTAAATCAAACTGGCTTTCGTAAAATGGCGGGCACATCAACTAACATTCTCGCAATCTCACTATTGATAGACGCAGCAAAAACATCAAACCTTCCCTTACACTTATGTCTCATCAACTTTAGTGCAGCATTTCATAATGTGGAGAGGGGCAGACTGCGAGGGAAGATGGCACGCTGGGGAATTCCGCAGTCCATCTTAAACATCCTGTGTCTTCTCCACACAAACACCTGAGTGCAGGTGAAATTAGGGGGAGGAACTCACCTCTCCTCTAAAGTCCCCACAACCAAAGGATTGAAACAGGGTTGTGTGCTTGCTCCCATCCTGTTTAATTTATTCATGGCCGACCTCCCAAGGCACTCAATGCCTGCAATTTACATTCCCCGAAGCTGGGTGGAAAAACACTGACCAATCTTATGTATGCAGACGACGTAGTTCTGCTCAGCCACACTTATGTAGGTCTTCAACACATACTAACGGAAATGCAGAACTATGCCACAGAAAACAACTTAAAAATCAATCTCAGTAAGATTCGGTCAATGACAATAAACAACAAAAGAAGGAATTTGTTTTTCTGAATGGTAATCAACTTGCATCATCGCAGGACTATAAATATCTAGGAGTTATAAATGACCAGGAAGGAACCATCAAACGCCAAAAAGAGGAAATAAGAAGGAGAGGGTTGGCAATAGCACCTTCAGTAAAAAATCTTGCTAACAAACTGAAGGGGCCGACACTGAGGCCGCTGCTGAAGGTAGTTCAGGCCAAACTACTCCCGACGATCACTTGTGGCAGTGAAGCACTGCGGGGGAGGGACGCCAAGATACTAGATAGTACACTGGTTAAAGCCTGTAGAATCATGTTTTGCCTCCCGCCTTATACCTCACCGGCTCAAATAATGTCGGAGTTAGGCCTCCTGCCTCAATCCCTGGCCAGGCACGGGTCTTATGTTATCTGCTGGCACAAAATTAGAAATGTCACTTCAAATACGCTGAACTAACTTCTGTGGCATGAAATCGAGTACAGGGACACCTGCCAAGCAAGGAGATATCTTCTGACATCTCTGGAAAGTACCAAGCTCACGGAACTTTGGAGTACTCAACTTGGTCATTCAGTTTTCAAGAAATTGGATACTGCTGTTGAAAGCTCACCTCAAGCAGTTAGGTATCCACACCAGCAGAAGAGCGGTGTTGGGTTGTTTCAATCCAGGAATATACGCAGCTGAACTGTAGATTAGTAAAATTCTTAAAGTTGGCCAAACAAAAAACACTTAATATTGGAATAGCCATGTAAGTAAGCCACACAATGATGAAGGCCCAGTGATGCAACAAACTAATTTATAATCCGGGACTGGTCCCCTTTAAAGAACAGAGCATTAGCCCTTTTCTTGAACAAAAATATTACTGAGCAAGAACAAACAACAAGAACAATACAGACTAAAGGGCTCGATCAACACGCCCATGTCCAGTACCAGCTAGGAACAGCGAATGCACTGCACTTTATCTTGCGATCAAATGAACCTTGGCATAGCCTGTATAGCTACATTTCTCTGTATAGTAATTGTGGTCCCTGTTTTATGATTTTTACTAGTGTACAATAACAATTTTAACATCTTTTTGTTCTCTTTTTAAGCAAACGTTGCAATGGTTTTAAATAACTATGCAAAGTAAAAAAAACTTACACTTAAAACATAGTGGGAGCTCAGGACATTGTAATTAGGGATCAGAATATTTCAAGAAAACAAAGAGGTTAAAATGTTTAGGGCCTTAGCCCACTCAATGTGTTTATTCACCTGGAACACCCTCCTTACCCACATACGGCAGACCCAGGAACCTTCTCGCCTTCAGAAGACTCCTCAAGACCTGGCTGTTAGAGCAGTAGCATCCCCCTTCTCTCCTCAGTGCCTTGGGACCCTCACGGGTAAGTAGCGCACTTTACAAGTACTCTGATTGATTGATTGATTGATTGATTGATTGATTGATTGATTGATTCTCGGCTGCTCCGTCAAGATTTATGATGAGGGGGTAATGGGGTTATATTGACCACTGATCCTCAATCTCTCAACATATTTTGGCTGATCCCAAGTGTCCAAACTTGGTCAGTGATCTTCGTCAGGACTTAGACATCACTATGTATGGTGCTGTCCCTACAATCAGTCAGTCATACTAGTGAACACACACAGAAAACAAGCAATAAGTACTTGATTGTATCTTTTCCCTAGCAATTTACTCTGAATGAGAAATAACAATAAACACAGTTTCATATGAATTTTCTCTGAATGAGAAACAACAATAAACACAGATTTAGACATGTCACATAGCATTTAGTTAAAAGCCCCTCTCACGCACACTAAGCAAATGATGCCAACAATTAAGACATTGCACACGTGAGAAGTGGAAGGTAATGCTGCCCCCTTGTACAGTACCTCATCCTGAGATTTTGGGGGAGTTTTTTGACAATAGGAAAGAAGTCGAACATCTCTCTGCAGTCACACACTGCAAGGCTGAAACATAGGTGCTTTGGAAAATTAGTGTGTTTCTGTTAAAAGTTATACAGCGGTAGGGGTGGTGTTGCTGGTGTTTTTAGGTCACATTCTTCTTTTTTTCTAGTGTAATGTCAGTGCATGTTGACTATTACATTACATGTGTGTGCACATTTTGCCTTATCCTGGCACAGAGATCTCAGTTGTTTGGAAACAGAGGTAAACAACAGCTAAGAAGGAAGTATGGAAGGTCTTCTTTCCCTTTTTCGTTCATTAATCTCTCAATTAGATGGTCATTTTTTATTATAAACAATATAGACTGTTGGGTCATTTCATACACAATGAACAGAAATAAAAATATTTAATTATGCAAATTTCTTCAACAAAATTTTTTTTTATGTTGGCAGTCTTATTTGCACCGGTCAGAGAGGGGGCTTATGTCCAACGTGATGTTCGGGGAGGTTGTTCTTGACTGAGTAAAGAAACCTCATGACTAATTGTTGTATGTATTGTTTCAGAAGTATACTCAACTAAGGGCCATATGTATCATAGTTCCGTTTTGCGAATTCCAAATAGCGAATTTTAAGGAATCGCTATTTGGAATTCGCAAAACGGTATGTATGTAGGTAATCTAGGAATTTTAGCGATTCCTTACTATTCCATATTTGCGAATTCGCAAATTGCGAATTCGCAAATAAGGAATACGGATCACTGAAATAATATCGATTGCCAAAATATCAAGTTGCAATAATATCGTTGACAAAATATAGACTGTCAAAATATCGAGTTTCTATGTACTAACAGGTAAGTACAAAAATATCGAGTTTTAAATATTGTTTACAAAAATAAAGTTGTAAAAAATATCGACTTTAATAAAAACAATGTTAAATTACATTAATAATAATAATTAATTACTAAAATATATTTAAAAATACTTAAATTAATTTATAATAATTAAATAATTAATAAAAGTCAAATTAAATTTTTTTTTAAATCATATTTCTTAAAACATATATATAGAGTAACAAAATATAATTAAATAATAGCCAATATTATTAACGTACAATAACAAAAGTGTAAAAATTACTATTCCCACTGCAAAGAATGCAAGCATAGGGCAAGCGTTGGATAGTGTAGGCGTTAAAATTAACATTCCCACTCCAGTGGGTGCAACAGTAGGGAAAAAGTTGGATAGCGTAGGGCTAAAAATTACTATTCCCAATCCAAAGAGTGCAACAGTAGGGAAATCGTTGGATAGCGTAGGGGTTAAAATTACTATTCCCACTCCAGTGAGTGCAACAGTAGGGAAAGCGTTGGATAGCGTAAGGGTAAAAATTACTATTCCCACTCCAAAGAGTGCTACAGTAGGGAAAGCGTTGGATAGCGTAAGGGTAAAAATTACTATTCCCACTCCAAAGAGTGCAACAGTAGAGAAAGCATTGGATAGCGTAGGGGTAAAAATTACTATTCCCACTCCAAAGAGTGCAACAGTAGGGAAATCGTTGGATAGCGTAGGGGTTAAAATTACTATTCCCACTCCAGTGGGTGCAACAGTAGGGAAAGCGTTGGATAGCGTAGGGGTTAAAATTACTATTCCCACTCCAGTGGGTGCAACAGTAGGGAAAGTGTTGGATAGCGTAGGGGTTAAAATTACTATTCTCACTCCAGTGTGTGCGACAGTAGGGAAAGCGTTGGATAGGGTAGGGGTAAAAATGACTATTCCCACTCCAGAGAATACAACATTAGGGAAAGTAAATATTTCATATATTATTCAAAATTCTAACAATGAATATCTATTAATAATTAATAATAAGTAAATAAAAATGTTATCTAATAGAATAAATAATATTTCAAAATGACTATTTAACAATAATTATTGTAATTAATCACCTATTAATACAAATTAATTATACATTAACAATTTTCTTTTATACTTAAAAATTATTTCACAATTATTTCCAAATAAATAACATTCAATTAATTTTAATATTTAATTAATTATTAAAAAATTACTTTGCACCCTATGCACCTATAAACCCACAACCCGCTACAGAAAATAAATTAGTAAAATTTACATAATTACCAATTAATCAATTAATATAAATAAATTAATAATTATAATTAAATTATTAAACTAATATCAATTAATTAACAATTAATTACTAATTAATATCAATAAATAAATTTACATTTTCATGTAATTATAATTAATTTACTTCCCACCCTATTCCCCTATAAACCCACAACCCGCTACAGAAATTAAATTAGTACAATTTACATAATTACCAATTAATCAATTAATATAAATGATTTGAAAAATCTAATTAAATTATTTAACAAATATAAATTAAGTAACAATTAATTACTAATTACTATCAATAAAGACATTTACATATTTAATTAATTATAATTAAATTACTTCCCACCCTATTCCCCTATAAACCCACAACCCGCTACAGAATTACATTACCCAATATTCATAAAAAAAATTCATTTAATAACATTATTTATAACATAAATACACACTTTTCACACATATTATAACATAAAAATACACTATAAAATATTATATATTATTAAAAAATCGATATTTTTAACTATCTATATTATATATTTCGATATTTTAACTATCTATATTTTTTACAGTCGATATTACTTCAATTACCTTAAAAACGATATTTTTGTTGTCTATATTCTGTCCTGTCGATATTTTGTCCAGTCTATATTAAATACTCGATATTTTGTCCAAACGATATTTTGGACTCGATATTATGTCTGTGCACCAAGGAATACTTCCCATTCATTTCTATGGGCCAGGAGGCTCATAGGAATGAAGGGGAAATTTGCTAATCGCAATTTGCTGTTCGCAAATTGTGCGAATTTTCAAGGGTGCAGGGGGTGTCTCAAGAACACCCTGCTGCACCCCTGAAAATGACATGTGTGCGCATATGGCGCACATACATGCCCTAAGGGCATGCATGTGCGTCACATGCCACAATGAAAAATGCCAATTTGTGCCTAATGAAAAGGAATCGCAATTTACCACCAACTTTCAGATGGCGGTAAATTGCGATTCCTTAAACCAAATTCGCAAGAGTAAAAAGCTTCTTACATAGCAATTAAGGAATCGAAAAATTGCGATTCCTTAAATGCTATGGCAAAATAAGGAATCGCAATATTTTGCAATTCCTTATTTTGCTACTTTGTCATACATTGCAAATGTGCAAAAATGGCCGTTTCCGATTCGCAAAGGCCGAAATTCGGCGAATTTCGGCCTTTACGAATCGAAAATAGCTTCATACATATGGCCCTAAACTTCTACAGCATAAGTGTTCAATTAGAAGTTGTTCACCCAGCTCAGATGCCACAAAAGAGATTCAGGGAAGTTGTTATAGCAATGGTAAAAAAGATTCTTGAGTTATGGGTGTATATAATGTTTGGAATTTATACTAGTCCAAAGTCCTACAGCCTAAGTGTTCAGTTAGCCCTGACACTAATTAATATCTTTAGACAGTCAACTGTTACCACTGGGTATCATCATTCAACCCGTGAATATGGGTTCCCAGCTTGTATATCTATCTTTGTTCCCTATAGAGTAGAGCATTTTTGTGGTTCATGTTCCTTTTCTGAATCAATGGTTTCTCTATCAGAACCAAGTGTAGGTAGTTAGTGGCATATGCAGCTCCTAACTAATAATTGGTAAGTTTTGTAATGGCTTTCTTATGTTGTATGTTACTCCTATATACACTGATTTCCATTTCTATGTTTCGCTTGGTCATGGCTTGGGCATGTAATCATGTAGATTACATTTCCATATTTACAGTTAGTGTGTTGTGGATGTACGTTGTTACAACGCATGCTTTTACCACGCATGCCTTTACAACGCAGGTTTTTCAACGCAAGTCGTTACAACGACTTGCGTTGGGGGGTTCTGGATAGTGAATCGTTTAATTTACTATTCCAACTTCAGTCCCCGTGGATAGTAGGGAAGGTGTTGGATAGTAAATTAAACTATTACCTATCCTAGAGCGCCCCCCAGCGCAAGTCGTTGTAATGACTTGCAGTGAAAAACCTGCGTTGTAAATGTACTGCGTGGTAAAAGTTGCGTCGTAAAGGATGTTTCCCGTGTGTTGTTCCATGGTGAACTAAAACCTAAATAAATTCTTTTATTAACATCAAGTTACATACACTACAATCCCACATAGGTTGTGGCCGGTAACTGATGGAAGTCCCCATAGAGTGTGGTGGCAATTTTGTTTTTGTGATACTTGTCAAGCATGCACCAAACGGTTAAGCAAACATGCACTTTTTGTCTAAAGAAAACATGGGATTTAAAAAGTTTAGATTATTGAACATGAGTCATAGATTACTGAACTTGTCATACATTATTGACCACACTAATAATCACTTTTATTGCAATGTTAGATTCTGTGCTATAGGTGGTCACACATATTATCCTTCCTTTTGTTTCTTGTTGGTGGGTCTTAGGTAAGGACTCGGTACTTATTGTTCCTGGATAACTTATATGCATTTTTTCTATTTTGAGTTCAGCAGTTGTATTGTCTTAGTTTCAGTTTTTGCCAAAATAAAGTTGCCTCTTCATCATTGTCTGGTATTGATGTACAATTATGCTGTAGCCAAAGGACCTGGCTGATAGGAAGGTTCTCACATAGCTTGTGGAGGTGAAAGAGCTTAACTGAGACATCTGAGGAGCTGTGATGCTGCAATATGAGGTCCTGCATCATTGTCGAGGAGACCGGAGATGAAGGGGCTTGTGATACAAAGTTCTGCACCAAGGATGTGTCACACACCTGGTTCCAAAGAATGTGGATGGCTTGTGATGCAGAGTCCTGTACCATCTTCGAGGCTGCCATCAATGAGAGGCTTGAGTTGAGGATGTGCCACGCAGTACTGGTTCTGAGGAGGCTGCAGGCAGCGCTGAAGAGGGTGATGCAAAGTACTTGTGCCAAGAAAGTCTACATATCAGAGATGATAGATTGGTTCTGCTTGATGCTGCGCCACGCATCAGAGGGAATGTGTTGGTTCTACTGGATCCACAGATGGACTGGCAGAGCATCATCAGGGCCACTCCCAAGTGTCCAGGGCTGGGATGGCACCACCTGGCAGGGTTGAACTCACAGATGGCAGAGGCAAGGTGCTCACAACCTTGAATTGTTGGAGCCTTCTGTCCCTGAGGCTCTAGTCAGGAGGCCAGCCTACAAGCCCTTGGGGTCAATCTGGTGTCCCAGGTTTAGCAGATCCAGGAACAGTCCTACTTAGCCAGGAACGAGGGCAACAGGCAGCAGGTTAGCACAGCAAGGCAACAGTCCTTCAGAGTGGAGGTCCAACAGAGGAGCAGTACTTTTAGCTGAACAGCAGTCCGACTTCTGGGTCACAGGTCCAAAAGTATACTTAAGAGTTGGGGCCTGAGGTCCAATATTTAAAAGTGATGCCCACTATGAAGTAGAGGAAGCTTTTAAAAGTTTCCAGTTCCCTGAAGTGTCAGTTCTCCCCTTCCTTCTTGCCCTTGCCCCATCTTGTCTGGGGGTCAGTGTAGACCACCGTCAACACTCTTGTAAGAGTGCTCAGGCAGAGCCTTTGTGATGTGCTAGTGTGGTAGTTGACCCCTCTTCTCTCTCTTTAACTCTGAGATACCCATCCTGCCAACACCTATCTTACCTTTGTCTCACTGTCTGGGAGAAATACACACATAGCAACTACCAGCTAACCTAGTAATGTGACCCACAATCAGGCTACAGGCATCAAATCGTTTGGACAAAAAAGTACCAACTTTCTCAAAGTTGTATTTTCAGAATTGTGATTAAAATCCAAATTTACTACTAAAGTGGTGTTCTAATTACAATTCTTTAGACACCAAACTCCACCTGTTTACCTCTTCCCAATTGGAAGTTGCAGCTTAATTAAGGTAACGAGGAGCACCAAAGTTATCTTATGAGAAAGGTTGCATTTACTGTAGTGAAAACGAATTTAGGAGTTTTTTCACTACCAGGGCATGTAAAACTTAAAACCACCTGAACTACTTTATGTCTTTGTCTTGTAGAGTGATGACTCTGACCTTATCAGCTGTTAAGGTTAAGAGGGTCTGATTATATCTCAGTTATTTTAAAGGTGTCCTCTCCATTCTGTAGTGAGGTTATGAAAGGCTGTGATGATGGATCGTTCTAGGGATTCAATGTCACAGATCACTGCTAGTTCAAAGACAAGTACCTCCTAAGGTATAATAAACATAGACTTCATACAATGAAATAATTAACTGCACAGCTTTGTCTATACAAACAATAGATTAATAACCACATCACAATAAAAATGTTTAAAGTATAAATAATACATTTGGATGATGGGGTTTGTGATCTAAGTAGATTATGATGACTAAGAACAATTGAAAGGCATTTGGCTTAAACGGTGTGATTTGGTGGACTGACTTTAACACTGTTGAGAGTAGGTTTTATTATTTCATGGGGGACCATGAGTCAGGGTACACTTTCTGATTGCACCAGAAAAACAAAAAAAACAGTCATGTACATTTTGGATTAACAGGCTTGTGGTGAACGGTTACCTTGCTAAGAGGTCTTTGGATCAATTAAAAAAAGTTCTGCCACTCATTATACCTCCAAAGATGAAATACACACCTTTTGCTGTTACAGGTAACAACTGTGGCTTAGAGAACAATGGCTCAGCTGTGGATCTAGGAAAGGCCAATTGGTGTACATTGTTGACCATTTAGCAGGGATTAGCAATCTGGGAGTTTGCAGAAACAGCAGACAGACCAAAGTCCAGCTTTAGCCTACATCTTTTGTATTGGACCTGCCAGGGAAAGATGGTCCTATTCATCCAAAGAACCCCACTACACAGTAAGGCTACAACCACAGTAGGACACCAGTTTTGACGCTGTTGGGCAGGGGAATGGCCAAGTGACTAAAGAAAGGCCTGTATGGAGGCAGTTCTGTGCCACCATCTTGGATCAGGAGCCCCTGGGAAATTTTATAGAAGAGCAAAGAGGAAGAGACGCAATGGGAGACGGGGAACTGTGCCAAATGTGTGGGTTTTGGTGGTATAATTTCTCTCACCATTGGCTAGCATACAGAATAAATCTCACACCTCTACCTTCTTAGGACAGCTCTTCTGAAGAAGAAGGCCTTTTCTGAAAGAAGAATTCTAACTTCTGACTCCTTGCGCCTCCTGAAAGAAGAGAACTCAAGCACTCAAGGACCACTAAATCCTGCTGGCACCCAAGGACTTGAGCTGCTCTCCAAGGGTCAAGTGGTTGGCCTCTAATTTAACTGCTTCAGTACCCAAAAAGAAGAAGGTCTCCTGGCCCCAAAAGGGCCTAGCTGACAAAAGAAAACGTTTCCCTGCGTGAGACCAGGTTAGAGAAATATCAAGCACCCAGACCCCTGCTCAGAGGAGCTAAGAGCTTCAGGACTGACCAGAAGAATCTTTCCCAGCAGTTGGGGGCAATGTCTGACAGTGAAACCTTTGAGACTGACAACCTTCATTGCATGTCTGTCCTCTTCTCCATCATGGTCAGCATGAAATAGCACATTAGTCACTGCTTACTGCAAACTGTTGTTTGTTCATAGTGTTTGAATTTTCTGAGGCCCTTTTTGTCTTAAAAATGAAAAACTTCAAATCTCTGGTTCTCCTTAACCTTTTTGATGATCTTGGTGTCTTTTTGCTCATTACGTTTTTCTCTATTTTTCTAAATTGATTTGGGAATTTTATTGGTTTGTGTTCTTAACTTTCGAGCTGTTGGTACTGCTTGAATGTAAGAACTTCTATTGGGGTTGCCTGCTCCTTAAGCCATAGCTTTCTATGGGTTGAGCAGAGAATGTCTCAGAACTGTGTATTGTTCTAACCGGAGTGGATTTGTTGAGTTGTTAGGGGCAGTAGTCTCCCAGAATAATAACCTAATTTCTGATAGTGTTGGTGGCTATTATAAAGGATGATCATCATAGGCTATTGCCACCTACCTATTTCAAGGCTACACAGTTTCTATATAAATACTACCCCTGTCTCACTAGGGCTGGGGTAGTATGTACCCCCATTCCTGTCACGGCCATGTTCCCGGTCTCAGGATTAAAAATTACCTATTTGTTGGTAAAGTGCAGTGATAGTGTGCGCCTCAATGCCCTCCTCACTTTGCAACACGAGCAAGGGTGGACTAAAAGGAAAGAAAAGAAGAAGCATACATTATCTGCCACCCACATCTGCAGTAGGTAGACATCAACTGCTCCTCTCCTGTAAAGTGCACACAGTGTTTTGGGCCACAGGGGAGTAAATTAGCTTATCAATTTCTACATAGCACACATAATTGCTAGGGCCAAGGGCAGGGAGGGGGTCAGCTGGCTCTGCCTCCTATGCCTTGTTCCCAAATTGAGACATGGGCACAAAGTAGGTGAATTTACCAAATCATCCTCATCTTCCTCTAATGAGTGGTCTACAGCGGAGCGGGTCATTTGCCACCTTCACCAATGCCCTCTTTCAAGCTGGGAACATGGTGCAGGTGAGTGTGGTAGCTCACTAGCTCTTATTTTCCGGCAAGGCAAGGATGAAAATGGTCCTCTTCACTAGCTCACCCATGGGTAAAGCATGGTCTGCCAAGGAAGTAGTTTCCCAATCTTGTAAGGCAACCAGGTTTCTTTGGTGCATTGTTCTGCCCTCCTTTACCTCAGGGAATATCATATAGGGAAATAATTAACTGCACACCACAAACCCTCCTTGGGAATGATGAGGCAGGCCAGTTATTAACCCACAAGTCCTGCCAGGTCAGTGGGGTTGGAAAATTAAAGATCTCTTTCAATCATTCAATACCCAGACAAAGAGAGAGATAGCCAGGGCTTTAAGTGGGATGAAAAAACTGGGGGGTCTCTCAAAGGGGTGCGGCCAATGCAATTAAGGGCATGGCATAATAACACATAAGCTAAAAATCAGTGCTTAGCATAGTGTGCCGCCCGACTTGTATTTGGCTGTTCCTGTCATTGCATTCAAATATATGATACAGCAAAGTAACATCATACCTACAAGTCAGGACTATTGGCTTGTAAATGTTTGTTAGTTGCATTAGATAAATAAGCAGCAACTATGACTTGTGTATAATATTGAAAAAGCTTCCACTTAAAGCCCTGGTGACACCACAACAATGTTGGTGTTCCTGAGTTTCCAAAAGAGAAGGGAAATCCAGAGAGAAAATGACTCTCTTTAAAAGATGTGCTTCCTCTACAATGCTCACCAGGCATGACATCATGCTGTAACTTCTCCACTACTGAGAGTGAGCAGTGCACATCATGTGCCTGGTGTAGCGCCTTAAGACCCTCACGGGTATGTAGTGCGGCGCTTTACAAATGCTATGATTGATTGATTGCTGTCACTGAAGTCCGGAAAAAAACGGAACGCCTGTGCCAAGGCACAAAACAGAGCCAGATAGAGACCCGATTCAAGGCCTCCTTTAAAAAACAGTTAGTGCTCAGCACCCGTGAAACCCGGCTCACTTAAAGCCCTGGAGATAGCTATGGTTGGAAGAGCATAGGCTCTTGTGTGGTGGTGGTTCCTTTTTTCCTTCCTTCTTTATTCCCCGAGAATTTACAGAGATTGTGAGGAAAACACTTTGTGACTGACCAGGGCACATACAGAGAAAATTGCGCATATACAGTGTGTTCCGAATCTCTCCGATCTATGAGGTCGGTGTGTTACCGCTACAACGCATCTTTTACAACGTAATGCTGTTACAACGCAGCTATTACATCGCAAATACCATTACAATGCATGCCATTACAACGCATGGCATTACATAGCAGATGGTATTACAACGCATACCATTACATCGTAAGTATTGGTAAGTATTTAATTTTTTTTTAATTTTATTTATTATGTTATTATTGATTTAATTATTATTAATTATAAAAAAATATTTATTTCGTTTTTAAATATTATAAATTAAATATATTAATTTAAGTATTTTTAAAAATAAGTATGAGTATAGGAGTATATGTTTTGGGGTACTGATGTATATGTTTTGGGGTGTTTGGGTATTTTTAGGTTTTAGGGCAGTGTTTGGGTTTTGGGGTACAGGGGTGTTTTTAGGTTTTAGGGCAGTGTTTGGGTTTTGGGGTACAGGGGTGTTTTTAGGTTTTAGGGCAGTGTTTGGGTTTTGGGGTACAGGGGTGTTTTTAGGTTTTAGGGCAGTGTTTGGGTTTTGGGGTACAGGGGTGTTTTTAGGTTTTAGGGCAGTGTTTGGGTTTTGGGGTACAGGGGTGTTTTTAGGTTTTAGGGCAGGGTTTGGGTTTTGGGGTACAGGGGTGTTTTTAGGTTTTAGGGTAGGGTTTGGGTTTTGGGGTACAGGGGGGTTTTTAGGTTTTAGGGCAGGGTTTGGGTTTTGGGGTACAGGGGTGTTTTTAGGTTTTAGGGCAGGGTTTGGGTTTTGGGGTACAGGGGTGTTTTTAGGTTTTAGGGCAGTGTTTGGGTTTTGGGGTACAGGGGTGTTTTTAGGTTTTAGGGCAGTGTTTGTGTTTTGGGGTACAGGGGTGTTTTTAGGTTTTAGGGCAGGGTTTGGGTTTTGGGGTACAGGGGTGTTTTTAGGTTTTAGGGCAGGGTTTGGGTTTTGGGGTACAGGGGTGTTTTTAGGTTTTAGGGCAGTGTTTGTGTTTTGGGGTACAGGGGTGTTTTTAGGTTTTAGGGCAGGGTTTGGGTTTTGGGGTACAGGGGTATTACGACTTTATATAAATTAAATTAATTAAATTAATTTTATTTAATTTAATTAAATTAATAACAATATTTACAAATATTAATTTAATTGTATTAATAAACGATTACAATTAAATTATATTACTTAAAAATGTTTAATTAATTAAATTCTTTTAATTTTATTAAATATAATTATTTTATGTATTATTTATAACTTAATTAAATTATAATTATATTTATTGTAATTAATTGCATTATATTATTTTCTATTTATAAATTTTTTATATATCATTATTTATATTATTTTAAATATATTAAATTAATATATTATTAATTTAATTGTATTAATAAACGATTATAATTAACTTATTTTATTTAAAAATGTTTAATTAATTAAATTCTTTTAATTTTATTAATTATAATTATATTATTTATTATTTATAACTTAATTAAATTATAATTATATTTATTGTAATTAATTACATTATATTATTTTCTATTTATACATTTTTTATATATCATTAATTATATTATTTTAAATTACTATAATTAAATTAATTACTGTTTTAAAAATGTTATATTATTTTTATTATTTTAAATTAATTTAATTAACTTTATTACATTTTTTTAAAAAAAGATATACTTACCAATACTTACGATGTAATGGTATGCGTTGTAATACCATCTGCTATGTAATGCCATGCGTTGTAATGGCATGCATTGTAATGGTATTTGCGATGTAAAAATCGCGTTGTAACGGAACGCGTTGTAAAACATCGCGTTGTACTGACACCAATCCATGAGGTCACACTCCACCAAAATATACTTGCTTTAACAAGCATACTGTACCCTCTCATCTTGCTTTATGTCTCCGGAACACATGAAAATATTTTCACCAAAACGCGAAAATTATGGAAAGACTCTTGTGACATAAATATTTGGTGAACATTCATTCAGTAGTTTCAAACCTATCCACGAAGAATCCCGTTGGCAATCCCATTTTATTGGCGTGTAAAGTATTGCTGGGACGCACAATATGGGGCAGATTTACAAGCCCCCTGCGTGACATTTGCGCCACCGTTGCATCACTTTTGTGACGCAGCTGGAGTGTAAATATTGCGTCCCATATACAACGTGACACATCTAGGGAGATGCGTCATGTTGTAAAGCCCTGCGTCACATTATATCTACTTCAGGTATACTGTATGGCAGGTATAATGTATGCATGGTGGGCGTTTCCAGGAAAAAAGCCATGTAAAACTCACGCAGTGAAATATACAAGATTTCACTGCGACAATCTACACCTTCACTGCATCAAAATCCCTACGCCTGCTCAGACCAGGCATACGACTGATGCAGGGCTTTTGAATTGGTCTCCCCCATCTATTGTGGCGCATTGCTGGAGTTGCGTCACTTTCATGAGCAACTCCAGCAATGCGCCACTTTTGCGCCAACAGATGCATCAGAATTTCTAACACATCTTAATCCTTGCGCCATGGAGCACTGTATTGTAAATACAGTACATCCGTAGTGGCGCAAGGACATTCGGCGCTGATACAAGGAAACTGACGCATCTATGCAGATGCGTCAGTTCCTTGTAAATATGCCCCATGCAGATGTGTCAGTTCCTTGTAAATCTGCCCCTATATCTTTTGAAACTTTTACTACATCTGCACCAAGTTAAACACCCTCTTAGATATCATCCCAAACTGCTTTTTCTCCAAGTCCAAGAATGGTGCAAATCGGCCAGGAGAGACTACATTATCAGGAAAGAAAAAAACGAATTTCCTATGGAGAGAGGTGTCACCCTTATGCAGAGTCACGATGTGTAGACGGACAAATAAACAGACAGACAGACAGACAGACAGACAGACAGACAGACAGACAGACAGACAGACAGACAGACAGACAGACAGATAGATAGATAGATAGATAGATAGATAGATAGATAGATAGATAGATAGATAGATAGATAGATAGATAGATAGATAGATAGATAGATTTTTTCACTCTTTCTCTGTTCTGAAACCCTTAAAAATCTATTTTGTGGTTTAGAAACTTCCCATGAATGCTTTTTAGGAATTTGACTTGTACTGTTTGTGTGAGAAAAACACATTCAGAGAACAGACATTTGTGTGTAAGGAGGTCGAAAGGTCAGCCCCATTCAGAGAACGGTATTTCACTAGAGAGTTTGAATGGCGGGTCACATTGCAATCAGAGGGCAGAGGGTTATGCTGGTAAATATAAAGTGGTGGTGCATTACAAAAGCCTGAGTTATTTATGAGAACAGACAGACATGCAGGCACCTTCAGATAGCAGGTGGTCACTGGAGAGTGGCAGGGCAGGATATACCAATACACAGAAGGCAGGCACTTAGGGGAGAAAGTAAACTTATGTCAGGCTTTTAAAGAATACAGGGATAGAGAGGTAGAAAGGTAGGGTGTGTGTAGAGAAAGCTAGCTAAGCACATGGAGAGAGTGGAAAGGCTCGTGTGAGAGCAGATTCTATGGTTTCTGTGAGGAGGGGTGCTGGAGGTTGTATGAGGAGTTTTGATGGAGTATGCATGGACTAGGAGTGTGGATTTAATGAAAGCTTTAAGATCTGGTAGCAGTGCTAGTGTTAGAGGAGTGCATGAAGGTGTGTTATAGGAGCAATGATGTGGGCAGTTTGTACATGCTGATACAAGCGTCGACCCGATGGGCATGTAGCAAGGTAAGAGTCAGGTGGTCAGCTCTTCAGCAATGACTGGTGGACAGCCCTTCAGCAATGACGGGTGGGCAGCCCTTCATCAATTATGGGTGGGCAGCCCTTCAGCAATGACGGGCGGGCAGCCCTTCATCAATGATGGGTGGGCAGCCCTTCAGCAATGACGGGTGGGCAGCCCTTCATCAATTATGGGTGGGCAGCCCTTCATCAATTATGGGTGGACAGCCCTTCAGCAGTGACGGGTGGGCAACCCTTCAGCAATGATGGGTGGGCAGCCCTTCAGCAGTGACGGGTGGGCAACCCTTCAGCAATGACTGGTGCGCAGCACTTCATCAATGACGGATGGGATGATTTTCATCAATGACGGGTGGGCAGCCCTGGTGGACAGCCCTTCAGCAATGATGGGTGGGCAGCCCTTCATCAATGATGGGTGGGCAACCCTTCAGCAGTGACTGGTGCGCAGCACTTCATCAATGACGGATGGGATGATCTTCATCAATGACGGGTGGGCAGCCCTTTAGCAGTGACCAGTGGGCAGTCCTTCATCAATGACTGGTGGGCAGCCCTTCATCAGTGATCGGTGCACAGCCCTTCATCAATGACGGGTGGGCAGCCCTTCATAAATGATGAGTGGGCAGTCCTTCAGCAGTGACTGGTGGACAGCCCTTCATCAGTAATTGGTGCGCAGCCCTTCATCAATGACGGGTGGGAAGCCCTTCAGCAGTGACTGGTGGACAGCCCTTCATCAATGATGGGTGGGCAGCCCTTCAGCAATGACAAGTGGGCAACCCTTCAGCAATGACTGGTGGACAGCCCTTCATCAGTGATCGGTGCGCAGCCCTTCATCAATGACGGGTGGGCAGCCCCTTAGTAGTGACGGGTGGGTAGTCCTTCATCAGTGATAGGTGCGCAGCCCTTCATCAATGACGGGTGGGCAGCCCCTTCATAAATGATGAGTGGGCAGTCCTTCAGCAGTGACTGGTGGACAGCCCTTCGTCAATGACGGGTGGGCAGCCCTTTAGCAATTACGGATAGCCACCCCTTCATCAATGACCGGTGGGCAGCCCTTGAACAATGGCTTTTCACCAAAAGTGCTTCCTTAGTGTTAGTTGGTTAACTATAGATAAAACAGAAGAGCTCCTGTTCCGGTGGAGCGGGCAGGGCCTTATCTGCCACAGAGACTTGGCAATCATCTATGCAGGCGCTAAATGAGCCACTACATGGACATTCCCCAGGAGCCCTTTTTTGACACTTTCAGTTTATCCACTATTCTGACGATACATAGTCGTCACTATTACTGAAAAAATTAGATAGGCTTGTTTGGTTCATGCTGAGTTCTTCCAGCAGGCTGTCAGACAATTCATGGAAATGCTTGGCTTGAGCTCATTTCCCAATGGATTGAAGAATTGATAGTTACGTCGCTGTAGTGAGTGCTGGTGAGATATCTTAGGCTCCTGTAGAAGTCTTGTAGCTATGATTGGCAATGTGAGTGTTCAGACTGGAATCGAACATCTTGTGGGCATCTGATCGGAGCAGTCACACCACCAGAATTTTCGTTCTGATCCCTTCACAGTTGAGTCTCGTTTTTGATGTTCTTTTATAGAGTACCCATTGCCTTATCCTTCTTGGTTTGTTCAAGTATGTTCACGATTGCATTAAGGGAATGGCCTCAAATTAGTTTGTCCAAATACCTCCTAAATATGTCCAGGTGTTCTTTTCGTTTGGTACATTCATAAATTATGATTTCAAATATCCTTCTCTGTTCTTCAGGGCTTTTTATCCTCTAGGATTATGTAGTATACACGTCACTCTAGTTATTGTTCTAGTCTTTTTAGAATGTTACTTACATGCCTTGTATCCCACCAGAATGCTCTTATGTTTCTTTTCTATATTTGTGCTCAATCTGAGATTCTGTTCTAAGGCAGTTGCTTGTAGCCTGTGTTGAGAAGAGTCCGCTCTTGTCTCTTTCCTTGTACTTGAATAAAGGACTTCTCAACTTATCCGCTGTTTCCTGCTATCTTCATCTACCACAACTTGGCCACGATTTTAGAACAACCCCGGGTGCAGCTCAGCAGCGCCTGCTTGATTATTCTCCTTTTCAACTGAAGCTTCTCAATGCAGAGTTCTCGAGGAGAAACACAGACACTGTTCTTCCTCGACGACAAGAGCGGACAGTTTTCATTTCCTGCTCCGCCTTAGAAGAAAGCCTGATTTTTTTTTTTTTTTTTTTTTTTAAGTTCAAGAAAATTTTATTTGATAATAATAAGAGAGAAAACCAGGTGTCAAAACAAAGTACAATGTGATATCAAGTTAAAGACTCTGAGCAGAATAATACAATCATACAAATGCAAGCATTATAATAAAAGAAATCTGGGTACAAGATGAGAAAAAAGGAAAAGGCAAAGAGAAAACACGTTAAGCATAAAATATGAAAAGCATGAGAACATTGGAAAGAATTAAAAGAAATGGTACAATGGAGGATAAGTGGAATGTATCGAGCGATTAAGGAGGTTTAGGAACTTCCTGTTGTGGAGGCGGAGGGTGAAACAAGCGTTTACTACATGAGTCCAGATAAAGTGTGACGGGAGTCCATAAATCCATGTGTTTAGTAGACATACATGCCGGGAAAACATGAGCAGTATTGAGTCTATGGTTATGGCACACATTAAACCACCACGCCTTGAAGGAAATTTTTGAGAAGTCTTTCCAGTTGACCGTTATTTGTTGGAAGGCAGCGGCAAGTAATAGATCAGCAATCTGAGGTTTTAGATCAACGTCATCCCAGCAAGGGGAGAGGCTACCCATAAAAATATGTGTGTGAGAAAAAGGGATAGAGGTGTGGAAAATTAAATTAATTTGGGCCCAAACCTGTAACCAAAAACTACGAACATGAGTGCATAAAAATAACATATGAAATAAATTAGCTTGTTGTGACGGACAAGACCAGCATGTGTGAGGAGTATTAGGAAAGCGTTTGTGAAGGTCAGAGGGTGTGAGGAGGAGTCTGTTGTAAATAAAAAACAAAGTCTGAGTGAGGGTTGCTGCTCTGGAAGATTTGCGAAGTTTGGTCCGGCAAAATCGGGTTTGAATGTGAATTTAGTCAAGGGGAGGATCTCACATTTATCGTTATTGAGTTTATAGCCAGATATTTGGGAATAAGCATGGACTTCAGTGAGAAAGGCAGGAATGGAAACGGAGGGGTTGGAGAGAAATAGCAAAATGTCATTCGCATAGGCGGCTAGTTTGATGTGGGAATCTGACAGTTGGAAACCGTGGATGGAGGGGTTTTGACGGAGCTTGGAGAGGAAGGGTTCTAAGGCCAGATTAAAGAGAAAGGGAGATAAGGGACAGCCTTGGCGAACACCTCTTTTTAAGTAAAAAAAAGAAGATATTTGACCGTTGGCACAAACCGCTGCGCGTGGGTTAGAATAAAGTAGTGAAATTAAGGATATAAAAACAGGACCGAAACCAAACCAGCGGAGGGTGTGAAATAGATAAGTCCATTCGACCCTATCAAACGACTTTTCGGCATCTAGGGCAATGGCCGCAAGGGGATCGGGTAAAAGGCGAGATTTAGAAAGAATGTTGAAGAGGAGTCTGGCGTTATCCGTGATAAAACGACCTTTGACAAAGCCCGACTGTTCCTCACCCAAGAGGTCTGGAAGAAGAAGGTCGAGACGTGCCGCAAGAGACTTTGCAAAAATTTTATAGTCAATATTGACCAAAGAAATTGGCCTGTAGTTTTTGCAGTATTGAGGATCCTTCCCCTCCTTAGGTATGAGGCAAATATGAGCGTCTGATAAAGAGCCTGAGGAGGAACACGAGGAAAGGAAGGTGCCAATAAGGGAATGGAGTCTGGGGATAAGGAGCTTTGAAAAGTGGAGAAAAAATTCTACTGTGAAGCCGTCCGGCCCAGGGGCCTTGTCTTTTCGGAGGGTTTGAAGCGCTTTGAGTAGTTCTTGTTGGGATATATCAAGTTCTAAGTGAGAGAGGTCAAGTGGAAAGTGAGATGGTTTTTGAATGGAGGAGAAAAATGTGTCTAGAGAGTGGGAAGAAGGCTGAGTTTCAGAAGAGTATAAGGTCTTGTAGAAGGTAGAGAATTCAGTGAGGATGTCTGCGTCTGTGTGTTTGAGATTTGAATTGGCGTCGTAGATTGATTCAATGTTTAATTTATTGTGTTTCACCTTGAGATAATTGGCTAAGATCTTGCCAGCCTTATTTTTGCCTCCATAGAACTTGGCACTAGATTTTAATAAGTACAAAGATGCATCGTCCGTGGATTTTTTGTTAAATTTCATCTTAGCGCTAACCAGGGCGGTTAGAGTTTGCTGTGAGCGGGAAGTAAAATTAGAATGCTGCAATTTCTTAATATCCAGAAGGATAGCCTTGGTAAAATCGCGAGCAGCTCTACGTTTTTTAGCAACAAAGCCAATGATGAAATCTCTTGCCGCCGCTTTAAAGGCATCCCAAACGGTGTGTTTGGGGACAGGGGAATTATCATTTAGGGAGAAAAATTCATGGGAGAAGGAAGTGAAGGAGGTAGTAAATTTAGGGTCTAGGAGGAGAGAATTGTTGAAACGCCAACGTTTAGGGCCTACTGATTTGGGTAAGATGTCCAATTGAACTAATGTGGGGGCATGGTCAGAAAGTAAAATTGGACCAATTTCCGCATGGGTGAGAGTTTGGGCAATGTTGTGGGTAACAAAAATGTAATCAATTCGGGATTGGGAGTGGTGACATGGAGAATAGAAAGTAAATTCCTGAAGTTCTGGGTTACATAGACGCCAAGCATCAGTGAGTTTGTGTTGGGAAATAGCTTGAGAGAAGGATTTATGAAATTTGTTAGGGATAAAGTGTGCTTTGGAGTTCCTATCTAGAAAGGGATCTAGGGGCTGATTGCAATCTCCTGCCAGTATAAAATTATCATCAATGAATCTGGTGATGTGCTGGGAAAATGAATGCCAAAAAGTGGGATCACCAGTGGTAGGGGCATAAACATTTAGGAGAGAAATTGGAACATTCTTGATAGAGAGTTTAGCATATATCCATCGGCCTTCAGAATCTGATTCCTGAGCAAGCAGGGAATGGGAAAGAGCTTTGTGACATAAAATGGCAACGCCATTACGTTTACCATCCCCGGGAGAGTAATAAACATCACCCACCCAGCTTCTCTTCAATTTAACAGATTCTTCAGCAGATAAATGGGTTTCTTGTAAAAAAGCAATGTCCACATTCAAACGCGAAAGATGAGATAAAATTCTTTGTCGTTTGATAGGGGAGTTAACGCCCTTAACATTCCATGTGATTACTTTCAGAGACATATCATATCAGAGAAGAGGAAGAAAACAGAGGAAGAAAAGGAGGTGCAAAGGGGACCCAGAGGAGTAAAAAAACTAAGGAGAGTAAGAAAGTCGATGAAAGTCAGTGCAGCATAATAATGAGTAAAAGGATGAGGAAAGAAGAAATAGGGTGAGAGAAAGGAAAATAGAAGCGATCGATGTGGAGAAGATGAGAAGGTAGTCCAAGAAATAGTTAGAATGATAGGAAGAAGATGGTAATAGAAGAGTATTCGAAAGACAAGAGAGAGAGACACCTGTGAAACAAAGGAAATTGGTGAACTTAAAAGTGGAAAAGATACAAGAAGGAAAGTGAACAACCGGGAGGAAAGGGAGAACATACTTACGAAGGGTAGAGATGGGTAGGATTGATCACCAGGGGGAGGATATGCGAGGAAATGGATGAGGGGGGAGCGCCAGGCAAAGGAAGCAAGCATCCAATGCAAACGAACCAACAGGTCAGGGGAAAGACGCCGTACGTATTGTGAAACCTGCAGGGAAAAGGGAGGAAAAACAATAATGAATGAGACGAATGAAAGAAGATGAGAACAAAACAATAATGAATGACATGAAGGTGTGTGATGAAATAGTAGTGAACAATACTAACTAACGAGCAGGGATACAAGAAAAATGGCGGAGAGTGAGGGGGAGAACATGAAAACTAAAGTCGCTGAAAAACGTGGCATAAACAAACAGTAACACATTCAACAATGCACGGTAAGCATGCAGATTAATTGAAACTTCGATGCTGCGTCACGCAGGAATCATGGCGGGAAAGCTGACGAAGAGCTGGAAAAGTCCATATCAGAGGCTTGGGTTGCGTTCAAAAAGCTTCGAAGACGAACAGGATCCTCATAAGTCGTGGTTTTGTTGTTGTAGGTCACTCTGAATAGGCAAGGGTGAAAAAGGCCGTATCTGGCTCCAATGGCACGAAGTTCTGGTCGCATGTCCAAGAAGGCCTTGCGGCGACTAGCTGTGGCTCTTGCGTAATCCTGCGCAAAGAAAAGATTGGAGCCCGACCATTGCAAACGAGGTGAGGCACGAGCCGCTGATATGACTTTGAGCAAGTCAGTATATTCTAAAAAGTACATAATAACACCTCTTGGCCGTGAAGAGGGGGAAGAGGTAGTGGGAAGGCGACCCAGTCTGTGTGCACGCTGGATGTTGAGCTTCGTGTCTTCAGGCAGATGAAGAAGCTTAGGTAGAAATGATTGGAAAAAGGCAATAGGGTCGGTCCCCTCACAATTCTCCGCCAGGCCGTATAGTCGAAGGTTATTGCGCCTGTTTCGGTTCTCCAATTCCTCAACTTGTTTTTGGAGAGACGAAATCTGAGACTGCATGTTTGAAACTTTGGAAGAAGACTCTTGAAGAGATTTGAGAGACTTTTCTACAGTAGTTACTCTGGCGTCCATCTGAGACCAGTTGTCAGTGAGAGCCTGCAATTTAGAGTTAGTCTCTTCCATGAATGGCTTGAGGGCACGGATCTCTTCTAGTAATAACTCCATGGAGACAGCTGAGGTGGATCCAGTCGGTGACGGAGGATCTTTTTTGAAGCGTTTTGAGGTCACTTTCCCTGGAGGTTGAACAGGTCGTTCCGTACTTGACTGTGACATCGAGGTGTCGAGCTCTTGGGAGGCCTCAAGGTGTGCCAAAGCAGAGAAGACTTTCGAATTTTTGACGAACACACGGCGCGGAGCCTTGGGAGTGCGAGTGATTGCCCTCCGTTCCATAAAAAGAGTTATTTTAGGGATGAAGAAAGTCTGATAATAAGCAGTGCGTGTCCGCTAGTTCCAAAACAAGCTTAGGAAATCTTGAGTGAAGAAAGGTGCGTCGAAAGCAGGTTGTATGAGGAGAGCTCAATGAGACAAAATGGCCACCAATATCATATTGTCGCAGAACACGAGTAAAACTCACCAAAAAACAGCGGTCTTCAAAAACATGCAGCGGTGTTGCTTGGCCGAAGACAATGGTTCACCAGGAACAGTTGAAATGAAGTGAAGCTTCGTGGATGGCAAGCATGGTCTGCCAGCGGATGTTCCGTAGTGTGCGTAGTGAGAAGTCAAAATGGCGGTCGCGACTATCAGGGAGTCGCATCCACCAAGAAGTTGAGGAAAACGGGCATTCCGCCGCTCAAATGCCGTTTCATTTAGGAACACGATGTTGTCCTTGGATTCCGGTTAGGGAAAATGTGGTTTGCAGGCGTCGGGAATTGAGAAAAAGCAGCGAAGTTCCCTGCCGACCCGGAGCGCTCACATCAGAGCTGCCGTCCTCGCCGGGCGCTAAGCCACACCCCCAGAAAGCCTGAATTTAATTGATTTGCCAGCCTGTGATGTCAATCATCACTTCGAAAGGTAACATACGCCAAGAAACGTCGACTGCTTGTTGCCTAGCAACATCAGAACGCTGCTTCACTGACCCACGTCATTACTGTGTGAAACGTCAGTATCTCCCGACTCCTGGCTATGTCATCGCGCATAAAGGCAGCGTCCCCATGTCGGCAGCCATTTCGAATGGCCTCTCTTAGTTACCATAGTAACCCAGCACTATGGAGCTCTTCCACGAAAATATAAAGACTCTGGAGTCCGACGAACAGCTGATTTCTTTGGCGATACACACACCTACTGTGTATCCACCAGTACGCCTTTCAGGTACTTTATTTTAATATTCTTTGTGGCTCCTTACAGGGATATACAAGCTCGTATATCGTTTTGAAGGCATAACTATTTTTAAATTTGAAGCTCTTCTGAACCATTGACCTTCACAACGGTACACACGCCCATTGTGTGCCTGCCTCCTGCTCACATTTCTAAAAATTTCAAGACTATTCAAGTCTCGCCTGTGTCTCGTTTTGCTCATTATACTCATTATTGACATTTGAGACTCCACTGTACTTTTGGTCTTCGCGACAATACACACGCCTTCGGCGTGTCCATCTCTTGCTCACATTTTTAACAGTTTTCAAATCTAGTCAAGTTTCTGTGATATACACTCCTGTATATCGTTCTGCCCAGGTGTTCTCTCTGTACTTTAACAACTATATAATTTCACTTTGTCATTTCATTTCATTTCTTTCTCTCTCCCTCACCATGGCTTCTCAACAAATATCTGTTGTTCTGCCACATAATTTTTTAGCCCAACCAGGCCAGGCAAGCATTTCCTGGGAAGATTGGATTCTCATGTTTGAGATCTATCTTGACGCTCTAGAATTTTCTGCGAAGAGAAGGAAAGCTATCCTTTTAAACACCCTTGGTAAAGAAGGCCAGCGCGTCTTTCGTTATCTCCCTCAAGCTCTTCAAGCCAATGGGCAGGCACTTCCTGATGAATATAAAGAGGCAATCTGTCGACTAGAAGTGAGGTACGCAAAAGAAGAACATTTTGTCACGAATAGATTTAAGTTCTATACCCAAAATCAAAAAGCTGGCGAGTCTATTGATGAGTACATCTCTCGACTTAGGGAAATGTTCATTAAATGTAAATTCGGAAACATGACTGATGAGCTGATCAGAGATCAGCTCATAGTTCAGTGTAACAACAAGAAAATCCAGGAACGTCTGGGCGGTGAAGAACCCCAATCTTAAAATGGCTATTGAGTTAGCTAAAGTCGTAGAACAGTCCGAAGGCTGCATGAGAGAATTGGAGAAAAGGATTCCAACAAATGATGTCAATGAGGTGTCTACTCAGGAGCTATGAGACTATGAGCAAAATGACGATGATCCCAGCACCATCGCTGCTGTTAAGAATAAGAAGTTTTCGAAGAAATCTTTTAATCCTAGAGCAACAAGTAACTCTAAGGGGTTGATTCCGATTCGGTAAAGCAATCCGTACGACGATCCGTATTCGTAGCCGTTTCCGTACGAATCGTACAACACCGTATGAATCGCGTAGCACGATCCGTAGGAAAAGAATATGTACGAATGTCTGCGAACCGTACAACAAATGAGGTTAAATCCGTACGACATAGAGCCGCACAGTGACCCGTACGATTTGTAAACATGCTGTACGATCCGCAAAGTACGATCCGGACCGGGGATCGAGAACACGATTCGTATGGAAAGCGGCGAATGAGCAATTCGTATGGAGAACCACACATATGCACCGTACCGCTGCGATCATGGGGGTACGCACCATACCCCTATACTCTGAAACCCCTATGCACTGTACACCTACACACCATACACCTACGCTACGTAAACCCATGCACCATTCCAGGATGTACCGTACCCCTACGCTCTGTACCCCGACGCACCGTACCAGCTCGCACTGTACCCCTGCGATCATGGAGTGCACTCGCGTACACGCGTTTAGAATCGAAATGTGCTTTTACGGATGCTTTAAAGTCTCGTAGAGAAAGTGTCGTACGGAGTGTCCTACTGACGAATCGTACTTACTGGTTCGTAAAAAGCTGCCTAGAACCATACAAACATCGCCTACTGCGTGTTCCGAGTGCGATCCGTACAGTTTCTTGAATTGTAAGGTCTTTTGTATGATTTGTAGGGAGAACTGCATTGAGTACACATCGTACTACATCGTACGTACGGGTACGGTTCTGCATATGAATCATATGGGAAAAACGCTCTGTACGGCGATTCGGACTGGATTTTACCAAATCGGAATCGACCCCTAAGCCTGCAAATTTCATAATGTGTAATAGGTGTGGATGTACAGTACACACATCAGAATATAAGTTTTGTTTCACAACTAAACAAGAGTGTCTGAAATGTGGTCATATGGGACAATACGCCAGAGTCTGTAGGAGCAGATTTTGTTCTAGTGTAGCCAGTGTGCACAGTACTGTGGCTGAAGTGAACGAAAATGACAAAATATTGGTAGTTGTGTCTGACCTCACAACTGAAGAAGACAAGCAAAGGAATAGACCTGAAGCCATGTTTACAATTGATGGTTAAGATGTATGTCTGATGGTTGACACAGGCTCAAAATACACTTTAATTCCTAAAGACCTTTTGGAAGAAAAATGGGGTGCTAGAGGATGTATGACAGTACAACGTGTGGTATTACCACTCGTACCGTTACAACTCGTCTTTTACAATGCAAGTCGTTACCACGACTTGCGCTGTAGGGGTGCAGACTTAGGAATAGTTAAATTTACTATTCCAACACCAGCCTACGTACAGTAGGGAAGGTGTTGGAAAAGTAAATCTACTATTCCTTATCCTTGAGCGCCCTCCAGCGCAAGTCGTGGTTACGACTTGCGTTGTAAAAGACGCGTCGTAACACCACTGCGGGGTAACATCCGCGTTGCAAAGGATGTTCCTCGTGCTAGACAACTTCTTCCTAAGGATATTTCCCCAGGGGGATACCAAGGAGAGCCCATTGACATACTTGGGTACTTTGATGCACACATCACTTTTTCTCATAGACACATTCAAGGGAAGTATATGTGTCTAAATGTGGGCCAGCCATTCTTTGGTGGGTACACCAGTACGATCTTAGGATCATTGTCAACCCTCATGCACCCACACAAGTCATGATCATTGAGGATGCGGGCTTAGAAAAGATTCTCACAGAAGCCAGCAGTTTTTTAGAGAAGAACTGGGCAACCTCAAAGGCTATTCTCATTGCATCTTAATTAAAAAAGGTTCTTTCCCCATTCAGCACAAGATCAGGCCGATCCTATAGTTGTCAAAGAGAAAGTCAAGGGACTCATTCACGTCATGCTGACAGCTGGTTTTATAGAACCTGTAGAAGCTTCTTCATGGATTTCACCCATTGTTATCACAAGAAGGCCGACGGTAAACTCTGCTTGTATGTGGACTTGAGGTCTCTGAATCAATGTGTGGTCGCTGACACATTTCCACTCCCAAATATCACAGAGTTAGTCACTATTCTGAAGGGTGCAAAAGTTTTCTCAAAGCTCATTCCCCGAAGTGCGTACCACCAGATAAATGTGATCAAGGCTCCCGTGAGAGCTGAAATGCGTTATGCCGTCTTGCACTGGATAAAGGAGTATAATTGCACTATACTGTGGTCCGGATCCGTTGTTTTGAAATATTCAAAGCAATATACGGTGATGTATTGACCACCAGATAAATCTGCACAAAGACTCAAAACATGTCACTGCTATTATTACACTTCAGGGCACTTACCAATTTACACGTATTCCCTTCGGTCTCAACTTGCAGCCAGTGTCTTCCAAAGGATGGTCTCCAACATTTTCGAGAGAGTGGGGAATACTATCTTTTTGCAGGATGATATCTTGGTATATGGTCAATCAGTTGAACAACAAAATCCTACTCTCAAGGTTGTTATTGACAAATTATAGGATGCAGGTCTCACTCTTAGGCGTGAGCGAAAAATCCGTTCCGCTCGCGGATTTCGCGGATTTTCGGTAAATCCGCAATCCGCGAACTCCCGCGAATTTACCGAAAATCCGCGAATCCGCGAGCGGCGGATTCTGGGGGCAAAAGTTCAAGCCTTCAAGCTTGAAGTTGTAACTATTTTAGGATGGCGCCGGCAAGCTGCCAGCGCCATCCTAAAATAGTTACTAAGTTAGCTAAGTTAGCTTCAACAGGAAGCACTAATAGATCAAATAAAGCAGGTGCTCGAGCACCTGCTTTATTTGATCTATTAGTGCTTCCTGATCGGTCTCTGACCTTTTATACACACAAGAGGCATGAACTCGCATGGAAGCCCCGCACGTTTGGTCCCGCTCACACACTCGCAGTGTGCACCGTCTTCCAGCCATTTACCCACTATGATAGCTCACTCAAGGGACCCCTGTGCCTTTCGGGGCGATTGCATAGTAACACACACATGGTCACTGGAACTAGTTAAAGCTCAAATTCAGTGACTCATTCACCAGCCCAAAAACAATCGTGAGCGTCGTCGAGGCTGGGCAAGTGTGCCTTCTTCCCAAATCTACCGTCGAAAATCAGCTGTGATGCTGGATAGAGGCCTTTGTATCCTTGACTTTCACGAGCGCAGTCCAAATCCGCAAATCCGCAAATTCATGGATTTTGCGGATCCGCGAATCCGCAAATCTGCAAATTCGCAGAACGTGGATCCGCGAAATCCGCCCACCCCTACTCACTCTCCACAAGGAGAAATGCAAGTTTTTAGTTGATCAAATTGACTATTTAGGTTACTCTATCAATGCCCCCAGTGTTAAACCCAAGAAAGATTTGTGCAACGCTATCCAATTAGTTCCTCACCCCACTGATAAAGATCTGTTAAGTTCCTTCATGGAACTAATTGAGTATTATTCAAAATTTGTAAAGAACTTCTCAGACAAAACATTCTGTATGCGTTTTTTACTCAAGCGAGTGGTGAGCTATTTGTGGGGTACTCAGCAACAAGAATGTTTCAATTCTATCAAAAAATCAAAAAAGAAATTTGCAATGTCAATGTACTAGATCCTTTTGGTGTTAATAACAAGTTTATTTTAACAGTTGATGCCAGCGCCACAGGTGTGGGGGCTATGTTATCACAGTTGAAATGTGGGTCTGAACGTACTGTAGCCTTTGCTTCCAGACACTGACCGATGCTGAGAAAAATTACTTGGTCATTGGGAGGAAGGCATTGGCTGCATCCTGGGCGGTAGAATATTTTCAAACATATCTGTGGGGCATGACATTTCTCCTGAGAACGGACCATAAGCCCCTAGTCAAAGTTCTTTCCCCTGGCAGTACTGGTAAAGGGTCTGCCAGGTTTGCCAAACTTGCTTCAAAACTTCAAGAGTTTCAATACCAGGTTGAATACATTCAGGGGTGGAAGAATGTTCAAGCCGACTGCCTCTCTAGAATGTCTTTAGACTGGCGGACCGTCCTTGCTCCTTGCACTTCTGGATGTGATGATGACATTGCTGTGGCTTTCATTGAAGATGCTGTTTTTGTGGGAGAGGGTGTTTTTGAGGCCAGTGATTGGGAACGTGAAATGAGAGGTGACCACACTCTACAAGAAGTTACCAAACTTCTGAAATCTGGGCCCAGGAGGAAGAGCTGTCTACCAGTTTCTGTCTGACCCTATGTCAAGATTCTTGATGAACTTGGAAAGGGGAGACCTCTCATCACCCCGAACGTATGGCTGGGTGCCCCAATCCCCCGGGAAACCTTTGCGGGCGGGGGCGTGTCCCGGCCGGTATGCCCATAGTGGTGTGGTTGGAGCACGCCCCCGCCGCCTAAAAGGGTTGTCCTAACACCCGCCCGGAAGTCCGTGCACTTCTTGGCGGGATGGGGATGCTGCCCCGCCTTCCCGCTGCAAGATAAAAGGCGCAGGAATCCAGGCAGGCGTCCTCTTGTTCCTGCGCTCTGAAGGCTGCACCACTCATCGCTCGTGAGCCCTCAAGGGAACAAGCTGCAGTTTTTGACCCACCCACCAGCCCCTGTTGCAGAAGTTTGGGAGTAAACAAATTTCTAATTCACAAGTTGATTGTAATGAATAAACATCTTGTTGGAACCGTTTCTCTCATGTTAGATTGATGCCAAGAGTGTGCATGCAACTGTATACTTGCCTATAGGCCTTTTTTTCTTTGTAGAAATGTATTGAACTGTATGCAATAAAATCGATCTCTGTTATAGGACCTTTTTCTCCTTTGTAGCAATGTTTATAGTTCACTGGATATATCCAGCTGTAATTTAAGATTAAGCATAGGTTTTTTCCCCCTAGTAGGTAACTAACTGTCGTATTTATTTAGTCTTCGGTCGGGCGGTAAGGTCATGATCGGTGAGCAGTTATTTCAAGGTCCCTAGTGGGGGCGCCACCAATTATGGATGGGAGCGTCCGGGGAGAGGCGGTCATTGGCCCCTCCCACGGGGAGCGGCACCCATTACAGAAGGGATCGCCCAGGGGCAGACGGCCAGGCCCCTCCCAGGGGGAGATGGCTATATGCCCCTCCCACGAATTTCCCGGGGGCCGGATATCCGCCCCGGCGGAAGAGAGTGCTGGGAAAGGGGGGGGAGTCCATGCTGTCCTTCTTACGGATACCCCGCACGGGAACTCGGACGACCTTAAGATGTCGCCGAGTGAAAGGGGGCCCCCATGACAAGGGAAGTTACAGTTGGCTACGAGGGTAAAGCCCTATGCGCATGCGCCACTCACATGTGAGGGCGGAAATTTGGTGATAGGGATCTGACACCGGTTAAGACCTTGCCGTTGGCCCCTAATGATAGGATGTACAAAATTTGTATGCAATGCATTATGTCATGATGTTAGACTCGGTTAGGAAAATCTTTGTATTGGAGATTTGTTAAGGTTAGCCTGGATACCTGTCTTCATCAAGTGTGATGAAAGTTGAATTTTGTACATGATACATGAAACGTTTTAATTTAAAGTTTTAAATTTTGTTTAATATTTTAATAAATACGGCCGGGGGGGTCGTGCGGCCCCCCTGCCGCCCAAAAGATCAAACTGTGTCTGTCTCCTACCATTGGGATTGGTGGTGGATGCATCCCGGACCATATAACCTTAACATTAACAATGTCCTGGTCAAAGGAAAAAAATTCTTTCCCCCCTTTGACATCAGCAGAAAGCTTGTAGCTTTAGCCCATGAAGGCCATCTCCGGAGACTCTCACACAACGTCGCCTCAAGAACCACTTCTGTTGGCCAGGCATTGATGCTCAATTTGGGTAGAGAATTGCACGATTTGTAAAGACGGGGAAAAACGACCTAAAGTAGGTTCTTCGTCTAGTGATGAACACATTCAGAACCCAGGCTTACCATGGCATAGCATCTGTCTTGACTTCATTGGTCCCATGGGGGAGCTGCATGAACAGGACAGGTTTGCCATTGTTGTTGTTGATGTATTCTCTAAATAGCTAGTGAATGAATTAGTGGTTGAATTCACCAACAATGTCACAACTGAGAGTACCCTAACATTTTTGGGAAAACTATTCAGGGATGAGGGCATCCCCTCTATGACTGGGTTGCACCGCTACTCATGTAAAGTGTTTCTCTGGGCACAGGTTGGTGATTGCTCTGACTACAGCTAATTTTAGAAAAATAATGCTCTTCCCATAAATGGTTTTCCAAATAATGTTGTATTTCACCTCTGTTCTGATCACTGATAATGGCACTCAGCTAGTCTCCAAGGAGATGCAGCTTTCTTAAAAGGGAGTGGCGTCTCTCACCATCGCACCTCACTCTACAACCCTCGAGGGAATGGCCTTTGCGAGAGAGTTAACAAAGTAGTCAACTGAATCATCCAAATGGCCTCAGCCAATGGGTCAGTGGTATGAAAAATGGTCAACGAAATGCTTTGGGCCTACTGGACCACCCCTCTTTTTGATGGCCAATCTTCCCCTTTTCATTTAATGAGGGGACGGGCTCCAGGCTCGAAACTTGTTCCTTCTTGGATGATGTAACTTGTCATGTTGCAAGGGGGATGTCCTAATCTGTCATTCCCCTCAGATTCCTCTTGTTGCTTCAGGGTGGGTGACCTGGTCACGATCAAGAGTGGTAGGGTGGGGAGAGGGTTGTCAAAGTTCAAGGGTCCCTTCACTGTTAAAAAAGTTTGGGACCATTGTGTTATCCTCAACAATAGTGAGTGTTGGGATTTCAGAAGTGTCGCTTTATATCAAAGAGGGGTTGCAAATGCACAATAATGTAAGCCCACCAGTTCCCTGAACAGTAGTGATTATGTCCTAGTTCAAGTTCCTGAGGAAGCTCCTCCTTTGACCCCACCGTGTGTAGCTCTTGGTGGTGAGGTTGGTGACTCTCTCATATCTGTGAGTCCCTCTGTGCATGCATCAGATCCCATTTCTGAAAGGCCTGGTCCTTCTCGCGCCTTGAGGTACCGCAGACCACCTGTTTACTTTATTTATTTATTTATTTTTGTTTCTTTTTATTGAAAAAGTATAAACAAACAAGGCAGTAAAATACAATGTACAAAATACCGATTCATATGAGGGAGGAAAAGGCAGTACAGAATCATATTCAGTCGACAATGGGAGAGGGGAGGAGGGGAGTAAAGAGACAATGCGATGTTAAGATAATACAGCGGTAGGAACGTGAGGTTAGGGAGAAAGCAGAGCATCAGTATTGGTCACTTTAGGAGGAGTGCAAATGTCTCCACGATAACTGTTCCAGGGACCCCATATTGTACTCCACTTCCGGGGTCGCCCGAGCAATGTATCCTGTTTTCTCCCTAAACATCGCCCAGTCCATACTTTACCTTCATGCTTCAACTGTTGGTGGCCTCTGGGACCCCCACAACTGTGCTATATCCCTTTTAGCGATCATATTCCCAAGGGTTGCCCACTGGGTCTGTGCCGTATTGTAATCTGTCGGCTCCCAAACAGTTAACAAACAGCGCCTGGCCTCGGGCAAAAGAGCAACACCTGTGACCTCTTCCATCATTTTATGCACCTCATTCCAGAAAACAGTCACCTCGTGGCATTCCCAGAAAATATGGAGAAACGTCCCAACCAGCCCGCATCCCTGCCTGCACAACCCCTCCTCAGAGAATCCCATTCTAACCAGACGAGGGCCAATTACATAGATCCTGTGGAGTATCTTGAGCTGCACTAACTGGAGACGAGCCGGAATCGTGACCTCCTTGGGGGAGGAGATTGCCGACTGCCAGTCCTCGTTGTCTAACTCTAAGCCGTCCCGGGTCCATAAGTTCCGGAGCTGTAATGGTAGGTCAGCACTATCATTAATTAGTTTCTTGTAGATCAAGGAGATAGTACTATCAGGCACATGACCATCCAGCACCCTGTCCTCAAGCGGAGACTACTCCGGGATCTTCTCACCCACTGAGTAAACAGACTTCAAGGCATGACGGACCTGTACATAGCGGAAGTATTCCCTGTCACTTAATTGAAATTCTGTCCTCGGCTCCTCAAATGATTTGAGGTTTCCCTTGACCCAGAGGTCCCCCACCTTGCTGATATCAATCAGGTCCCACTTCTCAAACCCCTTGGTCTTCCACAGGTTACCCAGCCTCTCAGATGCGAAAAGCGGGGTAGCCAGAGTCAGGCGATCTATCCATCCCATCGCATTATTTGCTTTGTACCACATACGCAGCGCGGTCCTCGTAGGTCCCGACAGATCCCTACCCGCCGATCTGGAATACAGTGCTCTATAATAATCACCCCCCGGCAACAACCACCTGCCCATAGCAAACGCGAGGTTCAATTTGGGTCTATACATGCCGTGATTAATGGCGCTCAATTAAGACTCCCAATAATACAGCTTGATGTCAGGGAGAGCGATACCCCCATCAAACCACGGAAGTGTTAGCTTAGCGAGCGCGATACGGGATCTACCATCCCAGATTAACTTCCTCTGGAGACCCTCCACTGTACGAAAATAACTAGCCGGAACTATGTCTAGGGTGTTTTGGAGAGCATAGAGGAAACGCCGCAAAGACATCATCTTGAAAAGAGCCGCACAGCCGAGCGGCGAAAGCGGGAGCTTAAGCCAACCCGCCACGTCCGATTTCAACTTATTCAACGGAGGGATCAGATTCTGCTCATAACGAGCCAAAGGGTCCAGTGAGATATAAATACCGAGGTACCTAAACCCCGACTGCGTCACTTGGATGGGTCAATCACGCGGAAGAAGTACCACCACAAAGTACATATAGACAAGACTTTGTCCAATTTATGACTAGGCCTGAATTCCTACCAAAGGAGGTTAATACATCAAACAACACTATCAGGGATTTCCGGGGCGACGTTAAGTACAGCAGGATATCATCTGCAAGAGCGAGATACGATCCTCAAAATCAGGAGACCACTGAATACCTCTCATCGAGGGCTCCCACCTAATCCATGCAGCGAGGGGCTCGAGAGCCAGGGCAAACAGTAGCGGCGACAAGGGACAACCCTGTTGCGTACCTCTCCCCAGACCGAATGGCTTGGAAACCCGCCCATTAGCAGCAATCTGCGCCAGTGGGTCCTCATAGAGGAGCCGCACCCAGCCGATAAAACCTGGACCAAATCCAAACATAGTCAAGGCGGCCCACAAATACGGCCATTCCACGGTATCAAATGCCATCGTGGCATTCAAAGAAGCCAAGATGGCCGGCTCACACAACGTCGCAGCCCTCGCGAGAACACCATGCAAACGCCTAAGATTCAGAGCTGTGTTTCTGTGCGGGATTAAACCAGATTGATCTGGATGAATCAACTCACTAATCACAGTTATTAGTCGATTACCTGTTTACTTTATTTATTAGATGTATATGTTTTTGTTTATTTCATTCTTTTGTCATTGGAAAGGAAGAAGATGTGTATTACACATGTCACTGTAGTTATTGTTCTAGTATTTTTAGAATGTTGCTTACATGCCTTGTATTCCACCAGAGTGCCCTTACGTTTCTGTTCTATGTTTGTGCTCAATCTGAGGTTCTGTTCTAAGGCAGTTGCTTGTAGCCTGTGTTGAGGAGAGTCAGCTCTTGTCTCTTCCCTTGTACTTGAATGAAGGACTTCTCAACCGAGCTGCTGTTTCCTGCTATCTTCATCTACCACAGATTACTATTTCTGTCAGATCCAACTTTCCAATATATTTGAGGTTTTAACTCTTCCTCAGGCCTGTGCAGGGCTTTATACCGGGGCGGTGACGTTAGGCGGGGGAGGGGCAGGGTGGGGGGGTTTAAAATGCGGAATATGGACTATTACAGGTAAGTAACGAAAAAAATGAATAAAACAAATTTCGTTGCCTACGCTGCATCACATCTGGCGATGCAGCGCGGGCAACGAAATTCGTTTTATTCATTTTTTTGTTACTTACCTGTAATGGTCCATATCCCGCATTTTAAACCCCCCCCCCCCCCACCCTGTCCCTCCCCCGCTTGAAGTCACGGGCCCGGTATAACGCCCTGCACGGGCCTGGCCTGCTCTTCCTTTGAGAACCTAATGACTGTACCTCATGTTTGTGTAATATGCTTATTTGGTTGCTCATTGTTGCCATCCACTGTGCTCTGGA
The DNA here is from genome assembly GCF_964263255.1 of Lissotriton vulgaris. Lineage (NCBI taxonomy): Eukaryota > Metazoa > Chordata > Amphibia > Caudata > Salamandridae > Lissotriton > Lissotriton vulgaris. The sequence continues at coordinate 164,508,984 of NC_141693.1, forward strand.
GCACGCTTCCTCTCACTCTTGAATGCATTCTTCTCCTATTTATGGTTCTGAAGAATCGTGAAACTAGACATTTACACCTGTAACCTTAAAAGCTGTCCAGTTGCCCAGCTCTGCAGATGGTCGTCAGCACACTGAGAGGATCTTTATTGCTCAGATTACTATAACAATGTCAAGTGTAGGGGCGTGGCTTGAGCGCCGATGGCGATGGTCGCCTGAGAGCTCGGCTCCGGGACTAAGCCCGAAATTATCCTGAACATCGGTGGCTGAGGGGCACCCCAGACCCCGAATTCGGTTGAGCAAGGCGACGACACCCTGCCGAGGGCCCTGGTGGAGTTTGGACGGGGGTGGCTTTGAAGAAATGCCGAAGTTTGCGGAGTGGCGGAGGACGACCCAATATGGCGCCCGGACCCCTTTGTCCCCTTGAACGGGCCTACGGAGTTGAGGAGGTCTCGCGGATGTCGCCCGGCACCCGGCTTCACCAGCCTCAGTGGCTTTAGGCATTGGACATTGGTTGGATCGGACCCTCCACAGCGGGACCATACTCGATTGGACGACCAGGCGGGTGCCCACGCGTTAGAGGGCGCCGGGCACGGGTGCCCTCAGGTCCAGGCGGTGGACTGCACCGCGACTCCGCAACTAGCTGCGAGTTCCTGGCCACCCCGACTACATGGATGGCGCGACACTCGGGCGCCACAGGTCAACCGGGGGAGTTGGTGGCCCTTGCCCCAGAGCTGTAGTGGGTGAACGGGCCTGCCCGACTCGGAGACGGGTGTCTCCGCCCCCTTATCGGTGCCCTCGGACGCCGTGGCGGTGGCGTGAGCCGAAACGGCGGAGTCTCCACAGGCTCTGGAGAAGGAGGTCGCCCATTTTGACTGGAGGGCGAAATCCCGGGAAGGTCGTGCTGGACACTTGCACACGGAGACGCCTACTCCGGGACCTTTGCGGAGAGCCCCTGGCAGCATGGGGAAACCTAAAGGAGCCAAGGGATCCAGCCAGGCCACCTCGGACTCTGAGGCCCAGGACAAGGAAGAGCATGGAGATCCTAAACGACCTGGTGGCGCACCACTCCAGCAACAATTCGACCGTGTACTGGAAGCCATAGAGGCAACTCGGTCGGCTCTACAACAGGACATTGCCCAGGTGGCGACTGGCCTGGGCCTCCTTAGGGCAGACCATGGTAAACTCTCAGACCGGGTCAAGGAGGTGGAGAGCACGGTGAAGACTATCGAACCGGCGCAGAGGACCCTGGCTGCGACGATCAAGGATGCCATGTCCCGAATCGAGACCCTCGAACGGAGGGCGGAGGATGCGGAAGGCCGAAACAGGAGGAATAACATTCGGGTAGTGGGCCTGCCGGAAAAGATCGAGGAAGGCGATATGGTGCGCTACTTGGAGACCTGGCTCCGAGACACGGTGGTCCCGGAGGGCCTATCCTCCTTTTACACTCTAGAACGGGCCCACAGAGTTCCAGCGCGGCCCCCACAGCTGGGACGAGCCCCGAGGCCGGTGGTGGCGCGGTTGCTCCATTTCCGGGACAGAGATCTGATCCTAAATGCCGCCAGACACAATGGCCCGTTCCAGGTTGCAAACAGTCAGGTGAATATCTTCCCTGACTATACCTACGAGACGCAGCGCAAGCGGTTCTCCTTCCTGGCGGTTAAGCGTGAACTCAGGAGTGAGGGCATCCAATATTCACTCCTATTTCCCGCGAGGCTCCGAGTCATTGTCGACGACAAAACCCAGTTCTTCGACACCCCGGAGGAGGTCTGTGACTGGCTCGAACTGTACCGATCGGGGAAGGATGGTTATAACGCCTCGACCCATCAGGCGGAGGAGCCGGAACAAAGGAGGCGCTCTAAAAGGGTCAGGAACCGCCGCGGCCGCACGGGAGGGCCCTCGACAGCGGAGACATCATCTGAGCGGAGGGGAGTGTTGGAAGTTCTGTCGGAACTGTCGGGAGCGAGGGGCGAAGACATCGAAGAGGAGGAAAACAGCCCGGGTGCTCAGGGGGCACCATCGGACTCGGAAGACTCTGTGGCAGACAGTACCCACACACCGGTGATCACACCGAAATCGGTGGAGGACCTTTTGGACGGACAAGGGTAATGGGATAGGTTGCCTTGTTTTGGGTTGGGGCCCGGCAGGGGGGAGGCGGCTGCCGTTCTTTATTGCTGACAATGGGAGAGGGAGGGTTGGGAGGCTTCTGCTCTTGCCCCGAAAGATTTTGACACAGGGGGGGGCTTATAATAGTCCTGGTGGCCTGGGCGACGAGGGCCCACTGCCTCCGCTCAGCCCGCACCTGGCCCATAAGGCCTTCCTACGGTGGCGACCGTGGGACTAGTGGGGTTTTAGGGGTTGTTCCTCATAGAAGTTTGGATGGGATCTAGATGGCGCAGTTTGGGTCCTGTACTGGGGTGGTTGGGAGGGGGTTTTGTTGGTTTTTGGGGGGTTTGGATCTGGTTGGGGAAAATGGCCGCCGTCAGCGCTGGGAGAATTGATGTCCTTCTTTTGTGGGGACCCGGACGGGGAGACTGTGCAAGAACACTCTGGGACAATGGCTGATGTTGCTAACTTGAAATGTATTACTTGGAACGTGAGGGGGCTTCACACTATGTCCAGGCGTCACAGGGTCCACGCTTATTTAGTGCGTAGGGGAGTGCAAATGGCGCTGCTGCAGGAGACGCATCTGAACAAGGCGGAAGGGGCGGCGCTTCAGCGTAGGTGGCGAGGGCAGGTCTTTTCCACGGCGTACTCTGCTTATGCCAGGGGGGCGCTAATATGGATCAGGGCAGGAGTCCCCTTCCAGGTCACGAGGACAGTGTTGGACCCAGAGGGGCGTTTCGTGGCCATATCAGGCACGCTGGGAGGGAGGGACTTGAATGTTTGTTGTGTGTATGCCCCTAATGTGGACCAGACTGCCTTCCTTTCCAGGTTATCGGGCTCGTTGGCTCACTTTTTCGCCGGTCCCCTCCTGCTGGGGGGAGACTTTAACTCCGTGGTAGATGTAGACATAGACCGCTCGCATCCTCCGCTCCCCGATTCCCCGGTCCGGCGGACGGCTAAGGGCCGTCAAGATTGGCAGACCCGCTGGGGTTTGACAGACATCTGGAGGGCGCATCACCCCGCGTCTAGAGATTATTCGTACTTTTCGAGCCTTCATGAGCTGCATGTCAGACTGGATGGCTTTCTTGGTTCGTCCGAATTAGTCTCGGCAGCGGCCCGATCGGAGTACCTATCGCGGACCATCTCGGACCATAACCCCCTCCTGCTGGACATTCGCTGGTTCCCTGGGACGCCGGCGGTACCCACCTGGAAGATGCGCCCCGAGATCCTCGAGGACAGTGTCTTCAAGGCAGACCTAGGGGAGAGAATCACGGATTATTTTGCATCCAACGGCGGCTCCGCGAGTACTAGGGCGTTCGAATGGGACGCTTTCAAGGTGGTGGTGAGGGGGTACTGTATCTCTAAGAAGGTGGGCATGCGGCGTGTTATCCTGGCTGATCTGGACGCAGCGGACCGAACGCTCCGCGAGCTCGAAATTAGCCGACCCGGACACCCGGAATTGCAAACACAAACGGTAGAGGCGAGGGAGAAGGTGGCGGTGGAGGTCGAACGGCTCCGCTGTTTCGATTACAAGGCCTACACGGTCCGATCTATAGCGGAGGGCGACAGATCGAGCGCGTTACTGGCGTGGTTGGCCAACCCTGCGCGCCAGTCCCAAACGACGACTAGGATGCGTAGGGCGGATGGGACTGAGGTGTGCACCCAACCGGAGATTCTCAATTGCTTCCGGCATTATTACGAATGCCTATACCGCAGTCGCTCAGCGCATGACCCAGACCGGCTTGATAACTATCTTAGCCCGCTGGAACTCCGCACAGTGGAACAAGAAGTGGCGGATGCCCTGGGATCTGACATCGGCTTGGGGGAGATCCGCGGGGCCATCAAACGGATGGCGAGGAACAAGACCCCGGGCCTAGATGGCCTGCCGGTGGAGTTCTATGCAGCTTATGCTGACCTCCTGGCCCCTCGTTTACTGGTGGTCTACAGGGAGGCGAAGAGGCTGGGTCGCCTCCCCGGCTCGATGTGTGAGGCGTTGGTGGTTCCTCTCCTCAAGCCAGGCCGAGACTCGTCTGACCCGGGGTCCTACCGTCCCCTCTCAATGCTGACGGTGGACTACAAAATATTGAGCAGCATCTTGGCCTCGAGGCTGTTAGGACATATGAGCTCCCTAGTGCACGAGGACCAGGCCGGTTTCATCCCACGGCGAAATACGACCATGAACATCCGAAGGTTGTTTCGCTTGCTCGGGGAACCATTCGTGGATGCCCCGTCCCCGGTAGTTTTGTCGGTGGACCTGGAGAAGGCTTTTGATAGCCTGGAGTGGGACTACTTAAGCGCGGTATTGCGGAAATTCGGCCTCGGGGAAGGATTTGTCAAATGGACAGCAGTTCTCTACGCTTCCGCTTTAGCCAGGGTTAGAGCGGGCCCTTTGATTTCATCGCGATATCCGGTGGAGCGTGGCACGCGGCAAGGGTGCTCCTTATCCCCTTATCTCTTTGCACTGGCGGTGGAGCCACTAGCGTTGCATCTTCGCTCGGGAGCCCACTATACGGGCTTACGGACAGCGGCGGGCCCGCATTACGTCTCGCTCTATGCGGACGACCTGTTGCTCTTCCTGGAGGATCCGGTCGACGCATTACGGGGAGTGGAATTAGCGCTTACGGAGTTCGGAGACGTCTCAGGCCGACGTGTGAACTGGTCTAAGACCTGCCTCTTCCCGATGCGTAGGGGTGTCCCCACTCCGGCGCTAAGTAAGGAGATCAGATGGGAACCCGACTGCTTTAAATACCTTGGGGTATTTGTGTACCACGACCAGCCCGACCTCCTAGACGGAAACATTGCCCGTTGCATACGAGCACTCCGAGGCAGCATGGACTTTTGGGCCACGCTGCCGCTCTCCGTGGCAGGACGCGCCGCCCTGCTCAAAATGGTGGCGCTCCCCCGATTATTGTATTACTTTCGGACTTTACCGATCTGGGTCCCGCCGGCTACGTTTCGCCGCTTGCGTTCCATGGTGGTCGGGTTCCTTTGGGGCACGGGCCGGCGGCGGGTGGCCCTCAATACCCTGATGAGGCCGAAGGACGAGGGGGGGCTCGCTGTGCCGGACTTCGAGAAGTATTACCTAGCGGCACAGCTCCAGACATACACCCAGGAGATAGCCAGGGAGTTCAGAGGCCCGGAAGACGGTAGAGGGACGGGTATGGCCAGGCACGTCCTCTCCTTTATCGCGCTGCGACAGCGTTTGGTCCTTCGGGACCTGTCAATGGAGGAGCGGACTATCCGACTCTGTTGGAACCGGGCTCATAACAGAGGTCACCTGCGGACCCCATATGCACCTGAAATTCCATTGGGGATGCTGACGGCCCTCCCCCACGGAGGAGACTGGTCACGACTGGCGGACTGGGAGGATTCGGGTTTACAGCTCGTCGGGGACCTGTATGAGGACGGAGTGCTCCTGTCCTTTCAGGATCTCATTGACCGCTTTGGGATCTCCCGGGGTGACTTTTTGCTGCACTCGGCCATTGTGCGAGTGATCCAGGCGCACTGGCAAAACGGACTAGAGGAACCTCAATTGTCCCAGGTGTGCCAGTATGTAATGATGTCGGCGGGCACAGTGAAGGCGGTCACTTGCCTTTACGGCAGGCTGATTACCGAGGGGTTGGTCCCTCTCACCACACTGAAGTCCCGCTGGGAAGAGGACATCGGTAGGGAGATCCCGGAGACGACCTGGTCCCAGCTAGTGAGGCGAGCATGGAAGGGTACACGTAGCGCCCGTTTCCAACTGGTCCACTATTATGTTCTCCATAGGGCGTACCTGACCCCGGTTAAGATCAGGCGTTATTTTGCCACGGCTTCGGCGGAATGCCCTAGGTGCCCGGCTCAGGAGGCGGACCTCCTACACATGCTATGGGCCTGTCCAGGATTGACGTCCTACTGGCAGGAGGTGGCGGCGACTTTGGAAGAGGTGACGGGGAGGCACTTATCGTTCGATGCGGCGGTGGGGCTATTGCACTGGTTCCCCCATACCCCCCGGAATAAAATCACCAGTAAATTTATCGACTTGGGGCTCCTACTTGCTAAACGAGAGGTGACCAGGAACTGGAAGGCACGTGCTGGTCCTGCAGGCGGCAGATGGCACGGTGAACTTTTGAAATGGGCGGCGGGGGAGAGCGCGCTGCGATATCAGTTGGCTTGGAGGCACAGCAATGAGAAGGCGCAGGAGGCCGCGTTAGAATGGGAAACGCTGGTGCAGGCCCTCAGGGATTATTGTGCCCCCAGCGACTCCGAAAGCGAAGAAGCAACTAGACCCGAGTCCCGTTAGACACTAGCATTAACAGCACTATTACCTTCCCCGTGGGTCAAGAAATGGATCCTAAAGTGATAAGCTCCCTGGCGCTGATGGTGGGGGGGGGGGGAGAGGGGAGTTTCATAATGACCGGAAGTTTGAGGGGGGGGTACCTTTTGGGGGTTGGGGTTTGTTTAGAAAAGCAGAGGACGGACAGTGTATTATCCGGACCAGCTCCCGCATCCTACTGACCCCAGCTACATTCGCCGCCCAACCCCAGGGATATGGGCTGCTTGGCTGTATAGCAATGCTACGGAAGGGGGTCGGTGGGCTATATCTGGTAAAAGTTGGCTATAATATGATGCTGGTCGTTACTGTATTGTTGTACTGATTCCTGCAATAAAAATATATTTAAAAAAAAACAAAAAAAAAAACAATGTCAAGTGTAACATAATATAATGCAAAACTACACTTTTATCATCTTATAACCTTATTACGTAGCTTTAAATGATATCACAATTTTGTAGAAGGTATGCGAAAACGAAAGACGTGGTCTATTTAAGTTTAACTATTTTTATTTCAGTTTCAGACAGGAATCTCAACATCATTAAGTAAATATAATAAATACAGAATAACATTGGAATTAGACAATTTTCAAATAACAGGGCTAAAATACTATATAAGACGTAGACATATGCTATTGAAAAAGAATAACTCGAGAAAGTGAAGTACAGCCTGGAGTGTGGTTAATAGTCTAAATACAAGGGGACACCATGAAAGAGAATTAGTATAAGAACAGTTCAGAGATAGATACAGGAAAAATACAGGGAGGGATGTGGGGGAAGAAAAGAACAAACAAATTTAGTAAATTGAAAGAACATTAGTATAATGATAAATTACGTCAGTTAAGAAAATTTTGGGAGGCAATACAAAATACATATCACAAACATAAATTCAGTAAAGAGATAAATTGCCGAAAAGCACTGTACAGCGGTTCAGATAATTCATCATTCCAACAAAAATCTTGACAAAGGAGAGTGGTGTGATTTAGTATCTAAGATAGTCTATTTGTAAGCACGGGCGTAGGCTCACTTCTTTGCTGAAACAAGTCTTGTGGCCTTTAGAACATTTCAATACCTCTCTGTGACTCATGTGTTTCCATTAAGTGCCAAATTCCGCAGTGATGAGCGGTGTATCAATTAGAGAGAGAAGGAAAACGTATTATAGGACATTTCTATTTCACACATTAATCCCTGCTTGCGCGACATATTCCTCCTCCTTTTGCTCTATCCACCTTTGAGAGTTTGCTATTGTATACTTTCTACTTAGCTACAACTCATATTAGGTAGTTATGGAGAAACCTGTCCTTGAACAAGATTAGCTGCCTTCTGAAGTGGTGATGGCAAGTACTTTTCATTCTCTTTATAACAAAACATCAATAGGAAATATAGGGAGAAAAGGACTGGTTCAGTAATGTTCATTCCACAGTGATATCCAGCTCCTCTCAAGAAGACATTATTCCATTCTTCATACCTGGGTTTTCTTCTCTGAGCCATCTTGGTGCCTTGGGAATTGTAATGTCTTTGAAGCCACGGGTGCGATCAGCATTTTCCTCTCTAAGAAGGATATGAAGGTGGGGCAATTAAAGGGGGCTGGGGTAAAGTTAAGTGCCACAAATAGAGCTGGGAATTGTAAGGAATAATTACCCTTCTCTAAAACATCTCAACTTGGGTGACCAGCAATTAAGGGAAAGTTTAGGATTCAATGAACTCTAGCACATTCCTATTGGTTAATAGTCTGCCAAACGCTGTTGTGAAGGTCTATCATTTGTGTTGTTTTGTAATAAGACACATAACAGAGTGAGATGCATCAGTTGCAGGTCGAGCTGATATGAGAAGATGTCAAGAGAAATTTCTTGTAAATTATTTATGATGTTCTAGCTTCAGGAAGTGCCCAAGGAATGGAAGGATTCAAACAAGAACCTCAAGGATCAAATCTATTTTGCGAATGGGGCTCCAAAGGCAGGAGCGGCGCATGCAGGTAAGAGTGGTGGGGCTGTGGGACGGGGTGGGGAGTGAGTCCCCCTTCCAGACTCACCACTCTTACCTGCATGCGCCGCTCCTGTCTAAAGGTCCAGAAGCAATGGCAGAGCCTAGACTTGCAGAATACAGTAGTCCTCATGGAAAGTGAGCTTGTAAAATCCACAACAACTAGTTGCAAGGAGTTTTGAAGGAAGTATCAACACTAGTGAAGTATTGTAAAAAGAAAATAGAAATAAGAGCAGTGGAAAACCAAGTGTAAGCCGTGAGACCACTGCAAGAACAGTAATAAAGAACAGGTACATGGGACAATCGGCTTTAAATAGGGCTGGTGGCCCAAAGTAAATAAGCCCGGTGAAACCTACGTAATTTCCTTCGACAAAAGTTACAAAAAATAGCACCCATTGTGTGCCATTATGCACTATTAAGCAAAAATATTGGCTCAGACCTACATGTGAGGAAGCATTTTATGCTAATTGGATTGTGTGAAATTTCACATTGACTTGTTCATGTTGTTCTCCTGTACCCCAACAGAATTTGTATACAAACAAAATCTTGTTTACATTACGTGGTATAATGGCATAATCTCATGCATTACAAGTAACAATTGTAATGTGAAATACCGGACAACACTCGAAATTATGCCAGCATATAGGAAATTTCACCCAGGCTTAATAGGAACATCTCCCTCAATGTCTATAAGATGCACATGCTCAGGTCAGAGTACTTGGATCTAATTTGCACAGGAGTCGTGTGGGTCCAAATCTGTTTTTCCGACCATGTGATATTCTGATTCCAGATGCATGTTTTTTTACTCACAGCTAAAGATGTCACCATTAGGCAACAGTTGTTTCTGACAATTCCCACCTCCACAGAATACACAATAGTCCACTTCAACTTTACAGTTACAGCTTTTTCTGAGGATCATTCTACCTTTTGACCTGATAGGCGGAGTTCTGTGATAATGACAGCGGCGGCCAGCACAGGTAAGCATGGTGAGGTGGGGGAGGGGCTGAAGTCTACAGACGACGGAATAGGTAAAATGAAATGAATAAATAATACCTATTCCGTCGTCTGTCGACTTCCCCCCATGCCGCGCCCTGCCCCGCCTACCACGTGTACCTGTGCCGGCTGCTGCTGGATAATGCTATGTTAATGGACATTTGCATAGTGCAGTATTCTCTCACCACCTGGATTTTTGGTGCTTTGTGCATTCACCGACCTATGGTTATGATTCAGTCAGTGGAGGGTCGCCACTAGATGATTTAATTCCAGAATCTTATTGCATTTGGTAGGTGGTTTGGAGTGTCGATGTTTTCCTCATGGAGAAGATCCTTACCACCTTACCACCTTACAACATAATTCATGGTAATGTAGAGTGTGCAGACCAGGGAGACCCTAATCTGTTGATCTAAAACATCCAAAACATTCTTTACTCTACCCTCCACAGCGCAATCATCAGCACATGCGGCCAGAGTGTACACTGAACATTTAAAGTAGTTGTATGCATCTCGGTATAAGGAGGAGCAACTGCATCATTTCTCAAGTCCCCGTATTTCTGAAACTACAAGGAAAAATCCTTTGAAGATGTAACTGGTGGAGCACAGTAGAGGCTTAACAGGCACACTACAAGAAAATGGGTACAGGCAGGAAATGGCCCAGCCTTTATTTCATTCTCCCAAAAAAGACAGAATTTATGGTGGTACATTTAGAGGCAGAGGATGTGTGCCATTAGTGATAAATTCCATCCAAACGAAGGCAATGGCATAAAATTACCGACATTACTTTTGAACAGAAATATCTCCCCCCTCCCATTCTGCCTACAGATGACATAAATACCGCTCTCTCAAATTGGGATCTAGCTGTTAATACTGCAGTACAACAAATTGACCCACTAAAAACCTTTAAAATGAGCCTTGCAAGGAAACAAGAGGTCTGGTATTCGGAAGAACTGCATAGTCTTAAACGCATGGCTAGAAAGACAGAAAAGATATGGACAAAATCCTATTTGGAGGAAGACAAAACCAACTATAAAAAGGCCCTTAACATCTATAACAAAGCCATACGATCTGCACGTAAGAATCATGTTACCGCACAGTTAGAGGCAGCTGGTAACGATTTGAAAGTACTGTACCAGATTGTCAACACTTTTCTAAAACCTATAGCATGCGAAAGTGCAGAAATGGCCTCACAACACCTTTGTGATAGCATCTCGAGTTTTTTCACTGAAAAAATCGATGCCATTTATGGAAAAATAGAGGCACTTATCCCTGCTACGAGTAGCCAGGATAATCATACTTTGGTGCAAACAGCGCCCACTAATTCCTACTCCCTCAATGATTTTCCTGAAATATCTTTAATAGAGGTTCAGAAACTGCTCATTGACATTAAAAGTGGGAGCCCAGCTGACTCGCTTCCAGCCAGACTTATGGGTCCTTTAGGGAGAACACTGGGTCCTGATATTCAGAGACTGGTGAATCTCTCACTTACAACAGGAAATGTCCCACAACAATGGAAAAAAGCCCTAGTCAGACCAATTAGGAAGAATACATCCTCCCCTTGGACCAACATGTCTAATCTTAGGCCAATTTCCCTGTTACCATTTCTAGGGAAAATCATCGAAAAGCACACCAATAAACATCTATCTAACTACCTTGAACAATCAGGCAGCCTTGATCCATCACAGTCAGGTTTCAGGCCAAAATATAGCACCGAAACGGCCCTGCTGTCGATAATGGACGATCTGCGGATGTACCAGGACAATGGTTATTCCGATGTCCTGGTACTGCTGGATTTATCGGCAGCGTTCAATACCATCTCACACAACATCCTGATCGAACTACTGTCTGTGAGTGGAATTGGCGGTAAGGCACTGGACTGAATTAAAAGCTTCCTCTCCAACCGCACCCAATGTGTCACCATGGGTGAGTTTAGGTCGGAAGAGGTTAAAATCACCAAGGGGGTCCCGCAGGGATCCTGTTTGAGCCCGACCCTGTTCAACACCTATGTGGCTCCCTTGGCAGAAATAACCAGAGCCTTTGGCTTTTGCCCAGTGTCTTACGCTGATGATACGCAGCTGCTCTTCCCCTTTAAACAACTAACACCGGAGATTATACAATCTTTCTCCGATGGGATGAAGGCAGTAGCGAGGTGGATGTCTTCCAACTTTCTTCAATGTAATGTTGGGAAGACCGAGGTGATGCTTTTCGGTGAAGCCAGGGTCCAATGGTCCCCTGATTGGTGGCCACTTGACTTAGGCCCAGTTCCTGAACCTAAATCAATAATCAAGAACCTGGGAGTTCGATTGGAACCGGAGTTGACCATGAAACAACATGTTAACACCACCGTGGGATCTTGTTTCCACGTGATAGGTCTCCTCCGTAGGATATTTCCTTTCCTCCCTGACTCCCATAGGAGAACTTTAGTCCAGGCTCTAGTTATCAGCCGTCTTGATTATTGTAAGGGTCTTCTGGCAGGTGCAAATGAAGAGGTACTAGATCGTCTGCAGGTAGTGCAGAATACAGCAGCCAGGCTGGTGCTTAATGCACCTCCCAGATCTCCATCTAAACCTTTACTACACAAACTTCACTGGTTGCCTATACGTCAACGAGTGAAGTTCAAGACCTGCTGTATCATTCATAAGGGCCTCCATGAATTAGGACCAGAATACATGGCTAGAAAATGTGTTCCATACGTTCCCACCCGCACCCTTAGGTCCAGCGAACAGCTGTTATTGAGCGTTCCTAAGATAAGCAAAACTAGGCTAGGCGGTAGGGCCTTGTCTGTGGTGGGTCCTAACTTCTGGAACGCGCTCCCACTCTCATTGAGACAATGCTCTAACCATTTTCGTTTCAGAAAGAACCTGAAAACTTTTTTATTTAGTTTATTCTAGCTAAGCACCCTTTCTCGGGATTCAAGAGCAATTGTCTGAAGTAATTTTTAACATCATTACTACCCTCCATAGTTCCTCTGGCCGGTTGTCACAAGCGCGGAGATCCTCCTACGGGAGTCTATTCACAGCGCTATATAAACCTGCAAATAAATAAATAAATAAATACTACTCTCCTGAACATCTGGGCCAGAGAGCGTTGAGGTAGCCACTTGATTAGAGCTCCATGATGCTTTCGGAAGTGCTGCAGGTCTGACAATGGTGGCTTTGTTCGGGCAGCCTCCTGGGAAAGATAAGAGCAATTGTAGCAATGTACTGTTCCTGAACCTTCAGAGGATGGGTAAGTTGAGCTGTTGGATAGTCACCTGCCCCCAACCTCAGCTGCATGATTATAGCAGACAAAGAAAGTGATCAACAGTAGTAGGTAGGCATGTTCTGAGAGTTCTGAGCCATAAGGAGTGGTGATAAATCAAGATGCATGTGCTTCCAAATCCTAGGTGTTGGGAGTAAGCTGGAATGTGTTCTCTCCTTTTACCTCTTAGCTTTGTGTTTCTTTTATCTGTGCTTCTACAGAGGCCTCTTTCTTTGCCATTTGGGACTTTATACACTTGAGGGCCAAGGTACCCCAAAGTTACAAAGTGTTAATAAGTCATTCATTCACAATGCATACAGCGGCACTGGACAGGCAGTGTGGAGTGATAAGGGCTGCTAGAATGGTGAGTGCCGGAGAGGGAGGTGATTTGTTAGCATAAACAATGATTCGCAGGAAATTCAATCTCTTTTAGGGTTTCACCATTACGGAAACAAGGAACGAATGCTTAGAATTTGTTTTGTCAAGAATATGCATTCATACGAAGTAGGTACACACAGGGTCGAGGACACGAGTTTAGATAGCAAAAACATGTAATGCATTGCACAGAATGTCCTTCAGTTTATATTTACTGAAGTAAACAAGAACAAGTGTGCATGCTTTTCAGTGAAGAGAAGGTGCAGTGAGGTGTGATAGAAAAAGTGAAAAAAGTGCATCAATAAAAAAAGACATATTACTCCTTTCTTCATGAATTTTAACAATAAAAAGGAGTCTATACAAGTTTACTTGTCAACGACGTTTCGGCCTCTGTTAATCTAAGGTCATCATCAGGACTGATCAAGAACGCTTTGAATCCCGAGAGATAAATGAAAAATAATTTAAGAATATGGCAAAGACTGTGTGACTGCGAGAGTATGTCTTTGTCCCATTAAACAAATTGTCAATTAAATGGGAATGGATCAACAAACGACCCAGCAGGTCACTTTTTCTATCACTCCACACTGCACCCTCCCTTCACAGAAAAGCATGCACACTTGTTCTTGTTTACTTCAGTAAATATCAACTCACGGATATTCTATGCAATAGATGTAAACATTTTTGCGATCTAAACCTATATCCCGTGTGTACCTACTGTCTTTGTATGTTAATTATTAACAAAATACAATTCTAAGCATTCATTCCATGTTTCTCTGATGGTAAATCCCTAAAAGATATATAATTCCCAGTGAACCATTGTTTATGTTAATATGTATTACCCCAGGTTCTCAAAACATTCTGAGATTACCTATGCTTTCCGATATCTTCAGAGAGGGAAGTGAAGCAGTAGGCTAGGCTTTTGAATAAGGGAGAGAGGCACTTTAATCTTGTGATAGCCACAATTGCTTGCTCCCCTTCACCCCCAGTCCCTACCTTGGCCAGTGCTGCCTGTCTCCTCCATGGCTGATCAATGCCTACTCTCTGGAGCGCCTCTCACGATGTGCACATTTCATACACTGCCAAAGACAGGGACAATTAGAGGGACAATTAGAGCAGGGAGCCAACCCCAAAGCATGCAAAGGGGCAGATGAATGTTGAGAGACAATTTACATGCAACATTTACAAGAGCTCATGACACTTACCAGCCCCTTGCATGGGTGAAGAAATTTGGAAACCCGAAAACAAACAGGAAACCCAGAAATGGCTCATGGAAAAATGGATAAGTGTCTCTGGCATAAAGCCAGCTAAAATATGATGGAAATAGAAAAATCAAAGCCTGGGGGGGCATGGCTAAGGCGCCAAGGAGGATGGCCGCAGGTCTGGGAGGATCCATTGCGACGTGAGGCGACGGGCGCTCTTCCAGGCAACATACTGCTTCTTGGATTGCCGGAACAGCGCTGCAGAGCGGCGGAATCCTACCGGCACCCTTGCATGCGCTTTCCAACCCAAAAGAAGCCGCACACACCGGTATTTTGCTCTTTCATGTTCCTGATGGTTCGCGTCTTAAGCGCGGCCGCCATTTTGTCGCAGTTTTGCCGCGTTCGCCGTTTATCGCAAATAAGGGCTGTTTCCCCTGAACTCCTTAACCTCTGCGATGCTGTGTCTTTACTTCTGGTGAACATTGGACTTTAGTTGATTTTTGATGTGTTTTCCAACACCTGAGAGCCGCTTTTCACGCTGATTGACTAGCATTAATTTCCTTCTCAGGATGTGTCCGCCATTTTAGCTACCTCCTCTTCTGCCTCCTGGAAAATTGACTTCCTTCTGCATGTACAATGAATCTCTTCTGGTCCTATATGTAATTCTTTTTCAGTGTTATTTATTACCATTGAGAGGAAGGTAACACTGTGGAGCCATTTTTGCTGATATTTAAGGATTTTTTCTGCTGCTTACTCTCCTCACATATTAGCAGTATCTTGGTGGTTTTACTTCTGGCGCAGTGTGTTCTCCAGTGGATTTCTTCATTTTCAGTGATTTTTCTGTACCAGTTGGCACATTTTCTCAATGGCAACGTCACGCACTACTCGCACTGCTGCTCTTCCCCAACGCACTATTCCTAATGTAACATTGGAAGACATTAAACCTTTTAGTGTTTTACAAGACTCACTGGATGATTCACATTCTGATAACATTGTCCTCAAGGGCTCTTCTACTCCTGCTTCACGCTCATCTTCAAAGCAATTTCCTAAATCTTCCTCTTCATCTACTACCACTAATTCTGGAAAGAGGGCCAAAGCCAATCCTCCCTCTCCCACCAACGTGTCAGCAACCATCTCGATGGAACTTATATTGGAGGAGATCCGAGCACTTAAACCTTATATGACAGAGACTAATCCCCGTCTCCAGAGTCTTGAGGATAATTGGTCTCACACAAAGCAGATACTGGACGATCTTGAGGGTTCTTTTGCTTCAGCTCAAATGGTCATTGCCCAGGTTCCCACAATGCACAAGGAGATCACCTTTCTCAAGCAACAAGTTGAAAATTTGGAAAACAAAAACAGGCGTAACAACTTACGCATTTACGTCCTTGCCAAAAATCTTGAAGGATCAAATCCAATGTCATTTTTCCAATCTTTCCTCACCACTCTTCTTGATCTCCAAACATCACCTCCCTTAAATATTCAACATGCTCATCGTCTAGGTCCAGCGTCTCGACCGTCAGCCTCCAGTTCCTCAATGAAGCCCAGAGGTGTCATCCTGTATTTTCTGGAATACACAGATCTTCTTCGAGTCCTTCAAGCAGCCAAACAAAAAGGGAAGATTTCTTATAAGGGCTCTAACCTCTTTTTTGCTCAAGACTACGCCAAGGCTACTGCCGATTTTATTAAGAAATTTTTGGACATGAGAACTGCTTTACGGGCCCTGAATGCCCGCTATGGTTTGTTTCATCCCTGCCTCTTTAAGGTCACCTACAATAACAAGACGACGTCTTATGAGGATCCTGTTCTTCTGCAGCGGTTTCTGGATTCCTATAATGCCGAGTCTATGGACATCCCTCATGCATAATTAATGCTTGTTCTATTGTGTTTCATTGTAATAGCCCGTCATGTTGTTTGACTCTTTCCTGCTGTTTGCTGTTTTCGTAAAGGTGCTGTATCTTAGTTAGTTTCATGTTTTATTTGTTCTCTTTTCTCTTTTTTGTACCTCTTTAGATGCTGGTCTTGTGGTCCCTACAATTGTTTTCATTCGTTCTTCATGATTTGCCTGGTGGCTCTTTCACCTTGCCGCGTCTCCATGGAGTCTTCGGTCCGTTGTGCTTCCTTGCTTTTGTGGATCCTCCATCCCCAGTTCTTTTGTTTTTCTATGGTATGTCTTTTTGTTATTGAATTTTTATTCTCTTCTCCTCTATGCACCTTCTTTTCTACTTTCCCTCATCTCTTCCTCAGCTCTCTTTTGTTCCTATTCCTATTTTCTTCTTTTATCTCTTTTATGTCTTTACTTCTCACAATGCTTTATTCCATAGCTCCATTTTGTCTTATTTGTTTCTTAAATCATTTTCCTTATTTTCTTCCATTTTTCTTCTCTTTATCTCATTACGATTTTTTACTCTTCTATATTTCTTTCATGACGTCTCAATATTTTCTCTTCCTTGTGTTTTCTTCTTCCTTTCTCATTTTTGTGATATATTGCTTGCATTTGTTCCAGCTATTATTCGTTGTAGGTTTTCATGCTGGTTACTATTCATATTTATTATATATTTCTTAGTGTTTTAAATGTCAATTAATGTCATTTCTTGGAATGTTAAAGGTTTGGGTTCTCCCATTAAGAGACAACGTGTTCTCTCCCACTTAGCACATCTGAAGGGGGACATAGTGTTATTACAGGAAATTCATGTCAAAGACGTTGAGGTCTCTAAATTACGTCGTAATTGGGTGGGACATGTATTTGCATCACCTGGAACAGGAAAGCGTAATGGTGTTGCTATTCTCTGTCACAAACGTTTGAATATTCATCTTGTTAAGCAGGATAATGACACGGAGGGCAGGTGGGTTGTTGTATCGTTGTTGGTTAACCAAATTCCTTTAACTATTTTTTATATATATGCTCTCACTGTACAGGATAAATTGTTTTGGCCTCACATTCTTTCTTCCACGATGCAATACACAGATGACTATTTTATTTTATGCGGGGACTGTAATATGATTATGGATCCTTTTCTAGATCGTAAGTCGAATTCCCGATTCTATCCTTCTCCAATGCATGCTCAATTCACTTCTGTCATATCTCAAAGATCCCTAATTGATTCATGGAGGCTTTGTAACCCTACCTTGCAAGAATATACTTACTTTTCCCCTGTCCACTCTTCCCAATCCCGTATAGATTATCTTTTTACCTCCAAGGCTCTTACTCAACACATTACCCATTCTGATACAGGTTCCATTTTAATTTCAGATCACGCTCCAATCTCCCTTCAGCTTGATTTACTTCCCCCTAGTAAAGGAACTAGGAGATGGAGATTCAATAACTCCCTTCTTTTAGATAAATCCTTTTCTACTGCTTTTCTTGACTTTGCTTCTCTTTTTTTTACAGATAATGAATCTGCCCAGTCATCACCTCAATTGGTTTGGGACACTTTTAAAGCTGAATCTAGAGATTTCATTACTTCCTATGTTGCCAAAAAGAGACGTCTACCTAAGCAATCTTTGTCCAGTCTTACTTCTCAAATTAAACAATTGGAGCATTTATTTTATTCGACTAAATCACAATCTGATCTCAATAATCTTATCACTGCCAAACTTTCCTTCAATAAATTATCCAATGATTCTGCTAATCTAATGTTGCTTAAGTCTAGCGCTAAATATTACTCTTCACCAAATAAAGCTGGCAATATGCTCGGGAATTATCTCAAAGTTAGAAAGGAGCGAATGAAGATTGACTCGATTGTCTCCTCTTTCAGTACTATCCTTCATAAAGATGAAGATATTTTAGGTGAGTTTACCAATTTTTATCAGACCCTCTATACACCTGAATCTCCTCCTTTGCCTTCCGACATTGATCGTTACTTATCTTCCATTCCCTCTCCCTTGGTATCTGATGTAGATTTTTCCAATTTGGATAAAGATGTTGGCCCCACAGATATTGGGGAAGCCATTCGCGTTCTTAAAAAAGGTAAAGCTTCTGGCCCCGACGGCTTCTTCAATGAATTTTATTCTCATTTCTCCAATTTTCTTGTTCCTAAAGTTCATCAACTTTTCTCCTTCTTCATATCCTCTCAGAATTCTGAAGGCTCTTTTCAGGAGGCGTTGATTTGTCTTCTTCCCAAAGATAACAAGGATCATACCTCATGTAAAAATTACAGGCCTATTTCTTTGATTAATCTTGATTATAAGATCTTTGCAAAAATTTTAGCTTTACGTTTAGACAAAATTCTACCCCAATTGATTGGTAAGGAACAATGTGGTTTCATCAAAGGGTGTCATCTTTCAGACAACACTCGACTCTTCTTCAATGTTCTTAGTAAGTCTCAGACTTCTGATCACTCATTGGCTGCTATCGCATTAGATGCAGAAAAGGCATTTGACAGGGTTAATTGGCCTTTCCTTTTGTCCTCTCTGAAGTGGTTTGGTTTTGGACCTCAATTTCTTTCTTATGTCTCCTTATTATATTCTTTTCCTAGATCCTTTATTTTTGCTAATGGTCTTATATCTTCTTACTTCCCCCTGTTTCGTGGAGTTCGTCAAGGATGCCCTCTTTCACCCCTTCTTTTCATTCTTGCTTTAGAACCGTTCTTGACAAAAATTCGGCTTAATGATAACATCTCTGGCTTCTCTTATGGTGAAAAACAAGTAAAGCTTTCTGCCTATGCTGACGACATTCTCCTTTTTATCTCTAATGCTCAAACTTCTGTTCCTGCTTTTCTCTCTGAAGTTTCGAACTTTGCGGCTGTATCAGGGTATAAATTGAATGTCGATAAGTGTGAAACCCTTCCCCTTAATAAACTTTGTTTCCATGCTGATTTTCTAATCTCCTCTTTTCATTGGAGTCCTTCCAAAATCAAATATTTGGGTCTCTGGTTTACTCCTTCTATTAGGGATACTGTAGCTCTTAATATTAAGCATTTACAAACTACTTTAACAGACTCCACGATAAGGTGGCATCCTTTGTTTCTCTACTGGTGGGGTAGATTAGATTCCATTAAAATGATGTTAGTACCTATTATTTTATTTTTCCTTTCTAATCTTCCTGTTAATATCCCAAAATCTTGTTATAAAAATATTTATTCTATTTTGTCTTGTTTTTTATGGCAAAATAAAAGAGCCAGAATGTCTTTTTCCAAGCTTAAACTCCCAAACACCTGGGAGGAGTCAATTTTCCTGATTTTTCCTCTTATCATACTTCCTTTTTTCTATCTCATTCGGTTTCTCTTTTATCAGATTCGTTATCAGACGTCGCCTCTTCTCCGTTATGGGTTGACATTGAATCCTCTCTTTTTCACCCGTTTACTTTTAAAGAATTTGTCTTATTATCTCGAGCTCCACAGAAAATGTCTTTACCTATTCTTAAAAATTCCAGAAAACTTTTTCTTCCCCTGTTTCTGGATGGCCTTGATGATCGTGCACAATTTTTGCAATCTCCTATTTGGTATAATCCTCTCATTAACATTAAAAACAGAATTTTTTTCTGGAAGGATTGACATGCACATGGCCTTCTTTGGGTTAATCAACTCCTTCTTGATGGTACATGTATCTCCTTTTCTATTCTTCAATCTAATTCTTCTCTTCCCCCTTCCTTTCTTTCCAATTAAAATGTATTGAGCGCTGCTGTTCAGATAAGTTATGACTCTCTTACACTCTCAATTTCTCGTAGCCCTTCTTCCTCTCTCAATTTACCCTTTTTGTTATCTTTTTCCTCTGCCTCACAAATCTACAAAAAATTACATGATTCTTCTGCTGATAGAGATAAGTCGAAAGTTAAACAAGAGTGGGAACTTGATTTGGAAGAGTCTTTTTCTATCTCTTTATGGCAGGATATTTGGAACAAGATAAGGAGGTCTTCTAGAGCAGATAATACTAACCAAACTTTATTTTTTATTTATAATCGACTTTTGATCACCCCTGCTAAACTACATACCATAAATTCCTCTCTCCCTTCAACATGTTGGTCCTGCTCGGAATCAAAGGCGGATCTTAAACACATGCTTCAACAACTTAACACTATTTTTTCTACTAACTTCCCCTTCTCTCCTACACATATTTTTCTAGGTAGCCTTTCTGATATATGGTCCTCCTCTGACTTTAATACTTCTATTATTGACCTTCTCCTGGCAGTGGCCTTTCAACAGATTACCAAAGCTTGGAAGGATGCATTTTCCATCTCCCTTCAAGCTTGGTGGTATGCTGTTTGTTTTAACCACACACTAGATAAAGCATATGTTTATCATGTTACACTTGCTATCAAATGTGATTTATTATGGTTACCCATTACTAATTTCTTAGACTCATTAGCTCGATCCTCCATGTTGCATTTTCCCCGTATTGAGGAAGTACCCAAACCCCCTTGATATGTTTCTTGCTTAAATTTACTTCTTTTTCTACATATACTATGTCTCTTTAATTTATATAAAGTTTTCTGGAAGATTTGCAGGTTTTTTCGATACGTTACTTTTTATATATGGATACTGTATTTTTAATTGCTGAGTCACTTTCCCTCCCTTTCTCTCCCCCTTTTTTCCGCTCTTTTTCCTTATTTCTTATCTTATCTTATCTTAGGTGCAATTTATAGAGCGCACTGACGCCGTAGCTTCCTGGCTTCTTTCTCTCTTTTTATATTACCCACATTTTTCACTTGCATTGTATTTGACATTGATATTGTATCTTATTTCTTTATTGCATTCTTTTTGTTCAATAAAGTTCTTCTTTAAACTAAAAAGAAAAATCAAAGCCTGACCCTGGATTATCTGAACTGACTTCAACCAATATTATCCTAACTCACATCCAGTGTTTTTCCCCTTTCTTAAATTCTCTTGCTAATTCTGATCCTTGTACAGCAGCTCTTGTCCCACCCTGTACTTACTTTATTGACTCCATATCCCCACCCCACTTTCATTTCTTGACTGTCTGGGATTGTTCGTTCTGATAAATGATCAGAATCACCCACTTAAATGGTGGTAACGCTTCCCTTTCTGGAGTTTCATTTACACCAGCATCCTGATCACATTTTCCTACACCTGCAAATGTAGTGTCACAATTTTACATATGATATTCAATATTTCTCCGATAATGCTGCATAAAGCCACATGAAAGAGGGAAAAGGGAATATAAAGAGATTTCCCTGCTGTCCACAAGAATGTTACAGCTCCTGAAACAGGCAAACTGACTGTAGTCCATCTCTTTGCTTTGTTGTTTGCTGCCCCCTTTGCTCGACTTTCAATACCCCCCACCCTTGAGAGTGTCTGTATGTTTTCGAAACATTCCTTGCTACTTATTTGGCTTCTGTAAAGTCCTCCACAAGCTCCTTTCTCATTTCAATCAACTATTTCCTCTTCGAGTCTCATTTTTAACCTAGTATATCTAATTATATTTCTGAACAATATGTACATCCGAGTCTATGCAGAAAAATGACATGGAACAACAGTTAGTGAAACCTGATGTAAATAGTGCAGTCGCAATTCTAACCCACCACCACAATTCTACCACTAACCCAAATCGATTTCTCCCCCTCAGCTAACTACAATACCCACTGCTTACTGATGTTCAAAAAT
Organism: Lissotriton vulgaris; assembly: GCF_964263255.1. NCBI lineage: Eukaryota > Metazoa > Chordata > Amphibia > Caudata > Salamandridae > Lissotriton > Lissotriton vulgaris. Next base: position 164,530,749 of record NC_141693.1, read on the forward strand.
GAGAACCATTCCCCCCTCCTACTCGCCATAAACAGAAATGTCAAAAAAGAATTCCTAATTACCCAATCTCATCGCTTCCTAGTCAATCGCAAAAAGAATTCTCCCTTGGATTGCCACCCTGTTCCAAGCAAATATTGTACCTTTGTTGGTGACTGCAAAAAAAAGTATCAGTGATTTGTAGCTAGAAATATCTCTGGTCGAAATAATGATAGCCTTCTAAGAGACATACTGCCTGCCTCTGGACGTGAGGTAACTAGATCTGCATTGAGAGAGACTTATGGTCAAACTCCTTGAAGATAATACTGATCTCATTTGGCACCTCCTGTACTTAAAAGACCTCTAACCTGTAACAAATTAGGACATTTTCAGACTATATAGGCCCTGTAATTTCTTTAAGAAAAGCTAGACTTGTAGTCCGGGTACATGAAAAAGGGGATGGAATACACAGTCCACCTACACTCCCACATAAGGAAGGCTTGATGGTTCCTAAGAGTCACTATATTCCACTTCCGCAGATTGGCAGGTGTCACTCAAGAGCCCTCATGAAAATGCTAATCAGGGCTTCAGAAACAGGTCTCTGAACTTGTAATGAGAACAAGGATTCTTAACTCCCATCCAAGAGAGTTCATCATTACCAAGAGACAATGCTGTTAATATGTATCATAAGTAAAATCGTGGCTTATTAATTTTTACCTAGTAGTGTAGCACCTCAAAACGCTTTTAGACTTTCCTCAAATTGTTCTACCCATCAAGTTGCAGCTAATTAGATAACCTGCACCCATGTGGCGCCTCAGCTTGAATTGCTCGTTAGTTTACAACAGGACCAGGCCAAGTGTGTCTCACTCAGAAATGCATCTCTTTCATCTACATTGGAAGCGTACAGCATTTACTTTCATAAGATGAATTTTTCACAACATTACCAATTGCCCTGAAGAAGTCTCAAGATGTTATAGTCAAAAGTTATTGACTGACTGAAAAATTAAACACATCCTAGGGCTATTCAGAAAGGTAAGTTACACTTGTGAGTAAGAGATGTGTAACTTCACCTTTACCCTTTTGATTAACTTTGCTGCTTCTGGCTATTCACAAAATCTGATTGTAAACTTTTTTTTTAAATGTAGACTTACACATCTCCACTACCTAATAAGGGGGAGTGTGAAGAAACTTGTGAGTGTAAGTTACTACTGCCAAAAAGAAACAATAGTAAGTCTGGCACCACACATGGCCAACCACTAATATTGCAACACTCGCCCATCGAAAATAATGCAGACGGGAACCTAAAACAAAACTTTATAGAAAATAATGTTAAATTAAATTATTTAAAAGAGCACAAAAAAACTATATATATAAACATATATTATATTAAATGATAAAATTATATTTATTAACATACCAAAATATATAAACAACCTTTTTTGATTTAAAAATTAAGGTAACTTACATTTTAATAAAATACAATTAAATTTATTTTATTTCATTCTGTGCATCAAGTTTCATTATTATGAATGCATATAAATATGTATTTTCTTTCGTTTTTAATGTAATTTATTTTTTTATTTAAATGTTAGAAATATAATTTTATTTTAATGCATATATATTCCTTAATGAATAATTTTAATTAATGAAATATTCAAAATGAAGTTGAATCTGCTTCCTGACTGTGGAGTCTCCCTTTGGTAAAGTATATGGAGAAGTAAAATGTTTAACATGAAACAAATGTGTAAAAATATTTTATATTCAACAATATTGTAGATACGTTTTATATATTTATTTTAAATATAGAATTGAAGAAAAAATGCCACAGCTCTATTAACGTAATTTCAGAACGAATGTTAGTGGAATGCCTTCACCTACACAGTATATGTGAGGGATATGTCAGACCTCGTTGTACAACTTTGCAATGTGGAGGCAATTCACTATCTACATAGCTAGAGGGGGCATCTATAATTATATTTAAAAACTTCAACTAGTGCAGCATTAAAAAATGACAGATTAACCCCTGTCACCAAGATTAAAGTATAAATGCCCCATCTATGAACCTGGATAGTAAGTTCGTGGAACAACAAAATGATATTTTTCATGGTACATTATGTCACGTAGAACATGTGCTGCTGAGTACAATCACACATGTCCTAGATGTATACATTGCACAAAATTTCACTTGAACATCAGTTATAACCACAATGTGTGAACTATAGAACCCTGGGCAAACACGTGTTTGAACAACTTTTCAGTGCCTAGTATCAAAATCTCATTAGATAGATTTGTCCAATTTTAGTCAACAGGTTCAATTTGCTCATTTCACTGGTCAGTATTATCTACTCACAAATATGGCCAAACCTCATACTCCCAGAGAACTACTTTGCAGACAGCCCATTCATCTGCAGTTTTTGAACAAGAGGATCATTGTCAAGTTCACTCCAGTCGAATCCGGTCTGACAACCTCCAGAATGAGCCATTGAAGAGCATCTTACGTTAGCTGTGCCTCCATGGAGTGTTTGACCAGCGGTGCTCGTTCAGTCTTGCAACAAATACAATGATGGTGTTGTCAGTGTATAAAGAATATATTTTAGAGGCAGACGTTAGGATTGCCAGACATCACCAGCTTAGACATGGTAAGAGATAAGAACACAATGGCTGTTCCAGCAGCTTGTTGTGCATTTTGTTGACCATGGGTTAATACAGTCTAATAATTTTTTCTGTGGTTTACCTTAGCTCACTGTGCCATTCCAGTTTGAACCCAGCCATATGCAAATCAGTCTTGAGCCTGTGCCCAATGGCACCAGTCCAGCCCAAACTGCCAGGTCATGTCCTCCCTGGACTGGAAATAAGCATCCTAGGACCGGTTTTGGGGTTTCACCACCTCTTCAGCCAGGAAAGCTTGACTCCAGTGGTATGGAGAGCCACGGACCCAAGTCTGGGTATACCCGTCCCACTCGGGGTGACAAATGCAAAAACAACAATTGATGGACAGAATGCAGAACAATGTTGTACATTCACCCCAGTACTGAGATCTGGGCCTAAATCCATAGTTTTTTTCTCATCATGCATTTCCAGTTTGAACCCAGCCATTTGCAAATCAGCCTTGACCCTGTGCCCAATGGGAACAGTCAAGCCCGAACTACCAGACTATGTCCTCCATGGACTGTAAACAATCATCCTAGGACCAGTTTTGGGGTTCCACCAACCCTGAAACCGGTTCCAGGATGCTTGTTTACGGTCCAGGGAAGACCTGGCTTGGCAGTTCGGGCTGGATCTGTTCCCACAAGGAACAGGGTCAAGAATGATTTGCATATGGCTGGTTCCAAACTCGGGTGGTGAGCAAGAGAATGATGGAATAAACCCAGATCCTTGTAAATGTAAATGTAAATGTACAGGAATTTATATAGCGCAAATCACCAAGCGGTTTCTAAGCGCTTGCTTAGGGAACCCGTCCTGGTATTCCCCTGTGAGATAACCCCGGCAGGGTATCCGCAAGGTGAAAGCCAGGCATCCCGCCGCGAGGGGCCGTTGTGGAGATTAAGCAAGCTATTGCCCAGAGTCGCAGAGTGTGAACCCATGAATCGAGTAGGCACCGGAGCGAGAATTGTCGAGTCCATGGACATTTTAGGACTCAAGACCCCGCCGAGCCGGGAATTGAACCCTGGTTCCAGGTCTGCCTCCTCTAACCAGTGAGCCACACTTCTCCACCTTGTGACTGGGGGTGAATGTTTGCATTGCCCGGCATTCTGTCCATCAATTGTTTCTTGTGCATATGTTGCCCTAAGTGGGAAGTGTATGCCCAGACGTGGGCCCCGTGCTCTCTACACCACTGCATTCAAGCGCGCCTGGTTGATGAAGGGTGATACCCTAAAACCGGTCCCAGGATGCTTGTTTCTGGTCCGGGGAGGACCTGGCTTGGCAAGTCAAGCTGGACTTCTCCCACAAGGAACAGGGTCAAGACTGATTTGCATATGGCTGGGTATAATCTGGGGTGGTGTGGTGAGCAAAAGAATGATGGATTAAACCCAGATCCTTGTGACTGGGGGTGAATGTGTGCATTGTCCGTCATTCCGTGCATCAATTGTTTCTTTTGCATATGTCGCCCTAAGTGGGAAGTGAATGTCGAGACGTGGGCCCTGTGTTCACTAAACCAAGGAATTCAAGCTAACCTGGTTAATGAAGGGTGATACCCTGAAAATTGTCCCAGGATGCGTGTTTCCAGTCCAGGGAGGACCTGGCTTGGCAGTTCGGGATGGACTGTTCCCACAAGGAAAATGGTCAAGACTGATTTGCATATGGCTGGGTCCAACCTGGGGTGGTGTGCTGAGCAAAAGAATGATGTATTAAACCCAAATCCTTCTGACTGGGTGTGAATGTTTGCATTGTCCGGCATTCCGTCCATCAATTGTTTCTTTTGGGATTACCACAAGGGCACCGACTGAGGGAATCTTGAATAATTATTTATGAAAAACATTATGTATTTTTCTGACCAAGGACCTTAAATGCAACTTGGCCTCTGGCACTGTCAGGTAGTTTATATGTTTGTAATAGTGGTAGGGCATCACTGAATGTGTATTATACAGCTTGGTTGAGCATTGAAAACCACATTTTTATTCCCACAGAGCCATTTTGGTGGAAACTATGTTATGTTATGTTATGTTATGTTATGTTATGTTATGTTATGTTATGTTATGTTATGTTATGTTATGTTATGTTGTTATGTTATGTTATGTTATGTTATGTTATGTTATGTTATGTTATGGTATGTTATGTTAAATTGGATAGCATACTAATCACCCTGTTGTCCTTTGTGAGCCAGATCAGCAGCCTGTAGGTGTAGATTTCTAGGGACAATGATGATTCTTCTTCTGAGGAGAACACCACAACTGGCCCCTAATAGTACCTTGTTCACTTGTAAGAATGTTGATAGTTCTTTTATGTCAACATCACTACCCTATGCAGGACTTTTTTATCGCCTGTTTTTGATAATATGCCCCTGAGTGTGACAATGCTAAATCCATCACCAAGTTAGTATACTCTTTTATTGGCTAGCTTAGTGACATAGTTATACTGTAGCAGACATATTACCCACCTCTCAATTTGGGGGGGGGGCATCTTTATCTTGGGATTTCCAAATATAGTTATCAGCTTCAGGTTATCTGTCAGGATTGTTAACCGCTTGCTCTAAATGAAGAGGCAATAGAATTCACATTCTCACACAACCTCTAAGCTCTTCTTGGGTTGTGAATATGCTCTTTCAGTGTATATCAGCCTCCTGCTAGGGTATGACATAATCAGACATAATTCATCTATTTATATGTATTAGGCTTGGATGTCTGCTAGTCTAGCTAGGCTTGCATCTGTAGTAAATTCCAAACATCTTGACTAGTTGAAGCAATTGTTCAAACTCAGTGGTCCATTTGAAGATAAAGCTCTTTCCTTGTTTTGTCTGCTCTCTCAGTGGTTTGCTCACGGTGGCATAGACCTTAGCATACAGTATGCAGCCATATCAAGGAAGGATTGAACTTTACTGATGTCCAGGGTTGCAATGCTTAGATCTTTTCTAAATCATACCACATGCCTTTCTCAAAAAATGTGAAATTCACATTTGTCTGCAGGGAGGTATTTTGCGGTGACGGTGAGCTACTGATTTGACACTGTCATGTATTAGGAGTCACACTTGACAATTGTTTCTCCTTCCAAGTGCTGTGAATTGTCATGATATTCCCAGGTAAAGGATGACTCGTCCAGAATCATTTATAGCGGGGGGACCAGTGTCAGTTGTTCCATGGTGCAAAAACTGATTAGGCAATCAGCTGGCACGGGCCATCAATCATGTGTATGTCTGTGGCTTCTGTACATCTTTGTAGATCTTAAACATCCTAGACAGTTGGTTGGTGAGGCATTCAAGTAAATATTGTCATATCTGCATGTCGTAGACTTTGTCTGGGTGTTATCATCCCATATTGAGTCACAAAGTATACTTCAAGAATGAGCCATGGTAAGTGATGGTTGTAAAGAGGTGATGTCCCATTTTCAGGGTGTCATTTTCCTTTTTTGTCTTTTGTCCATCACTACATTGAGATTGTGGTTTTGTATTAGAGCCCCATCACTGATCGCGATTGCCTTGAAGGAGATTGCTCTGAAGGTGTGAAGAACTGCTGCTTCATTCCCTAACAGTTCTCTCAGTATAGTTTTATTTTTTATCTTGGATTCTTCTTTACCATTTTTCTCTATCAGCCTTGTCCACTAGTTCATAATGATGATCTTTTCTGCAACTGAGACACTTTGTCCTCTTACCGTTATGTTTGCCCACAAAGAAAGCATTCCCTCTTTTCTTTATAGGGGTGTCCTTTATTTTTTGTCTGAGTTCAATGTTCAAGGGTACAAATTTCTCACAGTCTAAAACTTTTTCCTTGATCCCTGTGTGTCTTCTTCATTTCTCATTCTTTTATATGATTGCCTGTTCTCTTTTCTCTGCTTTCTTTTCTTTGCTTGCATTTCAGGCTAGTCGTTGACATGGGTCATCTCTTTTATGTCTTCAAGGACCTCATTTATGTGATTTTGGCATAGGGCAGTGCACCAAGGCACCTTGCTGCGCTGCTCTACACAAAAGTGAAAGCACTGTATTTAAGCAACATGGTTCATTCCTGTCCTTTCTGCCTGTGCTGGTGCATTTTGACATTCTAATGCCAACATAGGCACCCTTGCAGCATCGTGCAAGGGTGCCTCAGTTGCATGCAGGATTGTTTTTGTACAGGAAGGGGCACATTCCTGCACAAAAACTATCCTACAAGACGTTTTCCTCTTTCTATGCAGAATGCAGCACACATGGAAAGTAGAACTAACAAGGGGAAATAAACATATTTCTCCTCATTACGCCTCACCTTGGGAGGCATACAGATTTGATGCTTCTCCAGGTTTACATCACTTTTCAAATCTGGGGGCGTGTTAAATTCCATTGGTGTTGTGTGGGAAACCTCACCATAACACCCATGAAACGCTTCCTGGACGCAGAGTAAGGCGAAGCAGCAATTTGCACTGTGTCTTCTTACTCATGATGTATGAGGCCACACAGGGTGGCTTTGTGTGGCTTCAAAAATCTTTATGAGAGCCTTGCGTAATGCATGTACCAATTTATTCGGTACAAGAGTGATGCAGAGCTCTCATAAATAAGCCCCGAGGGGCATAGGGCAGCGCAGCAAGGCACTTATCCATTGACTTTCCTCCATCTTGTAATGCAAGGTCAGAGGTGTGTCTTTCATAGTCTATGTTAGACCTGGCATTTTTTGGCGTGTTTTCCCTGTCTTTTTACTTTCTAACCTCCTAGTTTTGACTCTGTTTTTGCTGGTTTAGTGTCTCTGCACACTTTCTCACTGCTGTCCAGTGTGAAAGTGCAAGTGCTCCTATTATATCCTATTATAAATTGTATCATGGATTGGTGTTTCCATGATTGGCATTTTTGATTTACTGTTAAGTCCCTAGTAAAGAGACCTGAGATTGCCAGGGCCTGTAAATTAAATGCTGCTAGTGGGCCTGCAGCATTGATTGTGACACCCACACAGGCAGGCGTTCAAATGGTTCCTAGACCTGCCATTGCAATGTCTGTGCACAGCTGTGACTGCCATGTCAACCTGGCAAGTGCACCCACTTGCCAGGTCCCAAATCTACCCTTTTCTTACATAGAAGGTGCCCAAAAGGTAGGGTCAAGGTACCCCCATGTGCAGGGTGCAGTGTGGGTGAAAGGTATGACATATACTGGTGTGTGTGACATGTCCTGATATTGAAATACAGTGTATTTCATTTTTCACTATTGAAAGGCTATCTGTCCCATAGGATAGAATGGGATATACGTTGTAACATCTTACAAGTGTAACTTCCCGTTGGGACAGGATGGAGAAATGGAGTTTAGTATGCCAGAACTCAGAATGTAAAAGGCATCCTCTACTAAAGATTATTTTTTAATTGTGTGGTTGAAAATGCTACTTTTAGAAAGTATTCAAAAGAAGAGGATTGAGCCTTCACCTCGCTTTCATTATAAGCATTCACAATTTCGCTTCATGAACAAACTCATTACTTTCTCTTTGTTCTGGTAATTTAGTTATACCTTTTATTTAATGATTTTTCTTATTTTTTCATAAATTCATTTCAGTGCAAAAAAAGAAGAGTGTCTGGTCATTTTACAGAACATTCAAATCATAAAAACATTCAAATCATAAAGCGTATTACATCACATTGGACATTCCTTTTACAAAAGACAAACATAGAAAGAAAATACATCCAATACATGTATATTTATCAGCCAATGTTGCTTAACTGGCTACATTAGTGATCCTAAACTTTTTTTAAATTTATATATCAGGTATCTGTAAAAGCTCAGGGAAATAAATGTTTCTCTTTTCTTTATAGGAATTAAGTGTTCCTGGAAGGGAGTTTATCTCTTATTTCACGGACTGGAATTCAATTCTTCATTTGTCTGTGCTCTTATCATGTGCCGACGCGTTTCGAAGCCTGGGAGTTAAGTTCCAGGATTCTCGTCAGGGCTTTTGTTTTTTGGCAGCTTTGGTTTTTTTCTGTAATGGATGTGCAATACAACAGTTAAAATTCTATTTTACATACTCCTTTCCTTTATTATCTCTTTTTTTTGTCATTTATTCCTGAGAATGCATTGGTCGTCTTCTCATCTGGTGTTTAGTTTCCGCACAGTGAGCTTTCTTTTGGTTGGGGAATGTTTGTTTCTGTTGTGAAACAGAGAGGGTCTGTCAGAAATGTCGGTTTGTTTACTGTGGATAAAGCAACTTTTAAATCTTTTGTTTGTTTCCTACCTTTATTTATCTTCTTTTTTCATTTTGCTTCTTAGCGCGATGAGTTGTTTCTATTATGTCCTTCGAAACCTGTGGCACATGATTAGAGCACAGAGGAATGAAGAATTTAATTCCAGTCTGTGAAGTAAGAGATAAACTCCCTTCCAGAAAAACTTAGGGGCATATTATCAAGGGGGTTTATCTCCGCTTTTTTGGCTTTAAAAGCCAAGAAAGCGGAGATAAAATTATCTCCCTATTACCTAGCTGTCGCTAACACCAGTTAGCGACAGCTAGTAGGAGATAGCGACCATCTTGGGCCCCACTTTGCATGTCAGTGATATTTATCACTAATGACATGCAAAGTGGGCGTGCCAAGATGTTAGCGACTGGAAACAGTCGCTAACATCGCTATCTCCTATTACCAACTTTTGGAGATATTCGCGCTAAGCGCGAATATCTCCAAAAGCTAACACCTGCCCGGAGCAGTTCTTAGCCATGTTATCCAATGGGAGGTGGATAACATGGCTAAGAGCATTAGCTCGGTAATGCATGAATATCGCTGACTTTTCAGCGATATTCATGCATTGCGGCGATTTTTATCGCATTTGCGATAAACCTTGGTAATACCAAGGTTTATTTGCGGTAAAAATCGCCGCAGCTCAGCGGTAAATTTTTGTCTCTAACCAAGCAATAGCGATAATTATCGCTATTGCTTGGTAATATGCCCCTTAATTCCAATAAAGAAAAGAGAAAAATGTATTTCCCTGTGCTTTTACAGATACCTCATATAGAAATGTTTTAAAAGTCTACGATCACTAATGTAGCCAGTTAAGCAACATTAGTTGATACAATATTGGATGTATTTTCTTTCTATGTTTATCTTTTGTAAAAAGAATGTCCAATGTGATGTAATACGCTTTATGATTAGAATGTTTTTATGATTTGAATGTTGTCAGAAATGACCAGACACTTGTCTTTTTTTGCACTGAAATGAATTTATGAGAAAATAAGAAAAGTCATTAAATAAAAGGTATAAATAAAGCACCAGAACAAACAGAAAGTAATGAGTTTGTTCATGAAGCAAAATTGAGAATGCTTATAATGAAAAAGAGGTCAAGGCTCAATGTCTTTCTTTTGAAAACGTTAATACGGCCCTGCCCCAACCTCGTCCCTTGTGCCTATCTCCTCATTTATCCAAACTTTAAGTCATCCAAGGTGCCTCTGCTGGGTTGTGGATTGACTGTCTGGCTGTGGAGTGACAGGGGCTATGGATGTGCATTCACTGTAAACAGCCACTGGTGGGTTTGAGGTGGGCACAGCCTCTCCTGGATGGGTTGGAGCTGTGCTGAATAGATCTGGGCAGCATTGAGATTAGGGGGAGGAGATTCCCTTGCACATGAATAGGCCTGGACTGCCTTACACAATGTATCTCCACCTCCTGTCGGGAAGCTGGGCCAGAGAGGACACCGGGCTCAGTGAAATCTACCAGGGCATAAAGAAGTCAGCACAGGTGAGATGGATGTCGGATTGCGGGGGATTAATCACTGATGGCCTACGATCCTATTCAGTGTGCGGCCAACTTTGTTGGCAGTTAGCCACGCCTCGGTCAGGGAGATTCTTGATTATTTTGAAAATGTATGTGCCTCTCCCCTACCCATCGTAGTAGCACTTCAATGTCATCCTTTACCTCTGTAGCTTCCATAAAATTACCTTGGTTGTCAAGCTGTTCTTTTGATTTGGGCCCATACTGCAGCTAGACTGTGGGTAAAACAGGACAGCTGTAGCCTGTCACTCACTGGCTCCCCTTAAAGCTTGCCAACAGCTCTGGACGAGAAGACTGCCATAGGTGAGTCACCTCTCCCTGCACTCAGATTGTCTAAATGTCTTGTAACAGGATCTCAGCAAATTGTATCCTATACTAATATAATAAAGAGAGAGCCCAAACCTTTGAGGCGGGTAATCTCAGGAAGCACAGCACCAATCACAACACCCAATACAGCGTTGAAAGGGCAGTTGCAGCAGAAGGACATAGGCTATGCAGACGCCCACCATATACATTTAAAAGGTAAAAGAACCGTGCCAGCAAAGTAGTCCCTTGTGGGCGTGTCTGCGTTGTGCTGTGGGCGTGTGCTGGGGGCGTGACAAACGCTGGGGGTGTGTGGTACGTTCCGCCCTTCATGCCATGTCTCATATTGTGTGCTGTGGGCTTGGGCTGGGGGCGTGGCGTGTGCGGGGCAGGGAGATTACGGAAAAAAAGTGAGCGTTGTGCTCAATATTTCATTGTTTTTTCTTCCCAGGTTCTGTCCATTCCAGCTCCCTTTGAATACCCATGCACCCCATATTCATAACCCACACTTACTCCTTAAAATACCCCAACACCCTTAAACACTAATCCATCTTAACCCTATAAATATACCCTGTACCCCAAAACCCAAACCTATCCCTAAACCCTAAAAATACCCCTTTACCCCAAAACCCAAACCTAGCCCTGAACCCTATAAATACCCCTGTACCTCAAAATACCCCTGAACCCCAAAACCCAAACCTACCCCTGAACCCTAAAATACCCCTGTACCTCAAAACACAAACCTAGCCCTGAACCCTTAAAATACCCCTGTACCCCAAAACCCAAACCTACCCCTGAACCCTAAAAATACCCCTGTACCCCAAAACCCAAACCTTGCCCTGAACCATAAAAATAACCCTGTACCCCAAAATCCAAACCTACCCCTGAACCCTAAAATACCCCTGTACCCTAAAACCCAAACCTAGCCCTGAACCCTTAAAATACCCCTGTACCCCAAAACCCAAACCTAGGCCTGAACCCTTACAATACCCCTCTACCCCAAAACCCAAACCTACCCCTGAACCCTAAAAATACCCCTATACCCCAAAACCCAAACATAGACCTGAACCCTAAAAGTACCCCTGTACCCCCATACCTATCCCTAAACCCTAAAACTACCCCTGTACCCCATAACCCAAAACTATATCTGAACCCTTAAAATACCCAAACACCCCAAAACATATACCTCAGTAGCCCCAAACTTATATACCCCTATACCCATACTTACCTTATCCAAACATAAACAAATACATGCTTTTACCATTCATGCATTTACAACGAATTTCGATGTAAATGTTACGTGGTAAAAGCATATAAAATGTATTGCCATGCGTTATAATGGCATTGCGGAGTCATGGTACTTTCGTAATGAAAGTATGCGGAGTGATGGTATGCGGAAAGAAAGTTGCGGAATAATGGGTGTTTACCCTCCCCCGGTAAGTACATTGGTGGCACGGCGGCCCACATCTCCAGCAACATACTCATATTTTTTCACCACCGATTTGAAAAATGCACAGGTCTCTCTCATTGATGGCCAGCACCGACATACACTTTTAGACACACCTCCCACCACAAGTTCTAGAATTGCGAACTTTGGAGCTGGGGAGCTACGTTCGAATCGCGGCATCAGCTCAACATCCTGTGATTCCAGCCAAATCGCTTTGTCTCCCCGTGCCTACCACAAATGAATGTGTTCTTTTGTAATGTAAATTGTGCTCATGCCATGTTGTCGAGTTCGCACTATATAATATTACAAGCAAAATAAAGTAGGGAAACTCGAGTTCACACACTACTGAACGCGCACTCTTAAGTGCATCAGCAGTGCACTGTGAATCGGAGTGTTTCACAGAACTGTCACAGATAAGAAATGCTATCAAAACGAAATCCTACAAAACAGTATACTACTGGCCGGCAGCAATTCATACCCGGACAACGTCGGGACGGGCTGCTAGTGTTTATTATATGGAAAGCTCAGCGTGTGCCATGGGACCAAGTCCTAGGAAAAGTGTACAATAAGCAAGTGCAGAGAAATTAAATAGAAATGAATATAAGCTAACAGTGGTCAAGCATGGAGGGAATAGTGGCGCTGAAAGTAAGTGGCAACTTATCAGCTAATTTAGATTTTGGCAGACCGGGAATTCTGCCACAAATTTGACAGAGTACCCTGTCCACCAAACCAATGGGGTGACCGCTCTCTTTAGAATTCAGTGAACTGTCATGCTGCCACAGACCCATGGAAATGAGTCCGTGGTCTAAGTACCTCGCAGCATCCGCCCTTTTGAGCCATGCGTATTGTGATCATTTCTTCATGTATGCGACCGCCAGGGTGGGAAATGATGGCCCCAAACGCAAAAATAAAAAAATATCCTTACACCCTGTTAGAAAACTCCTTGGTGTTAGGATCATTAGTTTTTTTTTTCATAAAATAACTCCAACCTGGTGATTTGTTTTGAAAAGTAAAAATTAGGGGGCATATTACCAACAACTAGCGATATTTATTGCTAAACGGGCTTAGCGAGTATTTTTTTAACGCCAAGCATCGCCGGATATTATCGTAGAGATAACGTGCTATTAGCAACGTTTATCTCTAAAGCGATAAAATATCCGGCGTTAGCGGCGAAATGCGCGAATATCGCTGGTAATCCAGTGATATTCACGCATTATCTCTAATGAAGACTTAGCCATAATATCCAACTCCCATTGGATATAATGGCTAAACACTGGTCTGAGCAGGCGTTAGTTTTTGGAGATATTCGCGCTTAGCGCGAATATTTCCATCGCTACGCCTGCCTTGCTAATAGGTGATAGCGACGTTAGCGACTGCTTTCAGTCGCTAACAGGTTGGGTACGCCCACTTTGCATGTCATTAGCGATAAATATCGCTGACATGCAAAGCGGGCCCCAAACCGCTCGCTATCGCCTACAAGCTGTCGCTAACTGCTTTTAGCGACAGCTTGCTAATAGGGCGATAGAATTATTGCCGCTTAGTGGCCGAAAACGGCCACTAAAGCGGCGATAATCACAAAACGCCCGCCTTGGTAATATGCCCCAAAGTTTGCTGCGCTGCTGCTTAAAAGATGAGAGATTTATTAGGCAGAATGTTCCACTTTTTATTGTGCTACACAGGAATCGACTCAATGACCAGTTAAAGAGCCATAATCTGTGTTAAAATTAAAATTGGATTTTGTGTTTTCAAAAATTGTAGAAGACAGATAGAGAGATGGGGTAATGGCCGGCAGAAACTAAAAAGTCCAAACTTTAGTCCCTTGACAGGTCTGAATGAAATTACAAATAAGATGGCTAGAAAGGAAGCAAACATCTTTAATATTCAAGATTGCAACCAAAAAGACGTCTGGGAAGAAGTATGGGTCATTGCACTCTGTATGCATTGCGTAGTGAGGCTGGGAATATTTACAAGTTCTTCACTTTTGAAAGCACATGAATAACTAAGCGATTGTGCAGTGAACGTTTAAGTGATCGCATCATTCGAAAGGAAAAATGCGATGCATTAGAGTGCCAGTTTCTATCAGGGTATTTAAAGGCAGTGGAGAGCGTGTAAGGTTTTCTCAGAATAGTTTTTGACTTTATTGAACGTTGTGATGATGGATACAAGGAATAAAAGCTGATGATGTTTCACTTTACATCCACACACAAGCTCAGGCCAGGCTAATTAGATTGTACTCTCCAAGGGGCACTCCTAACCCCCCCTTGCCGCTTCCCCCTTCTCATTCTCTCCTTTCCGTGCACCTGCATATTTCTGCCTGGTAGCAATAAGCAGCCGCCAGTCAAAGTTTTCCATATATCAAGGTCTATGTTTCCATTAGCGCAGTAAGTGCAGTGATACCAGGGCCAGGAGTGTCAGGGGTGCACAGTACTAGAATTATATATGTCATTAATTGCCCTCCCTAGTATACAAATCAGGTGTGGCCACACCTAGCACACCCTTTTGATGTGTGTGTGTGTGTCTGTCTGTCTGTCTGTCTGAGCCACTGTTAGTAGAAATGGAGGCCTAAGACCATAGTCCAAATTGCAAGGTGACCCAGCGGATAAAGAGAAAGAACCAGGGGAGGTCCAGGGGGAGGGAGAGTAACAAAAGGATGACCTGGTAGTCAAGGAGCATGAAGATGGTGATCAGAAAGAGTAGGAGGACCAGGAAACCAGGGGAATCAAGAAATCCAGACCCATCACCACCAGGAGGACCAAGCCTATGACCTTGAGGAGCATCTAAGGATCAGGACAAGAGAAACAGGACCTTCAGGACCAAAAGGTCTTGAAGAACCATGACCAAGAGGAGAAGGAGTACTACGACCAGGACTAGGGAAGCAGGTGTTCTAGGGAGATCAGGAGAACTAGGAAGACTGTCAATGCCAAATAGACTAAAGGATGGCCAGGACCAAGACTATGAGGACCCCAAGGAGGATTTGGAAGCCCAGACCCAAGGGTGCATGAAAAAGATGAGAAGAAAAACCAAAGGGGTTGGGGACACAGGATCAAGGAAAGAAGCAGGAGCGAACCAGAATAAGGAGAATGAGAAGGAGAAGGCAGCAGGCCAGGAGGACTGGGACTAGGAGGCTAAGAAGTGATTTTAAGTCCCCTGTTTTATGACAACCTGTTGGGTTACAAAGTCCATACTTTATATATGTTTTTCTTACATATGTAGCATAAACCATGTCTCCGTTACAGACTCTGACTTTGGTCTGCCCACCTTAATCACTGATTATTTTGGACCATTATTGAATGCCATAGAGATGTAGCTCACTACCAACAACATACAACAACGACGACAAGGGATCACCTCCATTTTGTAATACACTTAAATAGCTCATTTTATAGCAATGAAGTATCAATCTACCAAAATATGTTTTTTAATCTTGTTGACTACATTTCATGTAATTGTTTTTTTCAGTTTAATGCTGAAGATTTAGATAGCATATCAATCTCACCAGGATGGCCGCAGTGGATTTCTTATTGCATTGGAAAAGTCAAATTTGCAGAAAATCCTTGCAGCATTGGCACAGGCCACCTTGAATCCAGGCTGTGCAAGGAAAATTGTAAACAGTGGCCTGTAGGTCTTCATTACTGCTGCTCTAGCAATCATATAAACAGCATGGGGCCTGTTTGTAATATTTCATAGTTAAGAACAGCCCGAATTTCAAACCATTTAGGAAATCAGTAAAAACATGGTTATTCCTAGCAGACCTCTAATTTTACTTCTGCACACCCCTCTCTTGCACGTCCCTCTGAGTCCTTCAGCGCCAAGACACCTCCGGGCATTCGCTGTGCTTTATAAATCCAATAATCAAATCAAAATCAAATCAAAGTGGAGCACATGTAATGAATCCTTCAAGAAACTGGCAATCAGCGCAGCTTACGGCAAGTCTATCACATTTCCGAAAATTCATGACAAGTCACAATGGATGTACGTTGTTACGACGCGTGGTATTACCACGCGTACCATTACAACGCGTATTTTACAACGCAAGTCGTTACCACGACTTGCGCTGTAGGGGTGCGGACTTAGGAATAGTTTAATTTACTATTCCAACACCAGCCTACGTACAGTAGGGAAGGTGTTGGAATAGTAAATCTACTATTCCTTGTCCATTAGCGCCCTCCAGCGCAAGTCGTGGTTACGACTTGCATTCTAAAATTCGCATTGTAACAGTACTGCGGGGTAACATCGCGTTGTAAAGGATGTTCCCCAGTCACAGTGCCATACTCTGAACTCCTTGTAGCTTGTAAATAGCTGACTTAGGAAAGTCAATTCAGTAAGCACTGGCATAGTTCAATCTAGAAATGATGGTAGCATTAACAGCACAAGCATTCAAGTTGTATGGAATAGAAAGGTTTTTCAGTACAGCTACAGGGACAGTCTCAGAACCTAAAACAGGGCCTAAACTCATCTGGCTAGCATCTAGTGGCTGGTGCTCTCTAAAAGTAGATGAGCTAGAACTTCTAACCAGTTTTTTTGACTGCTGACAAAAAAAACTATAGTTAACTTCTGCCCTTTGGTCCAAGTATGGCTTTTTTAAAGGGATTTGAGAATCTCTTTCTTCCATACATAAGGGGCTGTGAAAGGTAAAAATAGACGTTAAAGATGAAGGCAAAAGCAGGTGTGATGACCACAGAAAAAGACTTTAATATTATAACTGGACATACATCATCTACAGAGCATGATTTTTAGCAGGTAAGCAAGGACAAATATCTCCTTGTCATCCTTAATCATTGTGAGAGCTATGTGATGACTGACAAAAGAAAGGTTGATGGCCTTGCTGGATGGGGCAGGATCAAACCGGAAGCAGGGCAATCAATTCATAAATGGCCTTCATGTCATAAAAAAGAGTCCAAATTATCACAAAGGACTTTGGAGGAAGACTAGGCATTTCGACACAGGGCAAAACTGAGACTGTGGACTAGCTGGAAAGGAGATCTTGAGGAGTTGGAGGCCTGGGCAGTAGAATTTGAGATAAAAAGGTCTTAGTAGAAATAAGATATAAATTCTCACTTGCCTCCTGACACTGCTGGTATCAACACCTCCTCAACTAGAGCTGCAGTTTGCCTGCTCCGGGAGCAATTATGCCAGGCTATGAAGGCGAGAGGGCCCCTGCCTTCCCACTAGAGCAGGTTGGCTGGTCAGGATCATTGACAAACAACTCTAGGCACACGCAGTCAATATATGCTACGTGACCTTGGAATATATTTCCATTGGTCACGTAGTATATATTGACTGCGTGTGCCTAGAGTTGTTTGTCAATGATCCAGACCAGCCAACCTGTTCTGTTTTCCCAATTGTTGAGATCCGGGCTGGCCAGATGTAGGATCCATTACCTTCCCTGTTCCACAATTCCCACTAGAGCAACACGATAAGCTGCCAGATGAGGTCCTTTCCCGTTATGACCAGCTCTATGGCTCACCAAAAGAACAGGTAACTATCTGACATATATATTACTCTGTGTAACACCCTCTTTGCCATGTCCAAAGACTACGACGTGCCCCTGAGTTCCAGTCACATCTATTTTGTGTTGTAACATTTGTTGGTTCCTACATAGGACAATCAGGTTAGGGATTGTTGAGCACTATACATTGTGACTTTTACAGTACCATTGTGATGTGTAATGTGTGTAAATCCCTAGATTCTAGTTGGGGTGCATGTAACCATCTATGCATTCATACATTTCATGATAGGTATGATTTTGTTACAACTCTGATAATGCCAAATGTGAATACATTTGTATTTCCTTAGCAGCATGAGGAGAGTATGTACCCAGTAAAAAGCAGAAGATGTGAGCTATGTGTATAGTCCCACAAAACACTCAGCCTAGATCTCACCACTCGAACAGTTGTCTGGTAGCTAGCAATAGCTCACAGACCCCTTCAGAGTGCCACACAGCCTTGACATCACGTATTGGATGGAAACAAGCCGATATGGACATGTGACATCTGTATGGTCAGCCTGCAGGTAGCAAGGCCTGACAATGAGCTGTGCCCGGTCAGAACCATGTGCCAGGCTGGGGTAGAGTCTCAGTGCTAATACAACTGATATATAGAGTTACATACATGATGACCTGTAAATCCTTGGATGACCACAAAGTTAGTTGTCATAAACTGTACTACGACAACACCAAGAGGGGTAGAGAGAAGAAAAGGTCATTAGCAAGCAGTGGCACAATTTGTGTTTTTGAAAACTGCCCTCACTCACACACAAATGTGTTTGACATGCTTCATCATTGGGTCTGCTTACAAAACACCCTGGCGTAGCCACGCACAGGATGGAGCATAGGGAGGGAAAAGACAAACAACATAAAAGTGATATGCAGTAGTGACAGGGTGTGTCCCAATGATGAAACATGTCACACACATTTGTGTGTGAGTGAGGGCAGTTTTCCAAAACACAATTTGTGCCACTGCATGTTAATCACCTTTTCTTCTCTCTACCCCTCTTGGTGTTGTCATTAAAGGTGGGCGTAAAATCCGTTTCGCGGGCGAATTTGCGGATTTTCCGCGATTTCGCAATCCGCGAATCTCGCGAAATCGCGGTAAAATCCGCGAATCAGCGGGGACGAAATTTCAGCCAAGCAAGGGTTACAGCAGCAGGTGCAAAAGTTGAACCTAATTTCTTTGTAACCTTTTACAAAAGGGTTACAAACAAATTAACTTCAACTTGGACACCTGCTGCTAATTGCTTCCTGGCGCCTCGTTATCTACTTGCAACTATTCTCTGACCCTGCTCTGACCCTTGAAGCAGGGTCAGAGAATAGTTAGAAGTAGGCAATGAGGCCCCTGTCCAAGGAATTAAACCTCATCAGGAAGCACTTACAGATATAAAAAACAGGAAGAAGGGAGAGGATGGCAAATACACCCATTTTGAGTTGTCAGGAGGGGTTAAACTAAAAGAGACCTTTACAGCACAATTTTCATATGCATTTTGCTAAAAATAAAAAGCTGTATGTTCTGTAGGGGCAACTCAGGAATCTGGCCCTTCAGAGATCCGGACTCTCTTTCTTTCTCTCGTTCTCTCTCTCCCTCTCTCTTTCCCTCTCTTTCTCTCTCTTTCTATCTATCTATCTATCTATCTATCTATCTATCTATCTATCTCTCTCTCCCTCTCCTATAAATGACTGCATGGGTAACTTCGCTATGCAAGCGGCTCGCGAAGACGCAAAAAGCCCCGCGAACACGCACAAAACCCCGCGAACACGCAAAAAAACCCACGAACACGCAAAAAAACAAAAATTCGCCCATGCTTAGTTGTCATGTTATTTAAGGGGGTTGGGGTAGCTGAGATTTTCGACCCTCTCCCCTTCTTTGTGAGAAATAAACTGTAGTACCCCATATTGGTTTCACATGGACTACATGTGGATTGGTGAGTGAGATAACCCATTTGTTAGAAATTGGGGGGCATATTGGGGGGCATATTACCAAGCAATAGCGATAATTATCGCTATTGCTTGGTTAGAGACAAAAATTTACCGCTGGGCTGAGGCAATTTTTACCGCAAATAAACCTTGATATTACCAAGGTTTATCGCAAATGCGATAAAAATCGCCGCAATGCATGAATATCGCTGAAAAGTCAGCGATATTCATGCATTACCGAGCTAATGCTCTTAGCCATGTTATCCACCTCCCATTGGATAACATGGCTAAGAACTGCTCAGGGCAGGTGTTAGCTTTTGGAGATATTCGCGCTTAGCGCGAATATCTCCAAACGTTGGTAATAGGAGATAGCAATGTTAGCGACTGTTTTCAGTCGCTAACATCTTGGCACACCCACTTTGCATGTCGTTAGTGATAAATATTACTGACATGCAAAGTGGGGCTCAAGATGGTCGCTATCTCCTACTAGCTGTCGCTAACTGGTGTTAGCGACAGCTAGGTAATAGGGAGATCATTTTATCTCCACTTTCTTGGCTTTTAAAGCCAGAAAAGCGGAGATAAACCCCCTTGATAATATGCCCCTGGGTCTCTAGTTGACAGTGGTTTGCACCCTGTCCAAGTAGCGACCCCTACTCCAGTGAGGGTAAAGGAGTAACACAGCTAAGATAACCGCTGCTCACCCCCTTTGTAGCTTGGTACGTCAGGCTTATCTTAGAGGCAATGTGTAAAGCATTTCTACTTACACACACAGTAACACAGTGAAAACGCTACATAAGTTTAGAAAAATAGCTAATATTTATCGAATAAAACAAGACCAAAAAGACAAAAAAACAACTTAACACAAGTAAAAATATCACTTGTCAAAGGTTCAATAAGTTCAAGCCATAGAAATACATTGATGAGTTTCTTTTAGCATAACGTACCTTGGATGCGTCAAAACTCAAAGATGATGCAATGCGCAGGGGAGGTGAGGTGCCAAAACAGAAAAGCAATGCGTTGGTTCCTTTCTCGCAGGGAAGGTGATGCATTTGTTCCTTCGATGAAGAAATCGGTGCCAAGGGACAATGCGTCAAAAATCCAGACATGCTGCGTCAATTTCACGAGCGTGAAGCAGGAGCTGCATCAGAGTTGAAGCAGTACCTCATTAACTTCAGTGATGCGATGCTTGAAACTCAAGCTGCTGCACTTCTTCTGACACTCTGTGACAAAAAGCTGGGGTCTGCTGTGAAAGCCATAGTCAATGCACCGATTGGGAACCATGCTTCCATGCTGGCAGCAGCAATGCATCAAAGTTTGTAGAGATTTGTCAATAAAATAAGACACTAGGATTGATGTATGGATTTTCTCCTTAAGTTCATCAGATTCTACTTCCAAGGGCCCAGAAACTTAATTTGCAACACTTGGCAAGTCAGGACTCTCAGCAGAAGAGCACAGGCACTGGTGGGTGAAATCTTTGATGGCCCTGATGTTGAATAACAGTTTAAAACTGCACTGACAGACATTGCAGTGGCAGGCCTCAGACATGTTTGCAGGGCCACTTACGTGGCTGACACAGTCAGTGGTGCAAGCCCATGAGTAGCATTTGATTTACAAGCCCTGGGCACACCTGGTGCACTTTACTAGGGACTTACTAGTAAATGAAATATTCCAATCATGGATAAAAGAATTGCCAATACAATTTAAACAGGGAGCACTTGCACTTTAGCACCAGTCAACAGTGGTAAAGTGCACGGAGTCCAGGACCGAAGAAAAAAGTCAGGGGAAGTCATGGCAGAGATGCCAGGCCTAACACCCTTGACCTGATACTTCTATCCATTAGCATACATTTCCAAGGTGTCTGATTCTTAATGACTTGCACCTTACCCCCACAGGTCTGTTTTAACTTTTCCATTAGTCATGTTAGCACTGCACAGACCTATTTTACATTTGACAGATTCACACGGCAGATAGTTGGTAATTCATAAGAGTTGTGGAATAGCAGAATCATCAGCTTTTTCATATTCGACCAGTAGAACAGAACATGAAATGGCATGTTTATGTCATTCCCATAACAGTGCTATGTGACAGAAGGTGTGTCCTGTAATGCTACTAAATACCACACATACTCCATCAGCCATCATACGCTATCCCATCTTGGAGTACAGATTTCCACACATCCACAGAGAGCAAGCTATGAGTTACACACATGCCAGCACTTAGATAGTGACCTAAGTTATAGGATGTTGCCTATACTATGGTACTAGTCTCCATGGACCATAGGCATCTAGTAAATGGTCCTTGCAGTAAAGGTTTCTGTACACTAATTCTAAAATAGTTTAGCCATCATTAGGTGACAATGTTTTCTCCTATGTCATAGTAGGGGAGACCGCACCAGGAGAGAACTTACCTGCCACGCCGCAGTGCCGCATACGGAGAAGCCGCCACCGCCAAGAGTCACTCTGCCATTGAGACCCGCGCCGCCGCTTCGGGTACTACAATATCCGGCAGGCCTCGCGGCTGAAGGACTGGGTTCTTTTAGACCCAGCGGTGCCAGGGCACAACACCTGAAACCTTCGTGGGTAACCTGCTCCGGCGTACAAGTCACAGAGACACGGGACACTTCCTTCGACGTCAAAGATTCAAGGTTTATTAGCTGCAGGGAACACAGAAGTCACAGGAAGTACATCGAGTGTAGTTCGGGGAGACTGCTTCCAATTGGTTCTGTGGATCGCTCCTTTTATACAGTTTTTACCCATAGGATAACATTGAACACAAAAGTTTACAACCCGGTTCCCACATTTAACTCCCAGTGGGGTCGCTTTGGTCACTTAGAAACACATAAGGTCCGGAACATAAGTGCGGAAACATTTGGCGGTTCCCAACTGTAAAAACCCATCTTCCCACCATTAGCGAATTCCAATCAGCAGTAAAGTAGATCGAAAATAGGAATGAAGACAGGTGCAGAGGAAGACGGAGACAGTGGGGAGATCGGAAGGGGTGTAAAAGGGGAGGTATCGGGAGGCACGAGATACAGGCATCAAAGGGACGTGCCTAATGAGATGCACGGCTGAGACAATAAGTCCATGCGGCAAGATGAGCCTCGTGCGGCGCCACCTGCCTTACAGTAGCAACCCCCTCGTCATAAAGACACTTACAAAGAACATGTGTCTTCCGCAAATATCTTGGGAGTCCCAGGGTCGCGAAGCGGACAGCGTCCGTTCGCTGGCTACTTGAGGGCAAGAGACAAAATGGATGCCGTATCTAAGATGGAACCCGTGGGTACAGATGAAAACCCACATAACAAACGAACGGTTTAAGTTAGCACAGCGAAACTGCGCACACTTACTAAACTCGTCATTTGCGGTTCATAGATACCAGACTCGACCATATTCGTGCGAGTCGAAAACACCGCTTACAATCGTCACGGAACCTCAGACGCTCCTTTTGCCCTCATGTAGGCAAGCACTAGTCGGAGTCATATTCGATATTCATCAGACCATCGAGATGTTGTTGTAGCATAGCTCTGTCCAACCGAGTCCCCTTGGTAACAGATGGTTGTCTCATACACGTTGTAGCACAGAGGCCACATAAGGCAGGACCACACTGCACGCAAAGGCAACACGTGAACAGGAACACTACCACAACTCCGATGATCATCAGAATCTTCCAACCCCAAGTCGACATCAGGCCCCAAAACCATCCAAGTAGCGTCCAATCCCCTACATCCACGTGTATGGATTCGGAGATCTTATGCAACCTCGAGATGGCTTGGTAGACAGTAGGAGCATTATCTGGGATGAAAATGCAGCAGCTCGAATGGATCACCTTACATACCCCACCGCGATCTGCTAAGACGACATCTAAAACCATGCGGTTTTGTAACGTCATAAGCCTCTCCGCCTGAAGTTCTGTGGTGATATTACCAAGGGCACTGGCAGTAACATTAGCTGTCGATTCTACCACTCGAGTCAACTGTCTCAGGTTCCTACTATTAACCATAGGTCCCCAAAACGGGAGGAAACCCTTGAAAAAGTCTCCTGCCTCTTGACCGGCAGTGTCTTCTTCGCTAATTACGCCTCGTACAACTCTAGTCTTATGATAATCGGCATCTACAGTGAACGTCGGAGGCAACAGATTTGCAATGAAACATGTGCCCATAAAGTCTGCGGGCAACCATGTGTATGCACGATCATTACAGATAAAGTAAGTACCCTTGGCAGCCAGAAACACAGGGGACGGGGTCATTGGCACAACGTAGGTTTCAGTGCAAGCACTGTCTCCAAATCGGGCTTGCGGACCTTGGCCACGACCCATGAGACACAAATTACCAGTGTGGGGTACGACCCATATTGGAGGCGAGCTTTTAAGCTGCTTTTCACTAGTGAACAAACTGTATTCCCCTCTACTTAGGACCTTATAAGCTCGTACCTCTTCTTCAGGGATAAGAAAAGGATCATGGATCTCATCCTCCATATCCTCTATTGCCATTGATAGCAGCTTCTGATACGAGGTAGGACCAGAGTTGGGGGAACGTGGTTCTCGATTGGGGTGGAAACCCAGTGCGCTTCGAAACATTGTTTGAAATGCTCGAGCTGACCCTTGGGAACTATACGGTAACACCAAATATGGAATTCCCTTACCCGTAGTATGTGGCATCAACCCACACACCCAACAATTAGTTGTGTTAACCACTAACTGATGCTGATGGAGGAGCTGAATAAAGGAATTGTTGCGGAATTCTACACGTCTAGCCTGTTCGTGTTCCGGTAACATGTGAAAGGAATGAGGAGAAGCAGTAGTGGTAAGATTAGGGTGAGGAGTAGGAGTAGGGGTAGCAGGTAAGAAGTAAGACATAGTGTAATACACCCCACCTGTCAAAAATGCAGAAGCAGCCAGAAATAACATAAACAATTGAAATATAAAACATTTGGTACGACTGAGTTGCTGCAGCTTGAATCTATAGACTTGAGCTCCTTCCAAATCATGTAGCTTCGAGAAAGCCATTCCCTACGACCGTCCGCAACGTTTCTTGACGCACTTCGTTCTGTGCAGCAATAGTCAATCCCCAGGAGTTCCTAGGAACCGACGGCCTTTAACCTAACGTCAAAAACCCACTGTCCAGAAGGAAGTACGCGCGCGGCCCTACGGCCTTCGATACACAATATGTATATATAGGCACAATGTCTCTCAGCTGTGAAAGTAAAAAGATACAAGGAAGAAGCTTGACATATGCACAGAAAATTTTCAATGATACGAATGTTCAAAGTTGATCATGGGAAACGAGAATATTGCAGTTATCAATTTCAACAAAACAAAAAAATTTTATTTGTCCTTGGTGTGAGATCGCAAAGAATATCGATGTTTCCCGGGACGTGTCTGCTCGTTAAACAAAGGATCTGTTAAAGAGACAGCGTCCTGCTGATCAGTTCGTTGATCTGGTCTTGAGTCTTTCGTTGACAAATGTTCAACAGTGGCTTTCTGCTGCGCTGAGGGTTCTCCAACCAGCTGTGCGTCGCTAAACGGTACAAACGCCGGCAATGTTTCTGTTTCTGTTGACGCAATGCCTTTCCTTACCCACGGGTCTGCCGGCAGAGGAATAGGGACTCGCTTACAATGGGTAGCATGTACCCAATTTTTCCGCCCCTCAAGACGAACGGCAGTCCTCGTGGCCAGGAGTATCTGGTAAGGTCCGGTGAATCGGGGGTCCAGATTATTCTTGCGTGAGAAGTTACGAGTAACCACCCAATCCCCGGGCTGGAGTTGGTGGCCTGGACCCTCCGTCTGCGTTGGCAAGGCGTCGTAAACCTGTTGGTGAATTAACCTCAGTTTAGCAGTCAAGTCATGTAAGTAGTCAATCAACATCGGATACTCAAGATCAGAGAATATTCCTGGCCTAGGAACCCCCCATACATTTGCAGGACGGCCGAACACTATCTCATAGGGACTAAGCCCTATTCGGGAGTGTACAGTCGCCCTAGTTGACAGTAATGCTATAGGCAAAGCATCAGGCCACGAAAGTCCAGTCGTAGCCTGAATCTTCGCTAGCTTTAGTTTAAGGGTGCCATTGTACCCCTCAACCAATCCAGCTGACTGGGGATGGTTGGCGCTATGGAATTTCTGATTAATTCCAAGGCCCTTACACACACTCTTCATCACACTTCCAACAAACTCACTTCCGTTATCTGACCACACGACTCTAGGCATTCCATACCGAGGAAAGTATTCTTTCAGTAGGATTTTCGCAGTAGACAAAGCAGTATTATCTTTGAGGGGATAGGCCTCGATCCATCGGGAGAATGCGCAAACCACAACCAAAACGTATTTCAGGTTATTGCATCGCTCCATATGGATGAAGTCCAATTGGATCACCTCAAAGGGATACGAAGGAGGAGCAAAACTGCCAGGAGGAGTTGGGGTTCCTTTGCCAGGATTGTACATTATACATACCATACAATTCTTCACCAAACGTTCAGCACACTTTGTAATGCCATCATTCTTCCACACATCGGCCAATAACTTGCAAATGCCTTTCGCGCTAATATGTGCTAACCCATGTGCCATTGTCACAACGGCCAGTACATACGCATCAGGCAACATCCATCTTTTCTGATCCGACAAATCAATCCAGCAACCATTCACATCCAACTTTCCCGTACTTTCTTTCCACTTCGTCTTTTCAGTCTCAGTGGCCTCATTCTGAATTGCTTTCACACTCTCAACAGTATCTTCACACATACTTGATTCTGTAGGCCACCTAACCGAACTCGTCACATACATTCGAGTGCTAAGGTTCCGGGCAGTCTCCTTAGCAATCTCATCTGCAAACGCGTTACCACGACCAACATCATCCGTCACTTTACGATGCGCACTACACTTAACAATTGCAACCTGTGCAGGCAAAGTCAATGCATCCAAGAGATCGTTCACAAGCTGGCCATGCTGGATTTTCGTGCCATGCGACGTCAAGAAACCACGCTCTCGCCACAATCGTCCAAAACTATGCGCTACACCGAAAGCGTACTGGCTATCGGTGTACACATTCACACGTTTCCCTTTTGCTAACACACATGCTCTAGTGAGAGCAATCAATTCTGCAGCTTGGGCAGAATTCTGATTCAATCTCGCAGTCTCAACAACAGCATTCAATGTTACCACAGCATAAGCAGTAGTCACATCGCCATTCGACAACTTAAAACATGACCCATCCACATACAAGGTGCCATCCGGGTCTTCCAATGGGGTGTTTTTAAGGTCCACTCGACCTTTTGTTTCCTCTTCTGTCCGCAAGTAACAGTCATGTTCTGCTACTTCATCTGACTCTGCACTAATTGGTAACAAAGTTGCCGGATTTAGGACATTACAACGTTTTATCTGAATGTGGCTTGCCAAAAGCGTCAATTCGTACCCAGACAACCTCGCACTCGTCAAGTGCTGAGTTTTCGTTCGATTCAAAAGAGTATCGACTGCATGTGGAACCATCACCGTAAGCATATTATCCATGACCAATCCTGCTGATTGTCGGATGGAGACCGCAGCTGCCGCAGTTGCTCTCAAACAACTCGGCAATGCTCTAGCTACTGGGTCTAAGGTCGAGGAAAAATATGCACATGGACGTTGCTTACCACCAAAAGGTTGCGTTAAAACACTCAAAGCACAACCTTCCCTCTCGTGAACATATAATGTAAAAGGCTTACTGTAATCAGGGGTACCTAACACAGGAGCCGAACACAACGAATCACGTAATTCAGAAAAACTTTTCTGACATTCTTCCGTCCATGGTAAAGGAGTTGAAACATCCTTGCACGTAAGAGCCACCAATGGTTTCGCTAGTAATGAAAAATTAGGGATCCACTGCCTGCAGTACGATGTGATACCTAGAAAGGCACGCACATCTCTTTGGGTTTGTCGCGCAATCGCTGCAATTCTCTCTGGGGTCAATCTCCTTCCCTCCTTTGACAATAAGTGACCTAGATAGGTTACTTCTTGACAACAATATTGGAGTTTAGAAGGCGACACCTTATGATTTAACTCACAGAGATGTTGCAGCAACGACACCGTAGCAATCTTGCAAATGTCCTGAGTATCAGCAGCCACCAATAAGTCGTCGACGTATTGGATTAAGGCCGCACCAACCGGCAACCTAAACGCGTCCAGTTGACCCTTCAAGGCTTGACTGTAAATCGATGGACTTTCACAGTAGCCCTGAGGAGCGCGTTTGAACCGGAAGCTACGCCCACCGAGAGAGAAACCGAAAAGGTCCCTGCTCTCCTCGGCAATCGGGATGCTGAAAAACGCATTTTTCAAATCAATCACCGAAAACCATGAAGCAGTAGCTGGAATCAGAGTCAGTAGCGTCGTGATGTCAGGCACAACAGGAAATTGAGGAACCACAATTTTATTTACCTCCCGTAAATCGATAACAAAACGATAAACAGGCGGTTTTGTAGGATCAGTACGTTTAAGAATGGGCAGTACAGGGCTGTTGCACACGTTTCCCCGGGTCTCCTCAATGACATCTTTCTCGATCAAATCATAAATGATCGCTAACAATGCTCGCTCACCATCGAGGGAGATACGGTATTGGGGAATACGTGGCAGCCGCACATTAGCTTTCAACTGAACAACATAAGGGGAGATATCAAGTAGGCCCACATCATTTGGACCCGTCGCCCACAAAGACGCAGGAAGAGAACTCAATTCCGGTGGAAGCCCATCGAGAGACAAATACATAGGAGAGACAACCCTTTCTCCTAACGTAAGCTTTACACCCGCAGGAGAACAATACAATGTTGCATACAGACGTTTAAGCAAATCCAGACCCAAAAGATTTTCGCCACAACCAGTGGTCAAAATCAACGGAGCTTCGAGCTCACGTGGCCCAATTTGAAGGGGCAAAGGGCGAGAAACTGGATTGCTAACGGGGGCGCCAGAGAATCCAACGGATACATTTGTTAAGCCAGACAAAGGTGCGCCAGGGAGTTTCGAATGCATAATAGAACTTTTCGCTGCACCAGTGTCCAACAGAAAAGGCTCAACGACGCCCGATGTAGCAACAGCGACATAAGGCCCTCTCTGATCAACCGGAACTGATACCACTCCCTCTCCTTGTCTTTGGCTGTCCTAGTAATTACTGTCGTCAGTTCCCTGATCGACGTAATAATCATCTACATTGTACTGTGCAGATCGTCCTTGCGACGATCCACGTTGATCGAAACAATTATTAGAATTAGATGAATTGTCTGATCGATCATTTTGAGCACCACGACCTCTACCACGTGATGCCTGCTGTGAACCACCACGGCCTCCTTTAGACGAATTACCACTATTACGTTCGTTTAAAGCAGGACAATTGAATTTAATGTGTCCCTCCTGTCTACAATAAGCACATTGATTATACCCTAACGAGGATCTTTGGAAAGAGGAATCATTACGCGACTGCGATCGATTCGATTGCGACTGCGATCTATTCTGCTGAGGCGCATTCTGATTAGAACGCGGCGGATACGCTTGTTGCAGCAACACTTTAGTTTTTAACTCGTTCGTCTTTTTAACAGCACGGTCATTCTCTTCTTTCTCCCTATTTTCGTAATATTGCGCCGTAGCCAATATCTGAGCTGAGGTAGAGACGGCCCATGCACTTTCCGAATTCTTTAATTTATTGCTCAAATCGGGCAACAAATTCGACACAAATTTATCCACAAACAACCTCTGTCCACCCTCAGTACCCATATCCTGTCCACTATGATCAATGAATGCTTCCTCGAACCTCGTGAAGAAGTCGGAAACACTCTCATCTTTCTTTTGTTTACAAGCTGACAACTTGTCCCAATTTACCCTCATAGCTGGCATAAGAGTCTTCATTAACGTTATTATCCGCTGAGGAAGAGCAGCAATCAATTGATCGGGCTTAGTAGCAGCCACTTGTCCAGCATCTGCCGCTGTAATGGCAGCCCAATCACCACCTAATTCATTCGTGTGATCTTGGTGACGAATCTTAGCCCATACTGGTTGCGGTACGACGTTGCCAAACAACATATCGATATCGGCAAGAGTCATTACCGTAGCATCTACGAGCTGCGATAATTCCTTATAATACCCAGTAGGATTTTTACGAGGATCGGGCAAAGATTGTTTCACCTGAAGCACTTCCGAACGTTTCCATGGAAGATGTATCCATACTCTCTCAAAATGTGCCGCTACTGGATGGGCAGCATTAGTATTATCAGCTGGTACCCAAACCGGCGGAACCTCGCGCATAGGATATTGGCCAGACTCGTCTTGTTTTTCAATATCCTCAACAAACAGTGCATGAGGAATGGGAGCGGGACGAAGGGATAGCAACTGCTCAATAGCACGTCGGACATTAGTATCTACTATTAGTCCGGTTGCGAACTGAAGCCGGAGGTTAGACAGGGCGGTCAGCACCTCGTCAGGCGCATTGGCCACTATCTGATCATATAGGAACTTGCACATTTCGTCAAACACATATCTCTGAGTTGGTATGTTGAATTGACTAAACGTTTCAAGGACAACTCGGGGTGGATTTCTCTGCGGATTGTCCATCCAACCCATCGCCATATTATATAGCGCAGCGCGTTCCCTGTTACCAGGAAGCTGGCTACGTCTCTGAGGACCATCAGAACCAGCAGACCCAAAAACAGGTCCAAGCGACTGGAAAAAACTTGGTGCAATAGGAGAATTACGACTACGAGTAGATGGAGAGAGATAAGACACAGGACTGACAAGAGAAGGAGTAGAAACAGTAGCAACAACAGGGGTTAACAACACAGGAGCAGCAGCGGGAGCAGGAGTATGTGGAAGCGGAGGAGCAGTAGGAATAGAAACAGACAAAGGAGCAGGGACAGTCGGAAGAACGGGTGCAGGTTGAGGAACTGGTGGAGGAACAATAGGTGGAAGAACAGGTACGGCAGGGACCACAGGAGATGCGGTACCCTGAACGTACGGAGGTGGCGACTTCATTAGGTAGGACAGTAAAGGATCCTCAACTGCCTCTTCCTTCTTATCCGACTCCGTAGGTAAAGCAGGATAACATTTATCTATGGTCATACGCTGTAGTCTCTCAAACACTTCCTTATCCTTATCCTCCTTATCACGCTGAAACTGCTCAGCTTTCTTTACAATGGTAGCAACATTATCTCGCTGACTACGTTTATTTTGTCTGATTTCTTTCTGTCGGGCTTCTTTGCGCCACAACCGAAAGGCATCAAACATGGCCGGCCTTGATTTACGTTCGAACAACTTCATTTCTAGATTATCTAAGATGGACGCCTCGAAGCTACCGTGAGGTGGCCAACGAAGGTCGCCGTCTTTCTTTGTATATTTAATCCAATAATCATTAAAAGCAATCGGGCCTAGCCCATGTTTGCTATATAAGTCATAAGTAGGAGTTCCAACTGGAGGTATCGGACACGAGTCCTCCAGCAGGGAATCCGCACCACAAGGTCTGAAACAACTAAACAAAGTACTGCGACCAGGCATCTTGCACACTAGCCGAGTTTCACAAACTTCAAGGGTTACGGGATTTACCAAGTCCCAGCAAAGAACAAAACCCTCGGTCTTTGGCGGCTGCAGTCGTCAAACAATACAACAACAAAGTACGCTAGCAAAGTGTCACCGACAAAAACACTCACACAGCGTGTACAACAAAGACACTCGCTGAAGTGTCAACAACCAAGAACTCTGGGAGCGACCCACAAATACTTAACTCAAAGATCGATGGCGTCACCAGGAAGGCCCGTCTATCGTCTCGCTATACCAAGGTCTACGCCAGGCGCCAAAACAGGTCTACAGTCAGGGCAGCAGTCCGTCGCAGCCGTCAGGAGGCGGGAATCTTCGCGGGAAAAGTCTTCGGGCCACTTATTTCGACAACAGGATCGATGAAGCGGGGTGCACCTTCCCTCGGAGATTTCACACGAAGTTCCTCACGATCGTCGGGCTTGGACCGGTACCACTGATGCAGCCCCACGTGGGGCGCCAACTGAAGGACTGGGTTCTTTTAGACCCAGCGGTGCCAGGGCACAACACCTGAAACCTTCGTGGGTAACCTGCTCCGGCGTACAAGTCACAGAGACACGGGACACTTCCTTCGACGTCAAAGATTCAAGGTTTATTAGCTGCAGGGAACACAGAAGTCACAGGAAGTACATCGAGTGTAGTTCGGGGAGACTGCTTCCAATTGGTTCTGTGGATCGCTCCTTTTATACAGTTTTTACCCATAGGATAACATTGAACACAAAAGTTTACAACCCGGTTCCCACATTTAACTCCCAGTGGGGTCGCTTTGGTCACTTAGAAACACATAAGGTCCGGAACATAAGTGCGGAAACATTTGGCGGTTCCCAACTGTAAAAACCCATCTTCCCACCATTAGCGAATTCCAATCAGCAGTAAAGTAGATCGAAAATAGGAATGAAGACAGGTGCAGAGGAAGACGGAGACAGTGGGGAGATCGGAAGGGGTGTAAAAGGGGAGGTATCGGGAGGCACGAGATACAGGCATCAAAGGGACGTGCCTAATGAGATGCACGGCTGAGACAATAAGTCCATGCGGCAAGATGAGCCTCGTGCGGCGCCACCTGCCTTACAGTAGCAACCCCCTCGTCATAAAGACACTTACAAAGAACATGTGTCTTCCGCAAATATCTTGGGAGTCCCAGGGTCGCGAAGCGGACAGCGTCCGTTCGCTGGCTACTTGAGGGCAAGAGACAAAATGGATGCCGTATCTAAGATGGAACCCGTGGGTACAGATGAAAACCCACATAACAAACGAACGGTTTAAGTTAGCACAGCGAAACTGCGCACACTTACTAAACTCGTCATTTGCGGTTCATAGATACCAGACTCGACCATATTCGTGCGAGTCGAAAACACCGCTTACAATCGTCACGGAACCTCACGGCGGCGCGTTGAGTGACGCGAGGAGACATCGCCGAGGGCCCAATAAAGCAGGGCAAACCCCGGCAGAGCGGGGGAGACCGCACCAGGAGAGAACTTACCTGCCACGCCGCAGTGCCGCATACGGAGAAGCCGCCACCGCCAAGAGTCATTCTGCCATTGAGACCCGCGCCGCCGCTCCGGGTACTACAATACCCAGCAGGCCTCGCGGCGGCGCATTGAGTGACGCGAGGAGACATCGCCGATGGCCCAATAAAGCAGGGCAAACCCCGGCAGAGCGGGGGAGACCGCACCAGGAGAGAACTTACCTGCCACGCCGCAGTGCCGCATACGGAGAAGCCGCCACCGCCAAGAGTCACTCTGCCATTGAGACCCGTGCCGCCGCTCCAAGTACTACAATACCCGGCAGGCCTCGCGGCGGCGCGTTGAGTGACACGAGGAGACATCGCCGAGGGCCCAATAAAGCAGGGCAAACCCCCGCGTCGCGGGACGCGAGCGGGACGCCCGGGGCGAAGCCCGGGCAAAGGGAGGGCCCTCTACGGCCCTCATCGGCAGGAAAAGACAGGGACAGGGCCGGAAACCCTGTACGAAGCTCGAGAGGCATCCTACTATCCAAGTAAGACTGTGCTGTGTATGATTCATACCTCTCTGTGTGTCTGAGGAGTTTTGATCTTTGTTATTATTATTAGGATGTCTAAAAAAGGCACTGCACCACCAGCAAACACAATGGAAAATTATATGGTGCAAACAGTGAAAAAAATTAACCTACAGAGGAGAGAATCCCTGGGACTGAGTCAATCACCTGACTTACGATGTTTGACCCCTACTCTATCCCCCTCACCTGATAACCTAGTTCCCCTGCAGACTCTTCCTGAAGCTTGTTCTAATCGCCCTATTACGCAGGATTCAGGCACCTTAAACAACAATACGCTGTCTGGACCTGAGGTTCTTATCGTGGATCGTGTAAATAACATAGACAGAGATTTGGACCAGGAAAATCATGTTGATCCCTCAGAAGAAGACATGTCTATTTCTGAACAAGCATCTCGGTCAGACTTTGGTAAAGCCAAAACTCAGTCAAACCGGGGAGGATTAAGATCGGGGACAAGGAGGAAGAGGGTAAACACCCCAAAAGTTAACTTGAAGGAAGATGGAGAGGGAAGAGCTAAGCCTAATGTTATTTTTGATGATGATCTGCTTGCTAGAATTGCCGATTTAATAGAAAGTAAAATCAAAGCCATTGTCAAACCTCTACTTACCAAAATAGACAAATTACAATCGAAGGTTAAAAAGTTAGGTGGCAGCTGAATCAAATAACAGAGGGTGTTGATAACGTTACAATGCTGGTAACAAACTTGGACAATAACATTGGAGAACTTGATGATCAGGAGGGGGAGGACACAGACGAAGTATTACATAATAATCCCCCAACTCAGATACCAGTTTTAAAAGCTAATGAAACAAATAGTAGAGGGGACGGTCCTTTAACAGTTGAGATACCCCCTTCACAAGCCCAGCTAACTGACCCTCTACAATTTATAGTCGAAGCCTCACCTGTTGTTCTAGTACTGGCTAATGTGCCGCCCTTAGAAGCTGGTATTGAAGAATCCCCTTCCTCTTTGTCTAATAAGGCACTGCAGTGGCTTACAAATAACATGAGGCTAGCCCCAGGGGGGGGCCAACAGTTGGCTCAAGAGATCAAGACTGCTAAAAGGGTTTCATGGTTAGGAAATCGCCCCAAAAAATGTAAGGGGGATTGTGTGGCAGTAAGATTCTCACACTCTGGTGTGTTGCCAAACATCCTCATTAATTTACTCCCACCCCAACGTAGGCAGGGTTCTGTTGTACCATTAACATTGAAATTCTTTTATGGAGAACAGCAGAACGTCACCTACCCTAAGACACCAGCCTTTGGATGGGACAATAACTGGGATGTAAACAATAGATGGGGCCGTGAACAACACTGGAATATTGTAAACCATCCCGCTCCTTTAGCATACCAGAATCCTTTTGCACAACCCCTCTTATTGTCCAACCGATTTGCCCCTCTATCCTTTTTGGACCAAAATGACTGACTTTTGTCAGAACATACTAATCAAGTAGAGAATATTGTGCCAGTACTCAGTATGCTTACTTGGAACATAGCGGGTATCAGGGCTAAAGTAGGTAATGCAATATGGACAGATTTTACAACTAAGTATGACATTATTGCATTGCAGGAAACCTGGGATACAAATAACAGTTTCTCTATAGATGGCTACAGCCATTTCTGTATTCCCGCAGTGGCTAGCGCAGCGGGAAGAGCTAAGGGAGGATTGCTAAGCCTCTTTAAACTAGACATCAAAGGTAGCCTTAAGAAATGTGACTCAGGATCTGAGCAATGTTTAATTGTTGAACTGTCTTGTGTGGAATCTCCCAATATTTTGTTTATAAATTTTTACAACTCCAACGCATCAGACTGTACATCATATAGTCTAGGTAGATTGGATTACTTCTTGTCAGTCTATAGTGAAGACGTTAATGTCTTTGAAATCATATTTTTGGGTGATTTTAATATACACCCTTGTTCACTTATGTGTGTTTGCGATGACTCAGAATCCCCTCCTAATTGTGCGCTTGTTCATCTTGAACATAATAAACAGGGGGGTTGTCTAGAGAACTTCCTAGCAAGATGGAACCTATACGAATCCAGTTGTGAGGAGGGGGGGGATAGGGCCCCTACTTTTAAGGGAACAGACAATGGCTCCATTATTGATTACATTTTTATTTCAGCATGTTTTTTACCTAAGGTTTTAATGTATAGAACTGTGGTCTCCGCTTTCAGTGATCATAACCCTGTCTCCCTGGACCTAGTAGCTTCTGAGCTTATGGGGCGTAATTATGGCCCTTGTTATGATAAACGAGCGCTTAAAGTTAAGGACCAGGGTCGTAGACTGAAATGGGATAGTATAATCCCAGAACCCTTCGTACAAGAGGTACTTTCTGAGGCTGAGGAGGAGGTCGGTGTGTGTTTATCCAGTGTGTCCAATGATAGGGAGGTGATTCTTGCATTTAGTAGCATATGTAGTAAGATAAACTGTAGGCTTTCTGTGACTACCAAACCTAAGTTGAAGCCCATTAAAAGATGGTTTGATCACAGTTGCTCAAAAACACATTCTGCATTGCTCAATGCTTTAAAAACCGTTCCGAAAAACCATGATCCTATCACCACTAGTAGAGCCCTATATAAAAAGGCTATCGCAGAAAGGAACAAGCATTTTCAATGCAATAGGTCTCGCATCAGGAAAGTGTGAGCTATTGGTATTGTAAATGACAATTTTTTTAAATATGTGTTGGCTTCGAAAATATATAAATTTATAGCATTGTTATTCACAAAGCCAATAGCTTACACTTTCCTGATGCGAGTCCTATTGGCTATGGCAAATCTTGTTGGTAGCAAGCAAGGACAGTGTTGTTGTGGTGCAGAGTGATGATGTGGTTGTGCTGAGTGATGCAGTGGTGCCCCCGAGTGATGCGGTGGTGCCCCCGAGTGATGCGGTGGTGCCCCCGAGTGATGCGGTGGTGCCCACGAGTGACGCGGTGGTGCCCATGAGTGATGCGGTGGTGCCCACGAGTGATGCAGTGGTGCCCCCGAGTGATGCGGTGGTGCCCCCGGGTGATGCGTTGGTGCCCCAGAGTGATGCGGTGGTGCCCCCGAGTGATGCGGTGGTGCCCCCGAGTGATGCGGTGGTGCCCCCGAGTGATGCGGTGGTGCCCCCGAGTGATGGGGTGGTGCCACCGAGTGATGGGGTGGTATCCCTGAGCGGTGTGGTGGTGCCCCCGAGTGATGTGGTGGTGTCCCCGAGTGATGTGGTGGTGTCCGGGAGTGATGTGGTGGTGTCCCCGAGTGATGTGGTGGTGTCCCCGAGTGATGTGGGATGAAAAAATGTAGGGGGCTTCGGGAAAAGGAGTGGGTACAAAGAGGAGCAAATGGAAAAAGAGGCATAGTCTATTTAATAAAGGGCATTGTTTAAACTGTGAAATTATATTTTGTGCTACACACAGTGTATCACTGTGGATTTTCTGTTATGATATATAGGCAGGCATATCACACAACAAAGAACATATGGCTAAAGAAAGCCAGACCTATTGGCTTTGACAATTCTTCTTTGCAGTATCAGATGAAATAAGTAACAATGTTTTTTACAACTTTCTACCTCATTCACACATTCTCAAAGAAAATTTAATTACAACCGATATGTATGTGACTATTATTCTGTGTGTTCTACAGAGAGGCACAGGACTGGATGAGCATGAAGACTGAACACCTTTATGACCAACTGACAGACAATGTGAGAAGCTCGCACTGTCTTCAGCATCTGCTCCCGAGCTCTGGGTAATGCCCAGTCAAGAACACCCATCCACAAACTAAACTCATCCAGTTCACAATATACACTATTCAAGAGGCATATGTTGCTGGAAATAAATGACAAAGACATCTAGAAAAACAAGTACTCTTAGGTAATGCAAGGTGAAATAAAACATGTAAAACGTAAATAGGGACTGGGCTGCTAACATGGGTTACTTTAATGGATTTGACAGGCATTGTTAAGTAAACGATCAGTGTTTTACCTGTAAGGTTAAGATTATAAATATAGGGCCCTGTGGAGACCGGTTTCAAAATTGGTTTTTAATAACAGTCCGGTGTCAGATCTGGCAAGATCTGCCCCACTCAAAGTCCTGTTTATAACGAGAGATATTTGCCTCTGTAGATACTAACCAAAGCGCTTTATGTAAAACAAAGATACAGTGTTGCTTTACCCTCCCGGATTATAGCAAATTTCTGCTCTGAAGTACCTAAAATGAACTCTAAAACAGTAATAAAAGAGATGTTACACAAAGCAGCCAACAACCCATAAACGACCAAAACTAGAGAAAATAAAAATCTGCACATATTTATTTTGGGCAAGTTGAAGCGTTCACATCCATGTGGAATCCAGTTATGTTAAATGTTGCTGCTAAAGTTCTCCTGTAAATACAGTAGAGCGTGATTTTACTGGGTCGATTAAATAATCCTAGAAAATATGCTGAGTGGTATCAACCTAATATGAAGGAGCTACTTCATAATGAAAATTGAGCACGAGTTCAAATGCCTCAACTTTAGGAAGCAAGTATGTTGTCCTGCAGTTTCGTTACATTGCTGCGCGTTTAATGTGGTTTACCAAACAAATGACTTGCTCTGTACCAGAAAGCAAAAAAAAGAAAACAGAACTTTGAAATCTGCTTACACCTGGCAATGAAGCAACTTGAAATCTTTGCATTCCAAGTGCCACGGCCATAACATAATTATAATCTGAAACCAGCGCCACTGGCGCTTTTGTATCAACTACACAGTTTAACATTCAGGCAGGTGTGTAACTCCGAACAACGCTGGCGCACAGGTTCATGCGACATTCACTGTTTAATCTCCGGGGACTCCGAATGCCCTTAGGTGTCAGGGGAGGTGAGCACAGCTCAGCACCAAACTCTAAATCCAGAAAGAGTCTCTCTGGCAGCGAGAGCAGATGTGCCTCTATTAACTGCAGCCTCGGGAGAGTTGACAGCACCGTACCCACAGCATTGCAAAGCTCCAGCCTCCCCCTGCATAGGCTACCTTACCCAGCTCACTGCACAGAGTAGCAAAACCCATTGCACTTTAAGGGGGGCTGGCCATGCTGACGAAAATCCCACCGTATAGGCAAAGCGGGAGTGGAACTACAGCTGAGCAGCTGCCACAATGAGCCACTGAACTGAGGGCACATGGGGATTCAGCAGCCCTAGGCTCTCCAGCCCCCTCCTCTTTGGCAAACCCGCCACACCCTCATCAGCCCACGGCTCTGCAAGACCCCCAAGACTGATACTTAAGGGAGAACTCCCCAGAAAGGAAAGCGCTGTACCTCTGGGGTGCTGCTCTCCTCCATTTTACTGCCACTGATGCCGGGACCGGGTCCAATGTGGCGAACAATGTAAAAAAAAGGGTTCCAAAGACAACCAGTAACCAAAGACCCTTTTTATGTTGCCCGGCGGTATCGCCTCTATGACCCACCAATGTTAACCAATGAAGAAGCAGGCGCTGGAGACGGGAAGGCAGGAAACGAGGATTTTATTCTCTCCGGAGGAGAACACATCAATTCAGACAGCAAGTATCGTCACGAGGTGCTCTAACCACATCTCTGAGGCCTGGCCTCTTATACTAGGGTTTTATGACCTTTATTGCACATAACACATTCTCGCAACACTTTAGTATTTGAAAGAACATCCTCGGAATCTCCCCTTCAGGCCCGTTCCCACATACATTTACAGTTGGATTCCCCACCCCGGTCACAACAGGTGATGGTTGTCGCACAGCAGGGCATTCCGCCGATTCACGGAATGCATGGGGTTTATCGGATCTCATAGGGTGGGGGCTTTGATCGGCTCGAGGGTCTTTTGATGGGGAGGGGAAGCTTCCTACTGTACGGGGTAATAAACAGTATCCGCAAGGCCAGGTGGCGGCCTGGGAACAAGGAAGACAAACGGGGATACAGGAAAAGGGGGTTTGTATCAAAAGGATCTGAGGCCATGAAAGGAATGAGGGGAGGTGTCGCGTTGGGAACAGGATGGGATTCAGTGGTGAAGCTGCGCTGAAGTGGGGTTTATGACCCAGGGCATGAGAGAGTGGGGGTTGTCAGTGTGCGGGGGATGCTTGCGAGGTTAAGAGAGGGAGAGAGACGCGCTGGCTATCAGCGAGGGGCAGGGAGGCCATGGTGCTCAAAATGGCTGCCGCTTACGCGCACGAATGGGCTCGAAAAGGGGCAAGATGGCGCCGATAATGTTGACGTTTGCAGTCTAATCTTTAACAGTCCTCCCTTTTCAACATATCTTAGCCAACTTGCTTACTCAATGTCAATCTTCATCAAATTCCTAACCTCGGCATCATATATTGCTCTCATATGTTCGTTTCCAAAGTCCACAGTCTTAGGGCAAATACAATTTACGCACAATGTACACAGAGGTGGTAGACATTGAATTCCTAAGCATAAACCGCATATTACAACCACAGGAATCAGGATAATGGTGAATAGTCTCCAGCCCCAGTTCTTAACGGTGCTCCAGAACCACCCACCAAGCGACCATTCTTCTTGTTCTTGGTGGACTTCTGAAGAGAGTCTATGAAGATGTTCGATGGCTTTGTACACTGAGGGTGAGTTGTCCGGTATGTACGTGCAGCAGCTGGACCCAATAATGCGGCATGCCCCACCACGATCCACAAGAACCACGTCCAGGACAAGGCGGTTCTGGAGGGCCACCAAGCGGACCGCTTGGAGTTCAGCGGTGTTGTTAGCAAGGATACCAGCCGTGATGTTCATTGTTGTCTCGACTGCTTGAGTCAGATGTCGGATGGCACGGCTGTTTGCCATCGGGCCCCAGAGGGGGACAAGTCCTTTCATAGCATCGATGAATTGCGCTCCTGTTGAGTCGGCTTGTTCGATGTCCTTGGCTCGTTTTTGTCTGTGATGATTTGCTGGTGCCACATAGGTCGGAGGAAGGACGAAGGAAATGAAACAAGTGCCCCCCCAGCCTTTGGGGAGCCAGGTGTAAGCCTTTGTGCCGCAGACGAAATACGTGTTTGGTGATGCCACAAAGGAGGGTGGGTCGGTGGAGTCCAGAGTTCTGGAAAACCGACAGGCACTGTGGCCTACCAGCTGAGTCCCAAGCCCTTCCATACACATATGGCCGGTGACGTTGATGACCGACAGGGCCACAGTCAGAGTGGCAGCCGTTCGTTTTCGCAGGTAGGAGAAGGTGGTTCTGGTTGGATTATTGAACACTTGCATTTCAACTTGTTCTTTAGCAGGGATGTCCAAGTGGATTGTGTTGTCGTTGGTCTGTGGGCAGAAGTGTGTCTTTGTTCCGTTCCGCCAGACCCCGTGGTAGAAGTGCGTCGCGGTTTTGCTGGAGGTGGCATTGTCCTTAAAGCTTTCTTGCAGAAGCATCAGCCAGGCAAGACAGGAGCCATGAACTGAGAAAGGTGAAGGGATGAATGGTATCGAGTGTCCAGTGGCGTGGGGTAGCAACCCACAGATCCAACAGTTGGTGGCATTGGTGGCAAGGTTGTGCTGGTGAAGTAGTTGTACGAAGGAGTTATTCCAAAATTCCTTTCGCCTCTCTCTGAGTTGGGGAGAGAGTGAGATCAGATAATGTTCCTTCATGGTGGTAGGCTGGACAGTGGTCAGGAATGTTTCGTGAGCAGGTGCACTTTCTTCCACAATCCAGAGTGTGGTCATGAGGAGAAAGCAGAAGAGGATTGTGATGAAGAGTGCAATAGTCTTTGGGCTATGGAGTCTGTCTGCTTTTGGGTTTCTGCGGTGGGTATTTCCTGTTTCCTTCATCATCTTCTTATTTGGCGCTTCCATCATCTTCTTATCTGGCGCTTCCATCATCTTCAAGGGGCTCGGTAGCGGGCAGAACCACAGACTTTGTTTTGCTTCTCTCCGGGTAACCCTTGGTAGTGTTTAGGTCACCGTTCTGAGATTTAACTCAGTCCGTGGTCTACTTAGCCGAGACTCCCTCCTTTCGACGCAGGAAATACCCTTCTTTCGATGGCACTGTGGGATCAGAGAATTTTGAAAGTTCAAGTGTGTCGGTATCAGGATAGCAGGTTAGTGACGGTCGGTCCTTGTTCAGGAGCTCTTCTTGGTTGCCGATGTTTTCGGTCGAGGTCAGGGTTGAGGAGATCTTCTTACAGTGGTGTGCATGCAGCCAGTTGCGTTTACCCTCCACCCGTAGTGCTGTTCGGGTGGTGATGAGGACCTGCCAGGGGCCCGTCCACCGGGGTTCCAGACTCTTGGCACGCTGGAAGTTCCGGATCAGGATGAAATCCCCAGGCTGAATGGTGTGTCCGGGACCCCTGGAAGTGTCAGGGATGGCATGCAGCACCTGTTGATGGATAACAGACAGCGTCTTAGTCAACTGACATAAGTAATCAGACATTAGGACGTCCGGGACGTCATGAATGGAAGTTGGTTTAGGTGCAGACCAGACATTCATAGGCCGGCCGAAAACAACCTCGTATGGCGTCAAGTGGTGTTTGGTGGGGGTGGAACGCATTGAAAGCAATGCCAGGGGGAGTGCGTCTGGCCATTTCAATCCTGTGGTAGCTACTATTTTGGCCAATTTTAGTTTTAGTGTGGCGTTATGTCGTTCAACTAGTCCAGCAGATTGGGGGTGGAAGACTGCGTGGAACTTTTGTTTTACACCCAACCCCTTCAAAATGAGTTGGATAACTTCGGCTACGAAGTGGGGGCCATTGTCGCTCCACAAAATTCGACAAAGGCCGTAACGGGGGAAAAACTCCTTTAACAGTACTTTTGCTGTGGCCATAGCAGTGTTGTCACGGGTTGGATATGCTTCCACCCATTTGCTAAATGCGCATACCACCACAAGTACATATTTCAGGCCTTGACATCTGTCTAGTTGGATGTAGTCCATCTGCAGGACTTCGAACGGGTGATTCGGGACCCCAAACCCTCCCCGGGGTACTACAGTTCCTTTCCCGGGATTGTGTTGCAGGCATATCAAACATTGTTGGACCAGGCGTTTGGCGGACTCTGTGATCTTATCATTGTGCCAAACTCTGGAGACAAGTTCAATCATGGGAGCTGATCCTATGTGGGCAGGGGAATGTGCCATTGTCAGTATGGGAATCAGATATGAGTCGGGTAACAACCATTTGTTTGTGTCTTTTGTCCGCCAGCAGCCTTCGTCATCTTTCAATCCCACCCGTGTCCATTCAGTCAGTTCGTGTTGTGTGCTAGCCATTTGAATGTCTCTGATAGTGTCCCTAGCGTCAGACCATTTTTCTGCTTGTGACCTGGTCACGTACATGCGTGTTGTCGTCCTATTTTCAGCTGTCGTTCGGGCAGTGATGTCGGCTAGTGCATTCCCCTGTCCAACAATGTCCGTCACCTTCTTGTGTGCCTGACATTTGATGACTGCAAGCTTTTTGGGGAGAAGGACGGCTTCGATCAAGGCGGAGACTAGATCGCCGTGCAAAATGGGGGTGCCGTGTGAGGTCAAGAATCCCCTCTCCCTCCAAAGGAGCCCAAAATGGTGAACCACCCCAAAGGCATACTGGCTGTCGGTGTAAATGTTTGCTGTGGTTCCTGCTGCTAGAATACAGGCTCGTGTCAGGGCAATCAGTT
Organism: Lissotriton vulgaris; assembly: GCF_964263255.1. Lineage (NCBI taxonomy): Eukaryota > Metazoa > Chordata > Amphibia > Caudata > Salamandridae > Lissotriton > Lissotriton vulgaris. Next base: position 164,573,352 of record NC_141693.1, read on the forward strand.
CCGCTGCCTGGGCAGATCGTTGCGTTATGCGGGCTGTCTCGACCACAGTTCGAGCCGTGGTGACTGCATAGGCAGCTGAAGTGGTGCCATCGGGGAGTTTGATGCAAGAACCGTCCACCCACAGCTCTCCGTCGGGGTTGGGGAAGGCCGTGTCTCTGAGGTCAACCCTACTTCTGGTCTGTTCGTCTGTGAGGGTCACACAGTCGTGTACAGGGTGTGCATTGGGATCGTTTTCTGGTAAGGGCAGTAGGGTTGCTGGGTTCAGTGTGGTGCATCTCTTCAGAGTGATGTGGGGTGCGAGCAGAGTCAGTTCGTATCCTGTCAGTCGTGCACTCGTCAGATGTTGCGTTTTGGTTTGGTTTAGGAGGGTGTCAACTGCATGGGGTACCAGTACTGTGAGGGAATTCGAGAGCACGATCCCTTCACTCTGTCGGATAGAGATCGCAGCAGCAGCTACGGCTCGAAGGCAAGCAGGCAGGGCTCTGGCTACAGGGTCAAGAGTGGCTGAGAAGTAAGCGCATGGTCGTTGCTTTGAGCCGATGGACTGGGTCAGGACAGATAAAGCGCACCCCTCCCTTTCATGGGTGTAAAGGGAGAAGGGCTTTGTGTAATCGGGGGTACCCAACACAGGGGCCGAGCAGAGGGCATCTCGTAGTTGCATGAAAGAAGCCTGACACTCAGGGGTCCAAGGGAGTGGGAGAGGGATGTCCTTTGCTAACAATGAAAGCAGTGGTTTTACTACAAGGCTAAAGTTGGGTAACCACTGTCGGCAGAAGGAGGTGAGGCCTAGTAGGGAGCGGACCTGTTTCTGGGTCTTAGGGGCGGGGGTGTCAAGAATGGTTTGGATCCGGTCAGGAGTCAATTTCCTTCCGTCTTTGGACAAAAGGTGGCCTAGGTAAGTGACCTGGGGTTGGCAGAATTGCAACTTCTTCCTAGAGACCTTGTGGCCATTTTCTGCAAGGAAATGCAGGAGTTGAATGGTGGCTGCGACAGCTAGTGGAGTGGTGTCGGCTGCCAAGAGGATGTCATCGACATATTGTACTAACACCACTCCATCGGGTAACTGGACTTGATCCAGTTGTCTCTTGAGGGCCTGGCTGTAGATGCTAGGGCTTTCTGTGTAGCCCTGGGGTGCTCGGCAGAACCTATATGAGCGGGCTTTTAGGGTAAAACCGAAGAGATATCGGCTGTCTGGGTGGATGGGGATGGAAAAGAATGCGTTTTTGAGGTCAATGACAGTGAAGGTGGTGGCAGTGGAGGGAATCAAGGTCAGGATGGTGGTAATGTCCGAGACCACAGGGTACTGGGGTACCACCACTTTGTTGATCTCTCGAAGGTCAATGATGAAGCGGTATGCTTTCTCATCCCCTTCTCCCTGTTTCTTAATGATGGGCAAGATTGGGCTGTTGCAAACGTTGCTAACTACTTCCTCTACCACCCCTGCGTCTATCAGTGATTGGATGATCTCTACCAATGCCTTCTCGCCCTCAGGCGATATCCGATATTGTGGAAGTTTTGGGAGTGTTGCATCTGGTCGAACAGTGATGTGCACTGGGTCAATCATCATGCGCCCTACATCCGAATCCGTTTTGGCCCACAGATACGGAGGCAGAGTGTCGAGCAGGGAAGTGTCAGCGTCGGTGATGGAAAACATGTGTCTGGGGGGGCAATGTCTGAGCAGAACAGGATTGTCGTAAAGGAAAACTCGGACTCCATCTTGAGAACATCTAATCGTTGCTCGGAAGTGTTTCAATAGGTCGAGTCCCATGATTGCGTCAGGGCTATTGGAGGAAAGCAAAAACGTAGTGTCAGTGGTGTTGTTTTCTAAGTCAAAGAGGATTGGGGCGGACAAAGGGTTAGTGGAGGGCGTCCCATCGAAACCTGTCGATGTTATTAGTGAGCCAGACAAGGGTGCCCTTGGAATCAGTCGTTTAGATAATGCACTACGTGTTGCGCCAGTGTCTACCAGGAATGGTGACTTTGTACCCAAGACCTTAGCAGTGACATAAGGGCCTTGCTGGTCAACATGGAGCTCGACTGGATCCCTCCCTTGCCCTAGGCAGTCCTATGCAAAGTCATGAACGTCATCGTAGTCAGATTGTTGGCATTGGTTCTGTCGGGGTCGATCAAATGTGTTTGGTCTACTTGGTCTATCATTAGTCGCGTTGTTTGGGGGCCCTCGCTGTGGTCCCCTATTTCTTGGTTCGTTTGCTGGATCTTTAGGATCTCTATTTCTGGTGAGTTCCAAAAGAACCGGGCACTGAGATTTCCAGTGGCCCGATCCTTTACAGAAGGCACACTGGTCCTCTCTAATGTCTGTACGTCCAATGTGGGGAGTTGAAGCACGGTCTCTGGGAGGTGCCGTTTTAGGGACGTTCATCTGAGGGTTTCCCCGGTATTGGTCTCGTCCCAGAGTTACCCCTTGCAGTTGTGCTATCATCACCCTCTCCTTTAATTCTTTCTTCTTTCTCTCTGTTGTTCTATCGCTTTCGTTTTTCTGATGTTCATAATATTGGGCCATCTGGAGGATAGCCGTAGGTTTGGAGGCTGCCCAACTACTTTCGCTGGCCTGCAGTTTCTGCGAGACCTCCGGTGATAAGCCCTTAACGTAATTCTGGACAAACAGATGGTGTCCGGTTGCAGTGGTCAGGTCCTGGCCGCTGTAATCGGAGAACACCGTTTCAAACCGGGAGAAGTATTCCGATACATCCTCCTGAGGTTTCTGGCGACAAGCCGTTACTATCGACCAGTCCACTTTCTTTTCTGGGATCAGGGTTTTTAATTTCTGCACGATTTTATCCGGGAGGTCTAAAATGGCTTTCAAAGGCTTTTGTCCGGGTTCTCGTTGTCTGTCTATGCCATCAAGTTGTGACCAGTTATGTCCAAACAGCTCAGAGTGGTCGAATTTCCGGATTTGCTTCCACACATCAGCTGGTAGACATAACCCGAAAAACAAGTCGATGTCAGCTAGAGTCATAATCGTCGATCCTAGGGCCGTACCTAACTCAGTATAGAAGGCAGTGGGGTTTTTACGTAGGTCAGGCAGAGATTTCCGGAAGGTCAGAATCTCTTGCCGGTCCCATGGTTGGTAGACCCAATTGTACACTACCCTTCCCTTTGCATCTTTGTTGTTTGCGTCATCGTGAGTCCCTTCACCTCGTGGAGGAACCCAGTAAGGAGCAGCCTCTCGTATCGGCATCATAGTGTTAGGTCGTTCAGTTTGCGGGTTGGTTGCTACGGAGGTAGTGGATTCGATTTTCGGCTTTTGTTCAGTGAGGTGGCGGAAAACCTCAAGCGTACGCGTAAGGAGGTCCGTCACATCACTCTCACTCTCATCCCCGATATCAACCTTCCGGTACAGAGTCGTTAGGCTCTGTGGACCTTTTTCTTGATATCGGTCCTCGTATGCATTTAAGACATGGTAACACAGCTGTACAGTGAAGTGTCGTCTGTGACTCCCAGTATAAGAATTAAACACATCCATGACGGACTCTTCATCCTCCCTCCTCTCTATCAGTATCTTTGCTATCTTGTCGACCCCTGCTCGTTCATGTTTGTTTAGTCTATATGCTCTAGCAGGACCACCCCTTCGGGCTTCCGGGTCGCTCAGCGTTGTCGTTTGCGTAGTATCTAATACAAGGAGTTCAGCCGGCACGGGGGCCATGGGGGCTGAAGCCGTGGTGCTACTCTCGGTGGTACCTGGGGATAGTGGGTGCTGGGCTAAGGGTTGGGAAGGGGCATATGGAGGGGGCATGTGGATGATCGGAGGACCTAGCAGCAGATCATCGTCGGTTCGTTGTTTTGAGCGTAATTCAGGGTAGAGCGTGGAGGGAGTTCTAACCAGACACTGGCTTGATGTTTCTATTTCTAGCTTCTGTTTGGTATCCTCTCTTTCTTTTATCTCTTTCTCTAGTTTCTGGGCCGCTAGGAGGGCTGCTTTCCGCAGCTCTTTTCCCAACCTACTCTCGGTTCTCTTTTTGCGTTGTTCGGCTTCTTTTCGCCACATGCCGAAGCTGTCAAGCATAGTGGACGTCGTCTTGTTTTTACCAAGGGCTGTTTCTAGTGCGATTATTCTATCATCTTCGAAGGATCCTATCAGTGGCCACTGACTTTCTCGATCCCTTTTCGTATATTTATGCCATAGCTGGCTATAGGCTATAGCGACTAATCCATGCTTCGTGAACATGTCCTTATTAGGGGTGCCTTCCAGCGGAGCCGGATGGTTCATCTCTAATAAGCGGTCCGGGTTAAACAGGCTACTAACCAGTGGGGAGAAGACAGGCATGACGGATCACAATGGGATAATAGTCAGCACTACCTATCTTATCACTGCGTGCAAAGACTAGAAAGAATATTTCTATTCTACGTTGTTTGCACGTAGTGAATACCTCATGAATCAATTTCGATCAATCAATGTTAGGTCAAAAATAAAAAATCAATATGGTCAATGGGGAGAATAAGTAAGCTCGCTAAGGTTCGCGTCACCTACCCTTTCACTATCTGTAAAGAGGGGACCTAATCTTCCCTGTTTTCAGACAGAGAATCTCCAGAAAACAATCTATAACAGTTAATCAATGGGGGGAAGGGGCAATTGTTCAGTAGGGGAGAAAAATAGGTCCGACGGGTGCGTACCTATCCTTCGCTGTTTATAAAGGGAGAGCCTGTTGTTTCTCCGTTTGTAGACAGTGAATCTCCAATAAATTAACAAAAAGTAATACTAGTATTTTCTCAACAATTATCGATCACTTTCAATTATCTATCACTTTCGCAATTCGTCGTGTTTACACGACCTTACCCGGACCGCATGGACAGTTTCTTGTCTTCCGAATCCAGCGCCCGATCGTCCTCTTCTCTCCGTACTTCTCGTGGCACTCCTGATGGTTCCCAGTCAGGACCGCAGATCACTCGAGAGAGGTCTGTTCGGAACCAGTGAAGTTCGGATGATCGGCTGTCAGACGAGGGTCTATCGGACAGGGTACCTTCCGATCGTCGCAGTCGTTCACTCTGTCGTCAGGACCTCTCCCACTGGATCCACGAGTCGCTGATGGGCCCCACGTTTGGGACGCCAATTGTAAAAAAAAGGGTTCCAAAGACAACCAGTAACCAAAGACCCTTTTTATGTTGCCCGGCGGTATCGCCTCTATGACCCACCAATGTTAACCAATGAAGAAGCAGGCGCTGGAGACGGGAAGGCAGGAAACGAGGATTTTATTCTCTCCGGAGGAGAACACATCAATTCAGACAGCAAGTATCGTCACGAGGTGCTCTAACCACATCTCTGAGGCCTGGCCTCTTATACTAGGGTTTTATGACCTTTATTGCACATAACACATTCTCGCAACACTTTAGTATTTGAAAGAACATCCTCGGAATCTCCCCTTCAGGCCCGTTCCCACATACATTTACAGTTGGATTCCCCACCCCGGTCACAACAGGTGATGGTTGTCGCACAGCAGGGCATTCCGCCGATTCACGGAATGCATGGGGTTTATCGGATCTCATAGGGTGGGGGCTTTGATCGGCTCGAGGGTCTTTTGATGGGGAGGGGAAGCTTCCTACTGTACGGGGTAATAAACAGTATCCGCAAGGCCAGGTGGCGGCCTGGGAACAAGGAAGACAAACGGGGATACAGGAAAAGGGGGTTTGTATCAAAAGGATCTGAGGCCATGAAAGGAATGAGGGGAGGTGTCGCGTTGGGAACAGGATGGGATTCAGTGGTGAAGCTGCGCTGAAGTGGGGTTTATGACCCAGGGCATGAGAGAGTGGGGGTTGTCAGTGTGCGGGGGATGCTTGCGAGGTTAAGAGAGGGAGAGAGACGCGCTGGCTATCAGCGAGGGGCAGGGAGGCCATGGTGCTCAAAATGGCTGCCGCTTACGCGCACGAATGGGCTCGAAAAGGGGCAAGATGGCGCCGATAATGTTGACGTTTGCAGTCTAATCTTTAACAACAAGCACAATCGCCCACAAGAACAAACCAGAAACACGCAACACCTACATAAAGAAGGAGAAAGGTCGTAAATATTTGCTAAATGGCTGCACCGAAGTCACTACCTGCAAGAAATACCCATCACCACGAAAATCAGACGGTCTCACCCCACAAATTGTTAACCAAGTAAATGACATTACCAAAAGTCGTCATAATTGTACTCGAAGCGCTAAAGTATTTTGAAAGAAAAGCAAATGAAAGTTGTAAACCAGATTGCAAACCTAAGCATTTAACAAGTTAAGTTTTTACCAAGTGTGCAAGTGGTTTCAATTCCTGAAAAGTGGGATGTATACGCAAACACTCCATGACTTTCACTTTCTAAAAAAAACAAGGTTTACAATCCCGGGCGGAAGTCAGGCAGGCCGGGGGCGGGACGTGAAGACACACCGGAAGCCCGGGCGGGCTCCCGTGAGGTGAGAGAGCCTCGCACGCACAGAAGGAAGAGACCGCCGCCGCCTGCAACGAGCCCTCGCCTGGAGACGCGTACCGGTGAGTGGGGGCCTTTACTGAGCTGCGAGGGCGGGGGGCATGTGTGTGTGCGTGGGGCGGCGGGGGGCTCTGTATGTGTGTGAGCGTGCGTGCGTGTTTGTATGTGTCTTGGAGTCTGTGTGTATGCGTGCGTGTGTGTATGCGTGTGTGATGACTGCGGGGGGAGGGAGAGAGTGTGTGCGAGCGAGTGTCTATGTGTGTGTATGCGCATGCATGTGTGTATGTGTGGGGATGTGCACGGCGCGGGAATTCTTGTGAATGTGGACGCAGCCGACGTGCGCGTGCACGAGGTCAAATCCACAAGTTAAAGCGCGTGGCACCCTCTTGTCCTAATCCCCCCGAAGTCGATCACTATAGTTGTCGAGCTGGACTGGAGCATCCTACGGATGCTTACTCCAGCTCGACCTAAAAACAGCTCAAAGACGAAGCCTGGACACAACTCACTGATCCAGCAATACTAAAAAATAGTGGAGAATTCTGGAGGATTGTCAACCAACCCTTACTTACTGGGGAGGACAATTCCCCCCTTGAAACTAACATCTCTGATGAGGGTTGGATCAAACATTTTAGTGACATCTACTCAGGTCATAGTAATGGTGAACCCAGGGAGCAGGAGGTGAATATTAACCCCACTGGGAACCATTTGCACTTTGAAGTAAAAGAAGTATTATCTGCTATAGACTGTACCCTGAAAAAAGGCACCGGGACCAGATGGTGTTCCTGCAGATGCCTTTAAATGCTTCCCTAACTTTTGGTCAAGACTACTTTGCAGGGTCTTTAATGCCCTAAACCATGATAACATTCTCGAGTCATGGAAAACATCTATAATTAATCCTGTATTTAAAAAAGGAAATAGGCAGGATCCTGCATGTTATAGACCAATCTCACTGATAGATTCTTCAGTTAAGATTTTAGGGAGAGTCATATTAGCTAAACTGAACGAATGGGTTACAGAGAATAGTATTTTGACTAATGTGCAAAATGGGTTTAGACCTAAAAGAAGCACCCTGGATCAATGCCTTAATCTCCACTTGCTGATCGAGAAATATACCAGGGCCAAGGAGGGGTCCATGTACCTAGGTTTCATGGACCTCTCCTCTGCGTTTGATATGGTTAACAGAACAAAGCTCTGGTTAAAATTACTTGATATGGGCCTGGATAGGACCATTGTTAATTTATTGGCCGACCTGCACTCTGACCTTACTGCAAAGATTAGAGTTTCCTCGAGTGGAAGGTGTACAGATGTTTTTGCCTCTAATAAAGGAGTCAGACAGGGATGTATACTGGCACCACTGTTGTTCACGTTATATGTGAACGCTTTGGAGCCTGCTCTTAGGGGCGTGACTAGCGACATCCCGCGTGCAGGGGATCAGGGGATTCCTGTTCTCCTTTACGCTGATGACGCGGTTCTTCTTGCACGCACCGGGGTGGGGCTTCAACGACTCCTGGATGCCTTTGAATCTTTCATGGGCTCACTTGACCTGAAAATAAATGCCAAAAAATCTCAGGTTATGCTTATGGGTAGGGCTTCTAGGAGACCTTTTCACAAAATCTTTCTTTGCGGGCAGGAAAAGCTTGCTCGTGTATCCTCCTTTCCCTACTTAGGGATCACCTTTGATGAGAAGGGTAGCTGGGGTCCCCATGTTAATAGTAGAGCAATCATGTTGGCTAGGACATCTGCAGCCCTTCACAGGTTCTCTAAAAAACTTGGGGGTAGGCCAATTGCAGCTGTTAGTAAAATCTATAAGGCCAAATGTATCTCAGTTGCATCATATGGTGGCTCATTGTGGGGATATAGGGGAGTGGAACCCATACAGTTAGTGGAAAACAAATTCTTTAGATCTGTTCTTGGTGTCCCACAGTCAACTCCGTCCTATACCGTCCATATGGAATTAGGGGAAGGCTACATCTCAGACCTGATAAAAAATAGCACCTTTAGTTGCCTGGCTGAGGATGTGGCTTAACACAGAAATTCCTCTAAATCACATTATAATGAGAGACTGTTTGTCTCTAGACAAAGTGCATAACATCAGGTGGCTGACGTATATTAAGGAAACCTTTTTGAGGTTGGGGAGGCCTGAGCTTTATACTGTTATTGACTCTATAACATCTAAAGACATTGTGTACACTAAACATGCAATGAAGGAGCTCCTATCCCTAGAGAGGGAAGAATTTGAGTTGAAAAAACCTTGTGTCAGGGCCAGTTTATTATTGTCTATACCTAATGGTCCTGATAGCTATCTTAACGTGGTGACTCATCCCTACCACAGGTTTATTTTAACTCGTTTTCGTCTGAATTTGATACATTTTAATTTAGGTTTTTATCCTGTATGGAGCACCCCAGAAAAGGCGCCACCCTGTTCTTGCGATCATTTCCCTGAGCAAAATACCATGCACTTTACAATGTTTTGTAGTCACTACATTGAAGCTCGGAGACTGTTCCTTGTACCTATACTTAAGGAAGCTGGATTCATTTTAGTTAAACCTGCTCTTATTTATCTACAACTGTTACAAACTCCCAGGATTATGTTTCACGTGGCTAGCTTTCTGGTGAGAGCCATTAGAAGCAGGAATATTAGATTAAAAAATGTGTCTACCTCCCTTTGTAGTACAGACTGTGCACTTTAGTTAGACTGTTTGTAACCTTCCTGGGACAGTAATTATAGAAACCACTGTAACAGGGTCATTAGATGCTAGTAATGAATATTTCGCTGGGGATCTCCTTAGTATTTTTAAGTCTTTTTGCACATTAGCACTTTGCACATTAGCACTTTGCACTTTATATTTCTCTTGTCGATATAAATTGTAATATGATGTATGATGATTTTTAACTTGTCATATTCTAACTGTTTTTTAATTGTTCTTAATCCATGTATTGCTTGTATTATTATTAATGTAACATATATTTGCCATTGTCTTTGTATGATATTAAGTTATCGCAATAAAGTATTTTGACTGACTGACTGACATAGTAGCTCAAATCACAGAACTTGTAAGATGGCCTTTGCCAACATGATGTTAGTGTGCTGGCTCAATCAGTTTAAGACATGACCAGGTATGAGGATAGTCAGAGGATTGTTACAAATGTGTATGCTGAGGTATTTCCAGTGTTCAGCATGTGAAATATACACATGTTGTGTGCTTACTATTGAATTCAGCTTGTGGTAGATGTAGTCAAATTGTCTGCCAGCAAAACAGATATAAATTAACTTAGAGTTGCAATCTGTTTTGTTCCTTTCTTGTATCCATACAGGTCAACGCCCATCAAAAGTGTGACATATGGAAGGCCATCACCAAGAAGGTACGGACCCTGGGGGTCTACAAGCAACAGAGCGCCCGTCCATTGCCGTAATTGGTGGGAGAACTTGAGATGCTGGACCCAGAAGATCGCAGAGGTCTAGCTGGGGAAGTTTTCCCAAAATATGTAAGCGCTCATTGCACCCTGACCCCCACCTAATGACCTGCATACTTGCAGTGTCCTATCCGGCGCTTGATGGGCAGTTAAGGGCCCAACAGCAGTGAGATGGGTGTAAGTTATAACCAGAGTTATAAATGTTACATTACCATCATTTTTGGTTACAGGCAGCCAGTTCCCCATCTACATTGAGGGGGACCGAAATCCAACATAAAAGAAGAGTTCTCAAATGCTAGGTCTGGTAATAGGTGCATGGTAATCTGCTTTGCCTATTGTCTTTATCAATCCAGAACAAAGCAGTAACCACTAAACTAACAATATCCTGTCTTGAGCTGACACATTGCTGACTAAAGTTATGACTCACCTTATGTTGTTTGCAGTTCTTCGGGACTATTGTCCCACACAGGCCACTTGACTTCACTGTGTAATGAGTGACGCTCGTTGATTATTGTGTCTCATTTGATGGTAGCCTTATCACATATGCCACAGTATACAGTGCACCTTTGATGCAGTGACTGGACAACACTTCTCACTGGTAAGTTGGGAATCTACAATGACAGGAATGTGCTGACATCACTGGGTCAATCTGTATTAGGGGGTACATGTTGGCCTGTGAACCTGCCCCTGTTGTTGTTTCATCTGCAATACTGCTTCATACATGAATGAACAGGCTTCTTATGTTGATGACTAACTCCATCACAAATAAGTGTCTAGGCCACCTTGATTTATTAAGAGATAATTTTGTTAGTTAGACATTTAATATGTTAACACAGACAGGACTCTGTACACATTGGTGAGTGTGTGACACATACACTGATCCATAATGTCCTAGGGTAAGTCCAAATGATGTAAAGGATGAGAGAGGTAGACTTACAGTAATGTATCAATATTTGGATCCCCATGGCATCACTGTGGGAATAATCAGTAATGTGACTTGCATTAGTTGATATTTGAAGGCTCATTTACTGGCAGGTGACATGCATCATGGAGTGACATGCAGATTTGCAAGGGTCATATATAAATAGTCAAGTCAATCAAGCTTTATGTCTTTACTAGCAGCCCGCCCCAGCGTTACCTGGGGCAGCAAGGGGCTGGGAGCAGTACACCCGCTCCCGCCCCGACCCCCTCCCGCACCGACTCCCTTCCGCCCCGACTCACTCTCGCCCCGCCTCACTCGCGCCCCCCTCCCGCCCAGACTCATTCGCACCCCCCTCCCGCCCAGACTCACTCGTGGCCCCCGAATTGTTCTAATCCTAAACCCTTTGCGCCCCAGTACGTCCTCCGAAACTGCTGCCTCCACACCTTTCCTCTGGCCCCGCAAAGATCCCGCAACCTTCGGCAGCTCTGAGCCGCGCGGCAAATGTCAGCAGCAGTAAGTCCTGGGGAGCAGAGGATGCGTTCCAGCAACTCTCCGGGCAGTGCGCTCAACCTCGGACCCTCCGCTCCACCGCACTCATCGCTCAGACTCTCAGAGCCGTAGACATAGAAGAGAGACACGGCCCTGAGAGACTGAAATCGAGGCATTACTGCACCGCCCTCCTCCTTGTCGTCATCACGCATGTCGCGTCGTGGCCAGCGCTAGGTCCCGGACGGCGCTACTTTCAGGGGACTTCTTTGTTTAGAAACGTAATTTTTTTAATTTACTTTTTTTTCAAATTTATATAGCCTATGTCCATCTACACACCCTGACATTTTCATAGATGTATCGGGTGTGTAGATTGGCGCTGTGGTTCCCGAGTTTACCTGGCCAAAAGGTGCAAGTTCTCTCTTTATAATAGTAGTTTAGATTTATATATATAAGTATGTTAACTCAGTATTCCAAGGCAATTTATGTCTTCAATACAAATAGATACTGTGATGTGTTGTCACATTGGTGCCAAACTTACACCACCTCTTTATGTCACAGATAGACACTGAGAAAAAGAGCCTTTAATAGTCTTTTGTCTTCTGGTCATGGTATGTAAGAATGGGGTTGTCAGCTAGTGCGAAGATGGAATGTGGATGTTCTTAGGGTTATGTGAATTCCACTGCTGAAGGCATTGGTTGACAAATCACACAAATCTGTGTCCATGAATTTTCTCCCCTCACCTTTTCTAAGCTACATGTGAAACATGGCAAAGCTGCTTCAGATCAGCTTTCATTGGAAAATGTCTACAGTGGACAATGAGTACTGTTCAAATTGAATGTTTCAACAGTGTGAAATAATCATTTTCATGTGGCTTGATTTCTGCTACTGCATGTACTGCAACAACATAGCTGTCTAACTTGACTAGCAATACATGTGGATGTGTCATTAGATATGTGACCATTTACTGACATCAGTGCCTTGTGTGGAGACTGGGCAAAGGTATGTTTTCTACCTAAACTATTTTTGGAGATGATTCAACTTTTGTATCAGAGTATGCAAGGTAGTCAACATTTCCAGGAGATAAATTAGGATGGAGTGTAGTCAACCTCACTCACAGTATTGTAGCTGAGTGGGGTTCTGACATCATTGTGAGCACCTGTTTACAGGTTATGTACCATGCATGCATATGTTCAGGCTAATGTTGAAGCCAATAATGTGTAACTTGGAACTGGTGTCATCTGTGCAGCCTTGAAATGTTTTGGTTTACCAACTCATGGTCAGGTGTGTTCACACAGATGCAGGAAACAGATTATTGATGTAATTTCAAATTCATCCAGGGCAAGCAAAGGGGCCAACATCATTGGGAAAACAGCTGACCACAGTGGGTCCGGTCAAGAAACAATTGATGCAGAGGGACCCAGTGACTGAGAGAGTGTGGAGAGTGCCATGGAGGATGAAGCTCGGCATCATCTTCTTCTGAGTCATCCTACAGTAGACACTCCTGAGGTGTGCCAGAACCCTCAGGAAATCCACCCTCTCTGCTGCCCCCCACCCAGTTGATCGGGCCTGGCCCCCTAAAAGGGAACCAGTCTCCTTCGCTCTAAGCACCTAAGCCTCTGCCCCTGTCCCTACAGCTGCGCTGAGTAGGAGGCCAGTGGCCTGCTGAGGAGCATCTCTGTGGGTCAGACTGCACTACTGAATACCACCCAGGGAAAAGGCAGCCATCTACAGCACATGCTGGCCTATTTGGAAGGCATTCACAATTCCATGTCTGGCCTACAAAGATATTTTCAGGCTCTGGCCTCCTCACTTTCAGCAGCCTCCATTCCACCCCAACCATGCGTTCCTCCCCCTGGCACTTACCCATCCAAATGCCCTATTTCCAAACCTGTTCAAAGCACACACACATGTTGCCACACACCCACTTAAACAAACCCAAGCAACCCATCCGCTCACAAGCACACACCACAGAAAAGAAATTACAAGCATCCAAATGTTTAGACACCACTCCCACCACTGATAAAACTATAGCCAAATACTCACACCACTCCCCATCACATCTCCACCGAGCACAAGAGACACCACACATGCATGAATATTCAATGGATGGACATGTGGGATGGATTCTAATTGAGGATGGCATTGCATCAGTGCTATTTCATATGGTAAGTATTTCAGCTTAGCCAGTGTCAGCATCATTTAGCTTGCACTTCTCCCTATGATGTAGTTTGAATGTGTGTTTGATGTGTGGAAGTTAAATATTTGTTTATCCACACATGGAGGGTGATAAATTGTCTTACCATTTTAGACATTTTTCTGACGTGTCCATTTTGTGTGAGTACCTTAAACCTACTTTATACAAATGTGAGACAAATGCTGGTATTGCTGTGTTTGCTTTCATGACTAGCACATGCACATTACCCACATATGTATAGCACTTGGTTATGCTATTGGTTGTCCCTGATATACTTCAAGCCACAGGTCCTGTGCACATAGAGGTTTTGAGAGATGTGCAAAGTGGACAGTGGCCCAGGTGCCCAGCATTTCAGGGGTCTCCCGTTAGAGGTAAACCTATTCTGCAGAGAGTCTTTACATTGTGAGCTTTGAAATCTTCTCACACTGATTAGTTGGAATCCCATTTAACTAACATTAACTTTTAATGTGGGTGATGTGTGAGAGTCCATTACTTAGATTTAGCCGAGAAGGCATGCTTCTCTTTTATCTCCTATTCTAAGTGAACAGAACACTTAACGTCCGTGCACTGTTGCTGGTGTGGTTCTAACTCTAGAACAACACTGGGAATTTAAACAGTTTTACAAAATAACACACTAAACACACAAATACTGCTTGAGTTTTTCATATATTTCCAATTTTCACAATGACTTTTGATTCAAAGACATGCTCTATGTGTAAACGAAGTTTAACACAAATATTCAAAAATTATAATGATATATACAGTTTGAGAAAACAAATTCTTGTCAACGTCCTAGAAGAATCTTCTTTTTGCCCAATGCATTTCGAGCTCTAGGAGCTCTTCCTCAGGGGCCGGTAAACTGAATATGTCAATCAATTACTTCAACTGTTTTAATTAATGTTAAAGACATCTTTAAAGTTCACTTTGTGCAAGGCTGAAATCATGAAAGTTGAAGAAAACATGAGAGGAGTGTACAAGATACCCTTTCCACACCGCTGTGTTGGCTAAACATTGGACTGAGAATAATCACAACATATCCCAGATCAGGTTTTCAATACTGGAGATAGTTAGAACATATGAGGGGGTAGATATGACTAGATCCCTCGTCCAAAGAGAGATTTACTGGATCAGGAAACTTGAAACACAGGAGCCAAGGGGGCTCAACGAAAAAATAGATCTGATTTGTTTTTTATGAAACCCACTCTGTGACTGTAGGAATGATGCCTGCTTTTTAGATATTGCTGTACTCATGTTACTATTTGATCATTGTAAATAGACCCAACAAAAGGTTTTGATATTTTTGAACACTTTCTTTCTTTTACTTCTACTCTTTTTTCATACTATGCCTTCAACAAAGTCCAGTAGTTTATTCGGTTTGGTGTAGTTGTATGATGACGAGCCCCATTCCAAGATGGCGACCGTAACAGTGCAGTAGGTAGTCCTTTTTCGGTTTTCCAAACAACTTGTGAAGACGGAGGAGCTTAGAGAGGTTATGGCAGCAGTTCGGTGTTAGAACAGTGGGTGAAGTGGAAAGCTGTAGAGAGTTGACCGTTCCTAGAACTTCAGAGATGGAGGTAAGACGAAAGCGTGGTACGCTTTCTTAGTGAGATGCAAACCAGTCGTGAACCCTGATGTTTTAGAGTTCAGTGTACATATCATTTCTACCACTTTTCAGGTGTCAGATTCTGTAAGAGGTTGGTGCTTTGAAGCCTTGAAGAGCGAGTCTTAGTTCCACTTTCATTAAGGTAAGACGGCCTTCACGCCGGTCTTTACAAAGTGTTTGTAGAACGTAATCGATTAGGAATGGTTACATTGAACCCGTTTTTTGTACAACAGGTGTGTTGAAGGGGAATGTACATGGCAAGCGGGTACAGAAATAGTGAGTTTTATTTATTTTTGAGCACAAACACAGCGGTGTGGAAAGGGGTATCTTGTACACTCCTCTCATGTTTTCTTCAACTTTCATGATTTCAGCCTTGCACAAAGTGAACTTTAAAGATGTCTTGAACATTAATTAAAACAGTTGAAGTAATTGATTGACACATTCAGTTTACAGGCCCCTGAGGAAGAGCTCCTAGAGCTCGAAATGCATAGGGCAAAAAGAAGATTCTTCTAGGACGTTGACAAGAATTTATGTTCCCTAAAACTGTATATATCAATATAATTTTTGAATATTTGTGTTAAACTTCGTTTACACATAGAACATGCCTTTGAAATAAAAGTCATTGTGAAAATTGGAAATACATGAAAAACTCAAGCAGTATTTATGTGTTTAGTGTGTTATTTTGTAAAACTGTTTAAATTTCCAATGTTGTTCTAGAGTTAGAACCACACCAGCAACAGTGCACGGAGGTTAAGTGTTCTGTTCACTTAAGATAGGAGGTTTAAGTAGAGGCACGGTAGGGACAAACGTGCTACCTCCGCAGCACGCTTAGTGTAAAAAGTTAATAAATCAGTTGAAAGTCTAATAACTTCTTAGTTAAAAATAGATAGGAGTGCTTCTCCAATTCAAAACATGCTTCTCTTTTATGACACATGCACACAGATATGCCTTTGATATCACAACAGGACCTAGCATGTGAGCAGTGTTAGGGTTTCACAGAGATTAATAACTGTGATATTGATGAGGAGGTGCTTTTGTGTTACACAATTTGATGCACACATCACTATCCCTGATCAATAGATGTAAACACATATCGACTTTCAGAGAGTGTGCCTGTGCAGTATCAGTGAGCTGGCCAAAGAGGACATCATAGAGCTTTAATTGGATCATACATTCAGAAGCACTCCAAACAGGGGCCCAAAAAATATGTTTGGTCCAAGGATCCCAAACCCTTTGACATGTCCATGGCGGGCTTCTATTTGCTGAGGAGTAGATGGAAACAGGTGAGAGTGTGGCTTACCATTGGTTCTCCCATTTACACCTCACTCCTTCCTGTCTCTCCATTATTCCTTCACTATCTGCTCTACATCTGTGTTTTCCCTTAATCTCGACCTTTTCGCCTTCCCCTCTTTCACTTCCACTTTCCCTTCACATGCTGTCTGCACTTCTTCTCTTGCCTTTCTCCTCTTTCCACTTTTCATTCTCATCATGTTCAACTTTAATCTTGCACTCCCAATCCCTGCTTTCCCCACTTCTCTTCACATTCTTTTTTGTACTGCATCTATCTTTGCCTTCAGACCTATCCTCCTGCCACACTCTCCCTTTTATGTTTTTCCTTCTTGACCATACATCTATATCCACTCCAGGAACTGTGTTAGATGTCAGGGTCATAAATTTAAATCTTGGTGTGGCCACTCAATCTTTTTTCTTTCTGAGGTCAATACAATTAGTGTCATTGAGCTGGATACTATTTGTATTCGGTGTCAAGGTCCCATCTGGTGAATATGTGTTTTACAAACATAATTGGTGTGTTAAGGACACAGATATGTATTTTAATATTTTGTTTTTCAATTTCTCTGCAATATTACCCAGCCATTATTCCCTATGTACTTCTGTGACACAGTACCTTTCAAACACGGATCCATTTCCCTGCACTCCGTTCTTTCCTTCGTGCCATCTTTTTCTTTCCTTGTTCTCATCCTCAGCACATCCAGCCATGCTTCCTTTCCTCTTTCCATTCTTGCTTTCTTACAACCTCATTCAATTCCCCTTCGTCCCTCCCTTTGTGCATTTCTTCCCTCTTCCTCCTTTCATTCCTAACTTTCTTTTTTGCCTGCTCCTTCCTAAATTCTTCCTTTAATTTCTTCTTTTCTTATCTTCAACCCTTCCTGCTGCTTTTCTTTATCATTTCCTTTCGTCTTTCTATTCATCCATCACACATCGTCCACTTCCTTTCTCCCTCATTTCTTCTATCCCTTCATGTCTTCTTTTCACATTATTTTCTTATTTCCTGCATTACTTATATAAATCCTCACTCCCGTACTCACCTTCTTGCCTGCATTTGTTGCCATCTTCTTTAATGTATTCCTTCCTTCATACCTTCAAATCTTTTAACCCCTTCGCTGCGGCGGCTATTCCGCCGCAGCGCTAAAGGGGCGGGGCGGCCGCGCGGCGGCCGCATGCTGGTGACGGAGCCGCTCCGTCACCAGCCGCGGTTGAGCTATGCTGGTGACGGAGCGGTTCCGTCATGGCCCGCCCCGCTCATTAGAACGCCCGCGCAGGCGCGAAATCAGCGCCGCGCAGGCGCGGCGGCTGGGCTGTTAAAGATTAGACTGCAAAACGTCAACATTATCGGCGCCCTCTTGCTCCCTTTTTCCAAGCCCTTTCGTGCGCGTAAGCGGCAGCCATTTTGAGCATCATGGCCTCCCTGCCCCTCGCTGATAGCCAGCGCGTCTCTCTCTCTCTTAACCTCGCAAGTATTCCCCCGCACGCTGACAACCCCCGCTCTCTCATGCCTTGGGTCATAAACCCCTCTTCAGCGCAGCTTCACCACTGAATCCCATCCTGTTCCCAGCGCGACACCTCCCCTCATTCCTTTCATGGCCTCAAACCCTTTTGATGCAAACCCCTTTTCCTGTGTCCCCGTTTGTCTTCCCTGTTCCCAGGCCGCCACCTGGCTCTGCGGATACTGTTTATTACCCCGTACAGTAGGAAGCTTCCCCTCCCCATCAAAAGACCCCCGAACCGATCAAAGCCCCCACCCCATGAGATCCGATCAACCCCATGCATTCCGTGAATCGGCGGAATGCCCTGCTGTGCGACAACCATCACCTGTTGTGACCGGGGTGGGGAATCCAACTGTAAATGTATGTGGGAACGGGTCTGAAGGGGAGATTCCGAGGATGTTCTTTCAAGTACTAAAGTATTGCGAGAATGTGTTATGTGCAATAAAGGTCGTAATCCCTAGTATAAGAGGCCAGGCCTCAGAGATGTGGTTAGAGCACCTCGTGACGACATTTGCTGTCTGAATTGATGTGTTCTCCTCCGGAGAGAATAAAATCCTCGTTTCCTGCCTTCCAGTCTCCAGCGCCTGCTTCTTCATTGATTAATATTGGTGGGTCATAGAGGCGATACCGCCGGGCAACATAAAAGGGTCTTTGGTTACCGGTTGTCTTTGGAACCCTTTTTAACAATTGGCGTCCCAAACGTGGGGCCCATCAGCGACTCGTGGATCCAGTGGGAGAGGTCCTGACGACAGAGTGAACGACTGCAACGATCGGAAGGTACCCTGTCCGATAGACCCTCGTCTGACAGCCGATCATCCGAACTTCACTGGTTCCGAACAGACCTCTCTCGAGTGATCTGCGGTCCTGACTGGGAACCATCAGGAGTGCCACGAGAAGTACGGAGAGAAGAGGACGATCGGGCGCTGGATTCGGAAGACAAGAAACTGTCCATGCGGTCCGGGTAAGGTCGTGTAAACACGACGAATTGCGAAAGTGATAGATAATTGAAAGTGATCGATAATTGTTGAGAAAATACTAGTATTACTTTTTGTTAATTTATTGGAGATTCACTGTCTACAAACGGAGAAACAACAGGCTCTCCCTTTATAAACAGCGAAGGATAGGTACGCACCCGTCGGACCTATTTTTCTCCCCTATTGAACAATTGCCCCCCCCCCCATTGATTAACTGTTATAGATTGTTTTCTGGAGATTCTCTGTCTGAAAACAGGGAAGATTAGGTCCCCTCTTTACAGATAGTGAAAGGGTAGGTGACGCGAACCTTAGCGAGCTTACTTATTCTCCCCATTGACCATATTGATTTTTTATTTTTGACCTAACGTTGATTGATTGCTCAGAATTGGTTCATGAGGTATTCACTACGTGCAAACAACGTAGAATAGAAATATTCTGTCTAGTCTTTGCGCGCAGTGATAAGATAGGTAGTGCTGACTATTATCCCATTGTGATCCGTCATGCCTGTCTTCTCCCCACTGGTTAGTAGCCTGTTTAACCCGGACCGCTTATTAGAGATGAACCATCCGGCTCCGCTGGAAGGCACCCCTAATAAGGACATGTTCACAAAGCATGGATTAGTCGCTATAGCCTATAGCCAGCTGTGGCATAAATATACGAAAAGGGATCGAGAAAGTCAGTGGCCACTGATAGGATCCTTCGAAGACGATAGAATAATCGCACTAGAAACAGCCCTTGGTAAGAACAAGACGACGTCCACTATGCTTGACAGCTTCGGCATGTGGCGAAAAGAAGCCGAACAACGCAAAAAGAGAACCGAGAGTAGGTTGGGAAAAGAGCTGCGGAAAGCAGCCCACCTAGCGGCCCAGAAACTAGAGAAAGAGATAAAAGAAAGAGAGGATACCAAACAGAAGCTAGAAATAGAAACATCAAGCCAGTGTCTGGTTAGAACTCCCTCCACGCTCTACCCTGAATTACGCTCAAAGCAACGAACCGACGATGATCTGCTGCTAGGTCCTCCGATCATCCACATGCCCCCTCCATATGCCCCTTCCCAACCCTTAGCCCAGCACCCACTATCCCCAGGTACCACCGAGAGTAGCACCACGGCTTCAGCCCCCATGGCCTCCGTGCCGGCTGAACTCCTTGTATTAGATACTACGCAAACGACAACGCTGAGCGACTCGGAAGCCCGAAGGGGTGGTCCTGCTAGAGCATATAGACTAAACAAACATGAACGAGCAGGGGTCGACAAGATAGCAAAGATACTGATAGAGAGGAGGGAGGATGAAGAGTCCGTCATGGATGTGTTTAATTCTTATACTGGGAGTCACAGACGACACTTCACTGTACAGCTGTGTTACCATGTCTTAAATGCATACGAGGACCGATATCAAGAAAAGGGTCCACAGAGCCTAACGACTCTGTACCGGAAGGTTGATATCGGGGATGAGAGTGAGAGTGATGTGACGGACCTCCTTACGCGTACGCTTGAGGTTTTCCGCCACCTCACTGAACAAAAGCCAAAAATCGAATCCACTACCTCCGTAGCAACCAACCCGCAAACTGAACGACCTAACACTATGATGCCGATACGAGAGGCTGCCCCTTACTGGGTTCCTCCACGAGGTGAAGGGACTCACGATGATGCAAACCACAAAGATGCAAAGGGAAGGGTAGTGTACAATTGGGTCTACCAACCATGGGACCGGCAAGAGATTCTGACCTTCCGGAAATCTCTGCCAGACCTACGTAAAAACCCCACTGCCTTCTATACTGAGTTGGGTACGGCCCTAGGATCGACGATTATGACTCTAGCTGACATCGACTTGTTTTTCGGGTTATGTCTACCAGCTGATGTGTGGAAGCAAATCCGGAAAGTCGACCACTCTGAGCTGTTTGGACATAACTGGTCACAACTTGATGGCATAGACAGACAACGAGAACCCGGACAAAAGCCTTTAAAAGCCATTTTAGACCTCCCGGATAAAATCGTGCAGAAATTAAAAACCCTGATCCCAGAAAAGAAAGTGGACTGGTCGATAGTAACGGCTTGTCGCCAGAAACCTCAGGAGGATGTATCGGAATACTTCTCCCGGTTTGAAACGGTGTTCTCCGATTACAGCGGCCAGGACCTGACCACTGCAACCGGACACCATCTGTTTGTCCAGAATTACGTTAAGGGCTTATCACCGGAGGTCTCGCAGAAACTGCAGGCCAGTGAAAGTAGTTGGGCAGCCTCCAAACCTACGGCTATCCTCCAGATGGCCCAATATTATGAACATCAGAAAAACGAAAACGATAGAACAACAGAGAGGAAGAAGAAAGAATTAAAGGAGAGGGTGATGATAGCACAACTGCAAGGGGTGACTCTGGGACGAGACCAATACCGGGGAAACCATCAGATGAACGTCCCTAAAACAGCACCTCCCAAAGACCGTGCTTCAACTCCCCACATTGGACGTACAGACATTAGAGAGGACCAGTGTGCCTTCTGTAAAGGATCGGGCCACTGGAAATCTCAGTGCCCGGTTCTTTTGGAACTCACCAGAAATAGAGATCCTAGAGATTCAGCAAACGAACCAAGAAATAGGGGACCACAGCGAGGGCCCCCAAACAACGCAACTAATGATAGATCCAGTAGACCAAACACATTTGATCGACCCCGACAGAACCAATGCCAGCAATCTGACTACGATGACGATCATGACTTTGCATAGGACTGCCCAGGGCAAGGGAGGGATCCAGTCGAGCTCCATGTTGACCAGCAAGGCCCTTATGTCACTGCTAAGGTCTTGGGTACAAAGTCACCATTCCTGGTAGACACTGGCGCAACACGTAGTGCATTATCTAAACGACTGATTCCAAGGGCACCCTTGTCTGGCTTACTAATAACATCGACAGGTTTCGATGGGACGCCCTCCACTAACCCTTTGTCCGCCCCAATCCTCTTTGACTTAGAAAACAACACCACTGACACCACGTTTTTACTCTCCTCCAATAGCCCTGACGCAATTATGGGACTCGACTTATTGAAACACTTCCGAGCAACGATTAGATGTTCTCAAGATGGAGTCCGAGTTTTCCTTTACGACAATCCTGTTCTGCTTAGACATTGCCCCCCCAGACACATGTTTTCCATCACCGACGCTGACACTTCCCTGCTTGACACTCTGCCTCCGTATCTGTGGGCCAAAACGGATTCGGATGTAGGGCGCATGATGATTGACCCAATACACATCACTGTTCGACCAGATGCAACACTCCCAAAACTTCCACAATATCGAATATCGCCCGAGGGCGAGAAGGCATTGGTAGAAATCATCCAATCACTGATAGACGCAGGAGTGGTAGAGGAAGTAGTTAGCAACGTTTGCAACAGCCCAATCTTGCCCATCATTAAGAAGCAGGGAGAAGGGGATGAGAAAGCATACCGCTTCATCATTGACCTTCGGGAGATCAACAAAGTGGTGGTACCCCAGTACCCTGTGGTCTCGGACATTACCACCATCCTGACTTTGATTCCCTCCACTGCCACCACCTTCACTGTCATTGACCTCAAAAACGCATTCTTTTCTATCCCCATCCACCCAGACAGCCGATATCTCTTCGGTTTCACCCTAAAAGCCCGCTCATATAGGTTCTGCCGAGCACCCCAGGGCTACACAGAAAGCCCTAGCATCTACAGCCAGGCCCTCAAGAGACAACTGGATCAAGTCCAGTTACCCGATGGAGTGGTATTAGTACAATATGTCGATGACATCCTCTTGGCAGCCGACACCACTCCACTAGCTGTCACAGCCACCATTCAACTCCTGCATTTCCTTGCAGAAAATGGCCACAAGGTCTCCAAGAAGAAGTTGCAATTCTGCCAACCCCAGGTCACTTACCTAGGCCACCTTTTGTCCAAAGACGGAAGGAAACTGACTCCTGACCGGATCCAAACCATTCTCGACACCCCCGTCCCTAAGACCCAGAAACAGGTCCGCTCCCTACTAGGCCTCACCTCCTTCTGCCGACAGTGGTTGCCCAACTTTAGCCTTGTAGTAAAACCACTGCTTTCATTGTTAGCAAAGGACATCCCTCTCCCACTCCCTTGGACCCCTGAGTGTCAGGCTTCTTTCGTGCAACTACGAGATGCCCTCTGCTCGGCCCCTGTGTTGGGTACCCCCGATTACACAAAGCCCTTCTCCCTTTACACCCATGAGAGGGAGGGGTGCGCTTTATCTGTCCTGACCCAGTCCATCGGCCCAAAGCAACGACCATGCGCTTACTTCTCAGCCACTCTTGACCCCGTAGCCAGAGCCCTGCCTGCTTGCCTTCGAGCCGTAGCTGCTGCTGCGATCTCTATCCGACAGAGTGAGGGGATCGTGCTCTCGAATTCCCTCACAGTACTGGTACCCCATGCAGTTGACACCCTCCTAAACCAAACCAAAACGCAACACCTGACGAGTGCACGACTGACAGGATACGAACTGACTCTGCTCGCTCCCCACATCACACTGAAGAGATGCACCACACTGAACCCAGCAACCCTGCTGCCCTTACCAGAAAACGATCCCAATGCGCACCCTGTACACGACTGTGTGACCCTCACCGACGAACAGACCAGAAGTAGGGTTGACCTCAGAGACACGGCTTTCCCCGACCCCGACGGAGAGCTGTGGGTGGACGGTTCTTGCATCAAGCTCCCCGATGGCACCACTTCAGCTGCCTATGCAGTCACCACGGCTCGAACTGTAGTCGAGACAGCCCGCATAACGCAACGATCTGCCCAGGCAGCGGAACTGATTGCCCTGACACGAGCCTGTATTCTAGCAGCAGGAACCACAGCAAACATTTACACCGATAGCCAGTATGCCTTCGGGGTGGTTCACCATTTTGGGCTCCTTTGGAGGGAGAGGGGATTCTTGACCTCACACGGCACCCCCATTTTACACGGGGACCTAGTCTCCGCCTTGATCGAAGCCGTCCTTCTCCCCAAAAAGCTTGCAGTCATCAAATGCCAGGCACACAAAAAGGTGACAGACATTATTGGACAGGGAAATGCACTAGCCGACCTCACTGCCCGAGCGACAGCTGAAAATAGGACGACAACACGCATGTACGTGACCAGGTCACAAGCAGAAAAATGGACTGACGCTAGGGACACTATCAGAGACATTCAAATGGCTAGCACACAACACGAACTGACTGAATGGACACGGGTGGGACTGAAAGATGACGAAGGCTGCTGGCGGACAAAAGACACAAACAAATGGTTGTTACCTGACTCATACCTGATTCCCATATTGACTATGGCACATTCCCCTGCCCACATAGGATCAGCCCCCATGATTGAACTTGTCTCCAGAGTCTGGCACAATGATAAGATCACAGAGTCCGCCAAACGCCTGGTCCAACAATGTTTGATATGCCTGCAACACAATCCCGGGAAAGGAACTGTAGTACCCCGGGGAGGGTTCGGGGTCCCGAATCACCCATTTGAAGTCCTGCAGATGGACTACATCCAACTAGACAGATGTCAAGGCCTGAAATATGTACTTGTGGTGGTATGCGCATTTAGCAAATGGGTGGAAGCATATCCAACCCGTGACAACACTGCTATGGCCACAGCAAAAGTACTGTTAAAGGAGTTTTTCCCCCGTTTCGGCCTTTGTCGAATTTTGTGGAGCGACAATGGCCCCCACTTCGTAGCCGAAGTTATCCAACTCATTTTGAAGGGGTTGGGTGTAAAACAAAAGTTCCACGCAGTCTTCCACCCCCAATCTGCTGGACTAGTGGAACGACATAACGCCACACTGAAACTAAAATTGGCCAAAATAGTAGCTACCACAGGACTGAAATGGCCAGACGCACTCCCCCTGGCGCTGCTTTCAATGCGTTCCACCCCCACCAAACACCATTTGACACCATACGAGGTTGTTTTCGGCCGGCCTATGAATGTCTGGTCTGCACCAAAACCAACTTCCATTCATGACGTCCCGGACGTCCTAATGTCTGATTACTTATGTCAGTTGACTAAAACGCTGTCTGTTATCCATCAACAGGTGCTGCATGCCATCCCTGACACTTCCAGGGGTCCCGGACACACCATTCAGCCTGGGGATTTTGTCCTGATCCGGAACTTCCAGCGTGCCAAGAGTCTGGAACCCCGGTGGACGGGCCCCTGGCAAGTCCTCATCACCACCCGAACAACACTACGGGTGGAGGGAAAACGCAACTGGCTGCATGCACACCACTGTAAGAAGATCTCCTCGACCCTGACCTCGACTGAAAACATCGACAGCCAAGAAGAGCTCCTGAACAAGGACCGACCGTCACTGACCTGCTATCCTGATACCGACACACTTGAACTTTCAAAATTCTCTGATCCCACAGTGCCATCAAAAGAAGGGTATTTCCTGCGTCGAAAGGAGGGAGTCTCGGCTAAGTAGACCACGGACTGAGTTAAATCTCAGAACGGTGACCTAAACACTACCAAGGGTTACCCGGAGAGAAGCAAAGCAAAGTCTGTGGTTCTGCCCGCTACCGAGCCCCTTGAAGATGATGGAAGCGCCAGATAAGAAGATGATGGAAGCGCCAAATAAGAAGATGATGAAGGAAACAGGAAATACCCACCGCAGAAACCCAAAAGCAGACAGACTCCATAGCCCAAAGACTATTGCGCTCTTCATCACAATCCTCCTCTGCTTTCTCCTCATGACCACACTCTGGATTGTGGAAGAAAATGCACCTGCTCACGAAACATTCCTGACCACTGTCCAGCCTACCACCATGAAGGAACATTATCTGATCTCGCTCTCTCCCCAACTCAGAGAGAGGCGAAAGGAATTTTGGAATAACTCCTTCGTACAACTACTTCACCAGCACAACCTTGCCACCAATGCCACCAACTGTTGGATCTGTGGGTTGCTACCCCACGCCACTGGACACTCGATACCATTCATCCCTTCACCTTTCTCAGTTCACGGTTCCTGTCTTGCCTGGCTGATGCTTCTGCAAGAAAGCTTTAAGGACAATGCCACCTCCAGCAAAACGGTAACGCATTTCTACCACGGGGTCTGGCGGAACAGAACAAAGACACACTTCTGCCCGCAGACCAACAACAACACAATCCACTTGGACATCCCTGCTAAAGAACAAGTTGAAATGCAAGTGTTCAATAATCCAACCAGAACCACCTTCTCCTACCTGCGAAAACGAACGGCTGCCACTCTGACTGTGGCCCTGTCAGTCATCAACGTCACTGGCCACATGTGCATGGAAGGGCTTGGGACTCAGCTGGTAGGCCACAGTGCCTGCCGGTTTTCCAGAACTCTGGACTCCATCGACCCGCCTTCCTTTGTGGCATCTCCAAACACGTATTTCGTCTGCGGCACGAAGGCTTACACCTGGCTCCCCAAAGGCTGGGGGGGCACTTGTTTCATTTCCTTCATCCTTCCTCCGACTTATGTGGCACCAGCAAATCATCACAGACAAAAGCGAGCCAAGGACATCGAACAAGCCGATTCAACAGGAGCGCAATTCATCGATGCTATGAAAGGACTAGTCCCCCTCTGGGGCCCGATGGCAAACAGCCGTGCCATCCGACATCTGACTCAAGCAGTTGAGACAACAATGAACATCACGGCTGGTATCCTTGCTAACAACACCGCTGAACTTCAAGCGGTCCGCTTGGTGGCCCTCCAAAACCGCCTTGTCCTGGATGTGGTTCTTGCGGACCGTGGTGGAGCATGCCGCATCATTGGGTCCAGCTGCTGTACATACATACCGGACAACTCACCCTCAGTGTACAAAGCCATCGAACATCTTCACAGACTCTCTTCAGAAGTACATCAGGAACAAGAAGAATGGTCGCTTGGTGGTTGGTTCTGGAACACCGTTAAGAACTGGGGTTGGAGACTGTTCGCCATTATCCTGATTCCTGTAGTTGTGATGTGCGGTCTATGCTTAGGAATTTAATGTCTGCCACCTCTGTGTTCATTATGTACAAATTGTATTTGCCCTAAGACTGTGGACTTTGAAAACGAACGTATGAGAGCAATATATGATGCCGAGGTTAGGAATTTGATGAAGATTGACATTGAGTAAGCAAGTTGGCTAAGATATGTTGAAAAGGGAGGACTGTTAAAGATTAGACTGCAAAACGTCAACATTATCGGCGCCCTCTTGCTCCCTTTTTCCAAGCCCTTTCGTGCGCGTAAGCGGCAGCCATTTTGAGCATCATGGCCTCCCTGCCCCTCGCTGATAGCCAGCGCGTCTCTCTCTCTCTTAACCTCGCAAGTATTCCCCCGCACGCTGACAACCCCCGCTCTCTCATGCCTTGGGTCATAAACCCCTCTTCAGCGCAGCTTCACCACTGAATCCCATCCTGTTCCCAGCGCGACACCTCCCCTCATTCCTTTCATGGCCTCAAACCCTTTTGATGCAAACCCCTTTTCCTGTGTCCCCGTTTGTCTTCCCTGTTCCCAGGCCGCCACCTGGCTCTGCGGATACTGTTTATTACCCCGTACAGTAGGAAGCTTCCCCTCCCCATCAAAAGACCCCCGAACCGATCAAAGCCCCCACCCCATGAGATCCGATCAACCCCATGCATTCCGTGAATCGGCGGAATGCCCTGCTGTGCGACAACCATCACCTGTTGTGACCGGGGTGGGGAATCCAACTGTAAATGTATGTGGGAACGGGTCTGAAGGGGAGATTCCGAGGATGTTCTTTCAAGTACTAAAGTATTGCGAGAATGTGTTATGTGCAATAAAGGTCGTAATCCCTAGTATAAGAGGCCAGGCCTCAGAGATGTGGTTAGAGCACCTCGTGACGATACTTGCTGTCTGAATTGATGTGTTCTCCTCCGGAGAGAATGAAATCCTCGTTTCCTGCCTTCCAGTCTCCAGCGCCTGCTTCTTCATTGATTAATATTGGTGGGTCATAGAGGCGATACCGCCGGGCAACATAAAAGGGTCTTTGGTTACCGGTTGTCTTTGGAACCCTTTTTAACAGGGCCATGACGGAACCGCTCCGTCATCAGCACAGCGCACCCGTAGCTGATGACGGAGCGGTTCCGTCATCAGCATGCAAAGGGTTAAACAGCACAGTACAAGCACATTCTCTTTAGTTTATAAAGCTGTCTCTGTCCCTCAAATGATCCTACAAATGGTACATTTCGAGAGTTACACACATTTTCTAATTTGAGTTCACTTTTAAGTTTTTGTCATAGGCTTCTCAAATGTTGAAATATGCTATGTTATATTGATTTGTATAGCGCACTAATCACCCAAGAGGGTATCCAGACCCTTGGGCAGATGTGTACGTGTAAGTTCTTCGATATGTTTATGTGAAGAACTAGATCTTCAGCTTCTTGTGAAACTCAAGACATGAGGAGGTAGCTCTAATGTGTTTAGGCTTGTGGATGTGGGTGAGGCCAATAACGGGAGTGGGTGGAGCCACTGGAGGTTATGGGTGGATGTGGGTGTGGCCTTTTAAAAATGTGAGCACCTGCAATTCATATTTTACAAATTAAGCACTGGCTGGCAGTAACACTGGCAGTCCGCCCTCTGACAGATGCATTGGTCCATTCCTCCGCCGCCATGGTTGAGTTTTCCTGTTAGCGGTGCCACCGCGGGCTTTCATCTATGAAACTGCATGTATCATAATAGGGTGGGCGGATTGCCAACTGGGTGGCTGTCAATCCAAGGCCGTTTCATCAGCAGTACCACGACCACCCGACACGAGCTGCCCAGAACCATGCATTTACATGTTAACACTTATGGAATGGGAAATTACCATCTCAAAATGTTTTTTTCGGTCAGTAATACCATGGAAGTCCCAATTACAGGGCCTTTTAACTCACACATTTACTACCTGCTTAGAGCAGGTGGTGATATATACGAGTACCCAGGGGCGGGCGGTACAGCTTTTAGGAGGGGAGAAACAGGCTCGTGGGATGCTTTAAAAATTGTTTTTTTTTTAACTTACCTTGCTGCCACCGGGTCCTGTAACTTCTCTCCGGCTGCCTGTATCCAACTCCAGGTCAGAACAGGAAGCAGGCAGCCAGGCTCCCATCACTAAGTCAATCAAACGCTCCAATGGAACGTTGTGATTGGTCTGAGCGCCATGGCACAGCGCTCAGCCAGGGGCTGTAGGGATGGGCATGTTCTCTATGCAGGCTGCAATGCAGCCTGCACAAAGAACAGAGGAGTGTGTACGACTGTTTGGGTGGCCTGAGAGGGCTGACCTAACAGTCGCATTGCGCACAGGAGTGTCTACCACTCCTTCCCTGCAGCTTTGCCCCACCCCCTCACGCACTGCTACAGCAGGAGGGAAAAATAAAATTATAATAACATTCCTTTAATATCATTTAAATTTTTCTTTTCTATGCCGCTCCTGGCAGTGGGCAAAGCTCCTCCGCCTTAGCGGATGAGCTGCTACTGCGAATACCACTGGGTGGGGTGAAGAATGAGGGAATAAGAGAGGCAAGGGTAAGGTTTTTTTCTGGCAGAGCAATGAATGCTTGTCCCTGTCAGAAAAAAAGGTGAAAAGGTTTGACTACTGCTGCAGCCTAAGTCTCATGTGATTTTACAATGCAGAATTACCACAGAGGACAATCGGGTCTCGTTCTTCCACACCTGGAAAAATCAATTGTGGAAAAACTGATCCACTTCGAATCAGGTGGAGAAGAATTTCATGAGGTATTTCCGCTCTGTCTGACTTGTAATGAGGGCCTACATCTCCTTGTACATTTTGCAGCAATCTTTTCTTATACAGTGTGTGATATCATGTTTATTAAATAATGACTTGCATATTCACAGTGCTTTAAGTCCCAGTCCAGGACCATGTAGCACTATAACTATTCATGTCACTATTCACCAGTGCAGCAATTAGGATTCAGATCTGTGACTGCGACTGTTACAGGTAGAAACACCTACAGAGATCTCGCTAACCAACTGAACCTTCATAAGATAAAATAATGCATTTCCCAGCATTACTTTAACATGGATACATTTCTAATGTAAGGCATATGCGTTATATTTTAGGTGTATTTACTATTTACCTAAAGTGAAAGGGTTATACAATAGTAGTAAAATATGTTGTTCTTTTTAACCACTCCTCTTGGTCCGCTCCTAAGCCCACCACTCGCACTGCACTCAGGATCTCTGTTGCTAGGCTGCTTTAAAACCTCTGGACGAACTACGAAATACTTAGTAGGATGTTGTCATTAACTGGAACCTTACATGACCGATACATTTCTGCTATAATTCTGTTTCTGCATTCTCACGTTCGGCCAGCAGAGGGCAGCATGGTAGACCATCAGCATTCTCGTCCGGAGTTACTTACTGCGAGAGCATGTATGTGTTTGGAAATGTGCAATTTCTGCAACTTCGAGAAAGGGTTATGCTCCTTCTAAGAGTGAAAGAGAGTATGCTCCTTCTAAGAGTGAAAGAGAGAGGAGTAAGATTTAGAGAGGCGAAGCACAGAGATAGAGAGAGACAATAAATGACGGAGAGAGAGATAAATACACTTCTTAACGTGTGTGGATGACTTGTGGGCGCCTGCTGACAATAATTACTGTTGGTTTCCAATAAACTGAAGGTGATGTACGGTTGGTACGTGAGCAGCGCTCTGCGCGTTGTGTAGTTATGACTCAGAGTATGTATTTGTATTTCTGCGACTGATTGCAGAGTTTTAGGCTGTGTGTAGCAGGGACTAGGGTCAGACTGAAACAGAAAATAGGTTTGAGCGCCAAAACAAAAGGTGCCCGCCATTAGAGAACTAGAAAGCTAGTAGAAAGTGGCACATATCTTCAAATGTGATCGTTTTGAACTTGTAAAGACACGCTGCATACATGTTTTGCAAAGTATGTGTTGTGTTGGGCCTCAGACCCACACAGCGCGAATAATTGTGACAGACACCAGGAGATTAGGTACAGTAACTGGCTGCGAGCACGTGCACCCGGGCCTTTTTATTAGCGGGGCAACGTCACTCGTGACACCCGTGATGGATGGGTGTGGGGGTGCAGTGTGTCCAGCCCTCAAGGGAGTGGCTGGCAGTCTAGCTTCCTGCGGAACACTAGAATGTGACCCGCAAGACATTGCATTCCTCCCCAACTTTATTGAGGAACAAACAAAGTGTTTTCCAACCTGTGGGGATAAAACAAACAGTTAACTGGATACCACAGGGTCCATCAGTCTCTAGAGTCAGGTGGCAGGACGACATCAGACATGGGCTGGCGACTTAGCTTGCAGCAGAACCTTCTCGGCGGGCACCCGTAGTTTAACCTGAGAGGCTCAGGACGCGACCGCTGGTTCGGAGACGTACGCTGCATACCGTCGGTTCGCTGATGATGACATGTCTTGCATGGCTTCCAATTTGATGACGTTGGTGATGGTCTGTGGTGAATTCTAAACAGTACCAAATACCCCTGAGCACACAATTATTAATAAGTAAGTCCAGATATCCTTATGATTCCAATTAATCAGCAAACCACAGAAATTGAGTAAAGAAAGTCCTTAGATTGTCCTTCAGGTTTTAATTCCAAATGTTCCAAGTTCGATCAGATTCCAATATAAATTTCTTCAGTACATCAATTCAAATGGTGAAGGTCAAGTTGCCAACACGTGTTTCGTCGTGTGTACATTTCACACATAGACTTCCTCAGGGCTGAAACACAATATACAAAGGCCCTGTATTAAAATCATACATATTAATAGCTTCTGGGAAAGAAAGATATAGTCCCCATCACCTCCGAAAATCCTTTTGTGCAACAGATGTGTGGGCTCTAGATCGGAGAAAGATAGGAAAGAAGAAACACACCATCTAAGGATCACCAACATAAGGTGCGTACCCTTAAGCCAATAGCACAAGAGAGAGAAAAAAGTGAAGTCTCATATTCACCTTGAAACTATATATTTGTAATCCTCTCTAAACTTCTGTTCTTCAATCCAGCAAATTACGAATGTCTGAATGATATAAAAAACAGACATTACTGAGATATGCTCAAAATAATTATTCAACTTCTCCCTACGTTCCTAGCAGAGGTCTGCATGTTAAGAGTCACTCCAAAAGTTTAAAGAGTGCATTCACGCAAAAGAAACTAAATCATTACAACCTTGATCGCCGTAACTCGAAATATCCAGAAATGGACCCGTCTTAGGTCTGCGTGTGTAAAACCACACTCAGGCATAAATTAATAACTCACCCACTGTCTCGTGGTGATTCCTTCACTTGAAATATCTTATCATCCCTGTCACAATCGTTCTAAAATAAAATATCCATATAACAGAACGAGCGTAAGAAAACAGTGCATATATCCTGATATAAACTCAAAAATAGCGTAAAAACTCCACTCACCGATTCCAACAATATAAATCTCTTTATCCTAGGGCGCTAGAAATTAGAAACGTACATATTCACTACACACGTAAATACTACTTTAAGTCGTGTCAATTATTATGAACTAAGTGCCTTCTCACCTATGTATCTCAAAAGTTCCGCCCGGTCCCCAGACAAATCTGCATAGTTCAGTATATCTGCTTAAGTAAATCGAGTCTAAGTAATAAAGGACCTTTGAAAAAGGAAATAATCAGAAAAGGTTGTAAGTGATAATCTTCTAAGTATCATTCATAGATACTCTCAAAAACTCTACCCCCACCTATACATCTTACCGAGGGTCGTTAAAGCCAGTGGAACATCATCATAGTCCCCACCTGAAAACACGAAGGAAACCGTTAGAAACTGGTTTCTTGCACAATTATCCTATTATCTTAAACCTAGTAACGGGCGCTGAACACGAAGCCTCTTACCCGTCGTCCAGCGGCAAGTGTCCTCGCTGTACTCCGGCGTTTGCTGAAAGCGCCATCTTGGAATATCTAGTTATAGTATAAGATACGGTCGCCATCTTGTAATGGTGTACTTGCGATAATATCTATCACTCAATCCTTACTGCAACTACGATCTAATATAGTAGGTGGCAATGTTAGATATCACGCATCCTCCGTGTTAAATAGTTTTAAATCCAACGTCAGTTGGCAATACCAAGTAATGTATCGCCGCAATATTCTACTCCTTCTCGATAAGAAAAGTAAATAAAAAAAAAGTAAATAAAAATTCTGTTTAATTCTAACGTTATCACCTACAAACTAAAATTACTAACCACTGCTGAATATGGTGAGTGGAGAACAGGACGTAAGTAGGTAGCTCTGATAGGTCCGAGTAATGCTACAGTCATCCCATTAGATGACATATGAACCAATAAACCAGTGTGGAAATCACAGACGCGTTCCATGGCCGAGACCAAACAAAGGTTCAGTAATTAATCACCCTGTGTGGCTGGGTATGTTGTCTGTTATATATCAAAAGTAAAGATGGAAGAGGTGTACAGATAGATTACACACCAACGGAAGGAAAGACAACCCCTTATATCTTGTATATAAGTGTACAATCTATAACACTCACTGGGCATATTTTCGTACAATACAATATTTGTTTGCAGAGTTTGGAGGAAAAGAAAAGAACCTTATATCTTGTATATAAGTGTACAATCTATAACACTCACTGGGCATATTTTCGTACAATACAATATTTGTTTGCAGAGTTTGGAGGAAAAGAAAAGAACCTGTCGGCAGTATATATATATACAGTTGAGAAAAAATACACATTAGGTTCATCACAGAGATACATCATTTCTCAACCCCTTTAACTGGTACATAGAAACAGACACTGTACATTATTACTTCTCTTTGTATATCATGTACAAACTATCCTATATAGGCCAGAGTCATCATCATGGACATGGTTAATCCTGCCCCAAGTAATATTGATACTCATTATCAATATTCAAACCCCTGCTTACAGCCCGAAGCTTCATAATCCAGATTACTTCTCTTCTTCTAAGCTTAAGTTGTCTGTTACCACCCCTAGGGTCTGCTGTAACATGATCTATGTTGTATATGTCATTGCCTGCTCATGCGGTCAGATATATGTGGGTAGCACCATTAGAAGACTGAGAGATAGAATGGTAGAGCATTTCCGTGCATGGAAGAATGGTGACACCAGATACCCGATTGCAGCCCATAGTGTACAGCATCATGACAAACAGGAACAACACCAATTCAGCTATCATGGAATAGATCATGTTACAGCAGACCCTAGGGGTGGTAACAGACAACTTAAGCTTAGAAGAAGAGAAGTAATCTGGATTATGAAGCTTCAGGCTGTAAGCAGGGGTTTGAATATTGATAATGAGTATCAATATTACTTGGGGCAGGATTAACCATGTCCATGATGATGACTCTGGCCTATATAGGATAGTTTGTACATGATATACAAAGAGAAGTAATAATGTACAGTGTCTGTTTCTATGTACCAGTTAAAGGGGTTGAGAAATGATGTATCTCTGTGATGAACCTAATGTGTATTTTTTCTCAACTGTATATATATATACTGCCGACAGGTTCTTTTCTTTTCCTCCAAACTCTGCAAACAAATATTGTATTGTACGAAAATATGCCCAGTGAGTGTTATAGATTGTACACTTATATACAAGATATAAGGTTCTTTTCTTTTCCTCCAAACTCTGCAAACAAATATTGTATTGTACGAAAATATGCCCAGTGAGTGTTATAGATTGTACACTTATATACAAGATATAAGGGGTTGTCTTTCCTTCCGTTGGTGTGTAATCTATCTGTACACCTCTTCCTTCTTTACTTTTGATATATAACAGACAACATACCCAGCCACACAGGGTGATTAATTACTGAACCTTTGTTTGGTCTCGGCCATGGAACGCGTCTGTGATTTCTACACTGGTTTATTGGTTCATATGTCATCTAATGGGATGACTGTAGCATTACTCAGACCTATCAGAGCTACCTACTTACGTCCTGTTCTCCACTCACCATATTCAGCAGTGGTTAGTAATTTTAGTTTGTAGGTGATAACGTTAGAATTAAACAGAATTTTTATTTACTTTTTTTTTATTTACTTTTCTTATCGAGAACGAGTAGAATATTGCGGCGATACATTACTTGGTATTGCCAACTGACGTTGGATTTAAAACTATTTAACACGGAGGATGCGTGATATCTAACATTGCCACCTACTATATTAGATCGTAGTTGCAGTAAGGATTGAGTGATAGATATTATCGCAAGTACACCATTACAAGATGGCGACCGTATCTTATACTATAACTAGATATTCCAAAATGGCGCTTTCAGCAAACGCCGGAGTACAGCGAGGACACTTGCCGCTGGACGACGGGTAAGAGGCTTCGTGTTCAGCGCCCGTTACTAGGTTTAAGATAATAGGATAATTGTGCAAGAAACCAGTTTCTAACGGTTTCCTTCGTGTTTTCAGGTGGGGACTATGATGATGTTCCACTGGCTTTAACGACCCTCGGTAAGATGTATACGTGGGGGTAGAGTTTTTGAGAGTATCTATGAATGATACTTAGAAGATTATCACTTACAACCTTTTCTGATTATTTCCTTTTTCAAAGGTCCTTTATTACTTAGACTCGATTTACTTAAGCAGATATACTGAATTATGCGGATTTGTCTGGGGACCGGGCGGAACTTTTGAGATACATAGGTGAGAACGCACTTAGTTCATAATAATTGACACGACTTAAAGTAGTATTTACGTGTGTAGTGAATATGTACGTTTCTAATTTCTAGCGCCCTAGGATAAAGAGATTTATATTGTTGGAATCGGTGAGTGGAGTTTTTACGCTATTTTTGAGTTTATATCAGGATATATGCACTGTTTTCTTACGCTCGTTCTATTATATGGATATTTTATTTTAGAACGATTGTGACAGGGATGATAAGATATTTCAAGTGAAGGAATCACCACGAGACAGTGGGTGAGTTATTAATTTATGCCTGAGTGTGGTTTTACACACGCAGACCTAAGACGGGTCCATTTCTGGATATTTCGAGTTACGGCGATCAAGGTTGTAATGATTTAGTTTCTTTTGCGTGAATGCACTCTTTAAACTTTTGGAGTGACTCTTAACATGCAGACCTCTGCTAGGAACGTAGGGAGAAGTTGAATAATTATTTTGAGCATATCTCAGTAATGTCTGTTTTTTATATCATTCAGACATTCGTAATTTGCTGGATTGAAGAACAGAAGTTTAGAGAGGATTACAAATATATAGTTTCAAGGTGAATATGAGACTTCACTTTTTTCTCTCTCTTGTGCTATTGGCTTAAGGGTACACACCTTATGTTGGTGATCCTTAGATGGTGTGTTTCTTCTTTCCTATCTTTCTCCGATCTAGAGCCCACACATCTGTTGCACAAAAGGATTTTCGGAGGTGATGGGGACTATATCTTTCTTTCCCAGAAGCTATTAATATGTATGATTTTAATACAGGGCCTTTGTATATTGTGTTTCAGCCCTGAGGAAGTCTATGTGTGAAATGTACACACGACGAAACACGTGTTGGCAACTTGACCTTCACCATTTGAATTGATGTACTGAAGAAATTTATATTGGAATCTGATCGAACTTGGAACATTTGGAATTAAAACCTGAAGGACAATCTAAGGACTTTCTTTACTCAATTTCTGTGGTTTGCTGATTAATTGGAATCATAAGGATATCTGGACTTACTTATTAATAATTGTGTGCTCAGGGGTATTTGGTACTGTTCCATTTCTGTTTGTTACAGAAAGACAGGGGTGTTGGATACACGCCCTTCCTCTAGATGCACCATCTCTGACTATGAATATAGCTAACACATTTCCCTGATATTAAGAGGAGCGCCCTGAGTTTGTTTGTATCCCAACCTTGGAGTGAATTCTAAACAGTTCCTTTTATTGGATTGAGTTGTGAACATGGATGGAGTCCCGAGTGAGAGTTCACGGATGTGTCGCTGGGCCGGTTGTCCCTGTTGAACTGCTTGGCTGTGACCGGTAACCTGTCAGTGGGGCAATGTCTCTTCTCTCTCTCCCGCCTGGGGAGGCCCGCTGTCGGAGTTGCTGCAGGACTGTAGGAGGGCTGCGCTGGGGGCCGCTTGTGTGCCGTCTGGGGGCAGCTGCAGGACCACTACGGAGCCGTTACTTAGTCGCACGCACAACTCTCACGGGTGGATGAGTCTTGGCTGAGACTTGCACTCGCAGCCGCGGTTCCGGTGTAGGCCAGGATCACAGGTGGTTCTGGTTTCTTTTGTCGGCTGGTGTGGCGACGATGCAGGAATCCAGTCCGCCGATCTTCTGGGAGTGGTGTTGTTTGACGCAGGTGCTGATGTCTGGTTCCAGCCAGGTGGTGACTCGGGATGACAGGTTGTGGTGACTTGCTGGGAGTGTTGGATGTCTGGAGGGACTTGGCAGCCATGTGCCTCCACTTTGCTGAGGTGGTGTGTCTGTGGCGGCTTGACACGTAGAGTGTGGGGATCCTCTCTTGTCCGGCTTGGGGCCACTGCCGACTCCATCTTGAGGCGGTGTGAGGACGGA
Source organism: Lissotriton vulgaris (assembly GCF_964263255.1). Taxonomy (NCBI): domain Eukaryota; kingdom Metazoa; phylum Chordata; class Amphibia; order Caudata; family Salamandridae; genus Lissotriton; species Lissotriton vulgaris. Next base: position 164,610,610 of record NC_141693.1, read on the forward strand.
CAGTCTTTGCTGATCTTCACCCGTGGCATCCGCAGACAGGAACAGGGATGCGCTTGACTTGGACTGCCAATGCTCAGGGACGGACGGTCGCCTGGGGAAGCGTTAGAATGAGACGTGGTTGGCGTTTGCTGTGGCTTACGTTCGGTTCACCCATGAGGCTGTATCCAGAGATGTCGGTCCGCCTTGGTGGCTGTCTGGTGTGTCATGGTGTGCTTTTGGCTTGCTGTGAGTCCTCGGTCTTCTCCCTTTGCTGGTTTGTTCAGCCCACCTGTGCTCATCCGGTTTCCGAGGTGACAGAGCTGTCACTTTTCTTCTTTTCTTCGAAGGCGTTGCGCGTTGTTATGGCGCCGGCTTTTGCCTTCGCTACGGCGTGCTTGTGTGGGCTGGTCACTTTGTGACGTGCTACTTGCTTGCTGGGCGACGTGACGTCTGGTCTCGTGTCGCTGTTTGTTGGAGCGCATGGTGCTGTGGCGGCCTGCCATGTGGGGTGTGCGATTCTTCTCTTCCCAATCTTGGGTCAAAGCCGACTCCGTCTTGAGGGAGTGTGAGGGAGGACACTGTGTGTGGTCTTCGGCCTACTGCTGAGTTTCGCTGGGGCGGTGAAGACATGGGTGCTCCCCTACCTGCATTCAGCAGTGCTTCTTTGTGGAGAGTTCTCCTGGGTGCTGTCTGTGCAGTCAGGTTCACTGGCGCGGCTTTCTGTGCGCTTCTGGCTTTGCGTGCTCGGTCTCGCTCTTGGACGCTTTCTTCTGGCACTTGGGGTGCCTGTGGTGTGGTTGCCGATTGTGCCTGTTCACCAGTGGTGAGCGGGTGATGCAACTTCTTCACAGGTGGTGGCATTGGGCAGCCGCGTGTGACGCGTGCTCTGCACCGGTCTTCCTTGTGCTTGTAGTGGGGTGGTTGCCTTGAGACATTGCTGTCCGGCTGGTCTTCCACTCTTGCTAGTGGAGGCTGCTTGAGTGTGGTCAGTGCTTGCTTAGGTTGGAGGAACTTCAGGCTTCCTGGGGCCCTTGCTGATGTGTCACCATCTTTTCTCCTTTGAAAGTCTAGACAGCCCGTTGGGGTGGGGCGCACAAACCTGTCTTCGCTTGCTTCTTTTGGGGCTTGCCGTCTTCCTGGATTTTGCTGTCTTTTGCTTTGTGGCACGTTCCTGTGCTGGGTTTGCTCTGGGCCCCTGGTATCTCTCCACTTGTCTTGCCGAGAAGTGTGCTCAGGATTGGTTCACGTGCCTGCGGACTTCTTTGGATGTCTTGTTACTTCCTACTTGACGTGCAGAGGGCGCCTGACGTGTCTTGAGGTGTGTTGTGCTCTGCGGGGGCTGCATAAGAGCAGGAACTTTTCGTGGCACTGCTTCTCCTATTTGCGAGCCAGTGCTGGGAGCGTGGCTGCTATTGCCTTTGGAAGGGCGTCCTGGGCACTCTCCAGGATTTGCTGACTGCTGTTGCCGGCTGGTTAGCAGGACACTGCGTTGTATTCTAGCACTGCTGTTCTGTACGGTGCAGTGCCGCCACGCTTGCCATTGATCTGCCGCTGTCGCCTGCTGACGTCGGTCGTGGTGGGTGGTTAGTGGCTTGACCGCTCTTGGGATGCACTGGTGTGGATCCTCCTGGCCGGATCACTCTGTAACTTTCTGTTTCTGCTCCTGCCATTTCTGGTTTCTGGTAGGGTAGTGGGCATCAGTACCTTTCCTCCGGCCTACCTCGCAGCTTGGGACACCGGTCTTGGGGGCACAGCTGGCAGTCAGTTCTGGCTGGGCAGCCTACCCACTTTTCAGCACGCTGCTTCTGGGGAGCCACCCAGTGGTGCTGCGATCCTTTTGGTGGCTTGCCTTGATTTGCGCAGATTTTGGGTGTTGGAGGAGCTGGTGCAGGGTTCTGTGCAGGGCTGAGACGTGACGCTGCCTATGTGGATTCAGTGTTCAAAGTTGGCCACCAGGTGCAACTGACATTGATCCTGGTGTGAGGGCTGTTAAAAGCAGGGTTCCTTCCCGGGGTAATAGGGTGCCGTCAGTGTGCTGCTGGCTTATGAGCTGGCGTGCAGCTTACGTAGAACACTAGATGGCGCAGCTGTCCTTTGCTAGGCTGCGGCAATGGGCCTTGGGGAGTGTCTGCGCCGAGACAGTGGTGTCTCCTTGCCACCTCCTGTAGCCGGTGCAGTGCTGCTCCTGTCAGTGAGGGGTGCTTTCAGCCCACGGTTGGCGGTGGCCGTTGGCCGTGAAGTAGCGCTGCGGCCCTTCCCCTCATGCAAACTGCTGGCTCATTTACAGGTCCGCTCGTGTCTTTTCGGGGCCGTGGCAGCACTCATCCCTCGGTGTATTCTCATTATGGCACCAGCGAGACGTCCGGCAGCAGTCCCGCACAGCGCGAGCCCCAATGTGCATAAGCCGTCAAAGCGCTAGAACGTGGAGTCTTGGCAGGTGGGTGTGAGCGGGGGGCCGCGTGGCACTGCTGGTGCTGCGGGTCGCAGGCTTCACCGCTGCTACGGATTGCGTGCAGTGCTAGCGTTGGGGCTTGTCTGCAGGTGCAGCTATGGCTTGCCACTTGAGTACCTTCAGCCCGTCGCTGGCTGCTCGGCCTCCGGGCCTTTGTTGGGTGCTCTCCTGTGGCACCTCACTGGTAGGACAAACGTCGACTGGCTGGAACGGACTGCCACTGTCGGGCAATTGCTAGCTGTACTGGTGAGGGTAAATAGGGCTATGTTGTGGGGTCCTCGCTTCCACAAGGATCGCTTGCCCCCCTTATCCACTTCTAACATCATAAGGGGGTGGGGGTATGCACAGCTAGACTCGACTGGTTCTCCGTGACTGCATGGAGGAGTGGTGTTGGGACCTATCACTACTGCGGTCCTTGCCGGTGGCTATGAACAGCGATGTGGGGGTGTCGCTTGTTGGCCTCTTTCCTCCCCCAGAAGGGGGAGGAAAGCATAGCGGCAGGCATGCAGAGTCAGCTACCGCCTCGTCGCCAATGTGGTGTTGGGCCTCAGGCCCACATAGCGCAAATAATTGTGACAGACACCAGGAGATTAGGTACAGTAACTGGCCGCAAGCACATGCACCCGGGCCACGTCACTAGTGACACCCGTGATGGATGGGTGTGGGGGTGCAGTGTGTCCAGCCCTCAAGGGAGTGGCTGGAAGTCTAGCTTCCTGCGGAACACCTGAATGTGTCCCGCAGGACATTACAGTATGGAAGACTGCATAGATTTGAGATTGCTTCGGGCTATGTTTGTTTTAATATCAGAGAAATCAACAGTGAAACCGACCCAAAAAACGGCCCACACGTGACATGTCAATGCAGCATTTCGGGCACTCCCTGTTTGAACTACAAGACAATGGGACAGTAGCATAGCAAGGATTCCATGGGCCCTGGAGCAAGCAAAGAAAACTGCACTTTTAACAACTGTTTGGGGTAGTAAAATACCCCATTGTCAGGGTTCGAAGGCCCCATGGAGAGAAGAACAGAGAAAGTGGTGGAGATCAAATATATTCCTCAAACAGACAAAGGGAAGCAAGGAATCTGCTACTTTGAGTGTTCTGGGTGATTATCTTCCAGAGAAAAATTGGAAAACATATTGTCAAATAATGCATTTTACGGCATGGTTTTCTAAATTTTCTAATGGCCATAGGCTCTAAAATGACACTGAAAAACTGGACTGGAATCAAACATAGGCCTGGGCACCCTAAAAAAACGTAACCCACGTTTGCAGATAGCGCTTTTTCCCAAAACACTGCTTCTGTGTTTTAAGTATTATGAAAAGGGGGCGGAGGGCTCTCCTAGAGAGATGTGTTTTCTTAACTGCGCTGAGATAAAATAGAATGCAAATGTAGCCAGAACTCTTTGTGCATGGATTTGTTCACAGTTGCCAACCACACCTGAATATAAGTGAGGTCACTTCTGCTCAGGCCCCCCACCCCTGCTCAATCTGCATACATTTTTGGGCTGGCCCAGCTGGAGACGGGGAATGACACTTCTGCCCCGTTGGTATAAGGAAGGTGATAGAGGCCCATCAGCCTCTGGTAAGCCGCTCAGGCCCCCACTGGACCTCTAGCAACACCTGAGCAGCACAGAAACAGCCTAAATCACATAGTAGGCTAGCCAAAAATAGGCTAGCCAAAAACGCATCCCACATCTACAACTCAGATACCGGCCCATTGCCCGAGTGCCCACCTTACCAATCAGACTCTGTTCAACTATTACAAAAGTCCATGTTATCGTTTTGGGGCAGGGCAAAAACTGCGGTATTTGAAAAAAGGCATTGCACTTTAATGTGGAGTTCACTCACTGAAATTGCTGCTACTAGCTCTAATAAGGGAACACACTTTTACAAAAAAAACTAAAGTTGGGTGCATATTGTTTGTGGTTTTGAGAGCACTTTTCAATGCTGGCAGTGCCAGTGGGCACACAGTCTTTTACTAGGTGCGCATTGTTAACATGTTTACAAATGATACAGAAACACATCGGCTGTACCAAATCTGCGAAACTTGTCTTTTAGGAGCCTCCTGCCAAGACTGTCTCTAAACTCTGTTGTCTTTAAGACAATATTAATAAACTATAAAACGTGTAATTAAGCTGAATTAAAATAAAAGTCCTTGGAGCAGGGGAGCTCTCCAAAGTCTTTCTTGGCGAGTTTGACTCAAGTGGTTATCAAGCTTTTGAAGGTACTGCTGTGGAGTGGGGAGGCAGGAAGGGGCGAAGTGACCACATCCTGCTGAGAGAACATGCTGTCTTTCACAATGGTGTCTAGACAATGGGGGGCACCTTTACTGAAAGTCCATGTAACGCAGGGCAGCAAGAAACTTTTCTGCACAGCGATGCGTGAATGTGATAGAGCTGAACAGTGCCTTATCTATTAACCCCTTTGCTGCGGGGGTTAATCCCCCGCTGTGCTGGGGGGGAGGCGGCGCGCACAGCTACAGTGCTCCTGTGCTCATGACGAGCTCAGCTCGTCACAGGTGCATTGGCTCCGTGGAACGTTCAGCACAGCAAAGGAATTATCCCCACGTGTGAGCGTTCCACGGGCCATGACGAGCTAAGCTCGTCATCAGCACCGGAGCGCCATGGCTCATGACGAGCTCAGCTCGTCATGAGCATTGAAGAGGTTAAGATATTGCACTCTTCACCGCTCTCCCTCTCTTGAAGCACTTGAGGCTGCCTGCCGCCAACCCAGGCATTTTTGTGCCATGCTGGAGGGATGCCTGCATTATAGGCAGGATTGTTTTGTGCAGCAAGGGACTCCTTCCAGTACAAAAGCAATCTTATTATATCAAAAACCCAGGGCCCAAATCATGATCAATGGAAATTTGACCAATCCAATTACCATCACTCGGGGCACCCGGCAGGGATGCCCATGCTCCCACCTGCTGTTTGCACTGTACATAAACCCACTTATTACAACAATTTTAGCAAACCCAGAGATTAGGCCAGATGTTAGACAAGGAGTAGAGACAATAATCCTGGCATACGCTGACGACCTGGCGATAATTACACCTGATCCCGATAAGTCCATCAGAGCCCTGGAATTTGAGACACAGAAATTTGGAGAGATATCAGGCTATTTATTAAACAGAACAAAAACCCAGGTAATTATAAATGAAAACATAAGCTGGTCCAGCCCCCTAGTAGTTACAAAAGCCAAGTATTTGGGGGTAAGCATCACTGCAAATCTAGATGCAATAGTGGGTAATAACCTGAACCCACTTGCCAAGGATACTAAAAAAGCATTAAAAAGAATTGATAATTTACACCTAACAATAGTCGGCCGGAGCAACGTAATAAAGATGACTTACTTCCAAAATTACTATACTTTCTTAGAACTATCCCTCTGGAATTCAGTGAAGCTATCCTCTATCTATTTGAGCAAATTTTTAGCCAGTTCATATGGTCTTACTCTAATATAAGAAGGTCTTCCAAATGGCTATCTTTACCAAAAGAAAGAGGGGGGTGGGCGTTACCAAATCTTAAACTTTATTATTGGGCGGTCACTTTGCAGTATAGTCCTTGGTTACTGGTCGATGACGACATACAGTCCACCTCAGATCTTCCGTCTCCCTACATATCTTTAGTTGGAGGGAATGCTCGAGGAATACTATGGAGACAACTCGAATTTGGCTATTTTAAGCGGGTGCGGTTCAAGTCTTTAATAAATATCTACCAAGTTTTTACTAAAGTACGAAAACTGGTAGGACTAGGGAGACTAAATTACTACACTCCAATCAAAAATAATGCAACACTTCCTGCAATTTTTAAAGGATCATATCTTTATAAATGGTACAACGCGGGGGTTGTCAAATTGGGTGATCTGATTAATCAGGAAGGGATTCGGACCTTTCAGGACATTAAAACATGGTTTCAGATAGATGAGAGCCAATTATTTCAATATTATGCGATTAAAAGCTTTCTGGAACACACGACTGGTGGACCAGCCGGATTTAACAAAAATGTCATTATGGATAGACTGCGCTCAAGTAATCCGCCATTGATAGGAAACATCTACTCCAGTTTTAATGATAAAATGCCGGATGATTTAGAAAGGATTGGACTAAAGTGGCAAACAAAACTGAATATCGAGCCAAATATTTTCACCAATGCTCATGATCTGTCCCAAAAATGTTTACTTTCCACTAAACTGCAGGCACAGTTTTATAAAACGGCTTTTTTCTTATACACTACACCGGGCAAGATAGCTAATTGGGGGAATGGGGCGGGGACTGTATGCCCTCGATGTCAAGAATATGCAGCAGATCAGACGCATATGTTTGCCACCTGTATAAAACTAAATCCACTCATTCAGCAAATTCAATTATTTGTAGGGACGGTTTTAGAGCAAAGGATACAATTCACCCCTGCTGAATTACTGCTAGGGTGTGATGGCAACACTAGACCAGGGAGACCATTTATCTTTGTAGCTATGACTATTTACAGAATCTGCATTGCAACATACTGGAAAGACCCTAACCCGCCCTCATTCACACAGTGGCAGTCCAGACTACTGGCGACTTATAAACTGGAAAAGGCAATCTATGCAAAAAAAGGGAAAAAGGCCAGGAAGAAGGGCCTCGTGCTCTCGGAACAGCTAGAGAAATGGGCTGAGGGTACACAAAGCTGAATTAAGCCGTATGCTAGTAAAAATGTTCTTTTATTGTACTTGCTTTGGAACGTTATGTAGAAGTTTGGCATTAGGAAATGTTTGTTTCTCTCCCTGCTTTTTCTCTTTTCTTTTGTACCCAATACCTTCAAACTTATTCCCGCTTATTGTTTGAAAACATAAGACTAAATGATTGTAAATAAGTGCTGCGAGCTGGTGTCGGGGGCGGGGGGGGGGGATCTTGCCAGAAGTGAAGCAAAAGTATTACCTGTATATTGTTTATCTTTGAAAGAAAAACAACAAGGAAAAAAAAAAAAGCAATCTTATGAGGCAATTTCCTCTTTCTTTCTATGCGTGATGCAGAATACATCAAGCACAGAAACAGGAAGTAACAAGGAGAAATAAGCATATTCCTTTCCCCAAGCCACACAATACATGAAGCCGAAAAAGAAAAAAGGGACGGGAGGGAGGGATGGGAAACCAGATGTAGCTAGGAGATTTGGACTCAGAGTAATGAATATTACTGGTAAGTAACCTGGGCATTACCTCCTCATCAGTCTTCCTCACCATAAGAATCATGTAGTGAGCCGATACCAAACCTGTACTCTTCTTCATGACCTAAAAACATACACCAGACTTCAATATGTCTGTAATAGACTATTATTTAATGAAAAAGCAAAATGACAAACAATAATCAACTTACACAGTTAGTCACAATCCATTTAACAGATTGTGCTTGCTCTCAACAATGCTGATGCAAAATCAACACATGCCACAACCCCCAACAACACCTTATAATGATCCGTAAGCATGTGCGGTGAAACCCATGTGTCTGCATTGCACATGTCTTCAATAGAAACCTCTGTACAAGAAGACAAGACACTGAAATATTCCGAGTAGACCTCCCCTGCACTCGATTTACTACCTCTGCCCCTTGAGTGTCATAGGCAAGCAGGATAGCCTGCTTAATCCACCTACGTGGTGTTGGAATGCTTAAGACGATTCTTAGCAGAACCAAAGGTCACAAATAAGCTGTCTGCCTTCTGAAAGCTCTCTGTCCTCTCCAGACAAAACAACACTGCCAGTGTCACATCCAAAAGATGTATGTAAGCTTGCTTCCTGCTCAGTCTGAGTTTCTGTATAGAGTGCCGCAAGCACCACCTCCCTGGAGCTGTTTGTCAAGGAAGGATCTTTGGGTAAAAACTTGGGATCAGACAGTACAAACAATCTTATCAGGCAAAACCTTCAAAAAAGGTAAGGACCTGAGAAATTAATTCTAATCCTGCTTGCCGACACAATTGCTGCCAGAAATACTACTTTCAAGGTCAAGAACGTTAGACCAACTCCCGCCAATGGCTCAAACGGTAGTGATTTAAATGTCTGCAACACCAAGGGTAGCTCCCAAGCTGGAGCCGGACACACCACTCTGGGTCTTTGCAGAAAAAAACTACGCATCAATCTGGAAACTAACGGATCCAAATGATCCAAATATGGGCTTCTGAAACCCTTCAAAGCTGCCCATTGTTCTCGTATTGTAGACAGAGCTAACCCCAATGTGAAGCCATCTGATTAAAAAACACACTTTCACTGGTTCAACTGACCGGGAGTTTAGACCTCTCTACATACACTATCTGGAAATGGAACTCCAGTGCGTAGAATAAGATAGCAGGGTCACCGGGAATTCTGAATTAATTCCACCACTCATGCACTCAACCCCTAGCCAACAGATTCACACTCTCAACATCCAGGCCTAAAGTTGTAATCTCTGCAACATTCCTGCCAGAAGAGGAGGCCCCTACGTTGGATTTGCCCAATGTGCCTGCACTGCTAAAGTCGTCATAAGAGAATACTATGGTTGCCTAATCCACAGTGGAATCACTAAAAGCACCCAGACTTTGTCCTGGCTGATTTTGTGCAATAATTTGGCAATCATCTAAATCAGTGGGAATCCATATAGACATACCTTCAACCACCTGAATGACATTGCATCTGTCTTCCATGCCTCAACACAAGGAATAAATGCACAGAAGCGTGGAAGGAGGGTGTTGTCCATGTCTGCAAACAGATCCACAGTTGGACACCCAAACTTCCTCCGCAACTGTTGGTACACCTCCTATGTAAAGGAAATAGGTCTAATCAGGGGGAAAACCTTGCCCAGGTTGTCTGCCACCCAATTCTCCCTCCCGGGGAGATACACCACCGATAAGGGACAACAGAGTGCTCTCTGCCCCTGACATTATTTCCTGAGTCAGAAGCCACCAACAGTGAAACTTGCAACCCACCCCCCATGGTGGTTCAAATAGCTCATCGCCACCTGTTTGCCAGTCCTGACTGAATATGATGAATCCTGAGGTATGACACAATCTCCAGACAGGCTGTTGGAACTAGAAATTTCTGGTTGGCTGAGACAAAGCCCTAGCCAGGCAGAACCTACCACTACTGTCAGGGGAGGGTGATTACATTCACTGTATAGCCTGCCCTAACCCTTGGGTTGCTTGCCACTGAACAGTCAGGCTTATCATGGAGGCAATGTGTAAAGCATTGGCACAGCACCCTCACACAATAAATGCACTGAGCATCACAAAAGACACTTTTCACGTGGTGTATATAAATACATTTTGTATTTGACAAACAAAATAATTAACACAACGTGAACATCATGTATTTCTAGCATGTATTTCTAGGCATAAATCACATTCAGACATATTACTAGCTGTACTATGCCCAACTGTGTTAAAATACATCAGTAGTATGCACAATTGGGAAAGATCTTACTTTACCCCCAGCACCCTTATGCGGTGCAAAACGTAGTCAGAAATAGGCCCACCCTGGCAATTATTACAGTTCAATACCACACAGGGATATCAACAATGAGTGTACACAGATAATTACAACATTTTCAAACTGCAACACTGGCCAAGGCTGCATGGGTAAAAACCAATGTCAAACGTAGTATTCTTATGGCAAGGAATCAACATGTAAAGCAATACCGCCATGCTGGGTGACAGGCGGTCCACATGCAATGATTCCCACACACTCACTCAGTACTGATATGTGGTGCCATGGATATCAGGCAGGTCCGTATGGAGTGCTCTTGCACACACACAATGCAGTGCACCTGCTATCCCGCAGGTCAATTGATAATACACATGTGAACCCCAAGTCCCAAGCCCTCCTCCACCTTTCTGCTAACCCCAACTACCCTACGTCCTCGGGTTGGAGACCAAAAACCCTCTCCTCTGATACTAGGCCGATTGCGGCCAGAGTTACACTTAATCATCAGGTCCCAGGGAAGAAGGTGGGGGTAGGCAGGAAGGCTAATTAGGTTGCAGTGGCCAACCACTTGGGAAGTTCACCCACGGGATCAGAGCAGAAGCAGGCAGAGGGCGATAGACGTTCAATCAAAGGATTCCACAATGTGCCTTCCAGCACCAGCCCAGTTCTGCGAAGCACAAAGGTGGAGGGGTCACACAGTCTCTCAACCCGCTTCCAATCGCTCTTGGAAGCGTTCCTCGATCTGGGTAATGCTACCTGGCAACACAGAGTCGTAGGGCCCGGGTGTGGAGAGGGCAGTTGTTTCGCCACACTAAGGGCACAAAAGGAACAATCAATGAATGGGGGTGAAGCAGGGGAGCCTATCAGAAGAAGGAGGAACCCTGCCAGAAACACGTCGATTAAAGAAGCACCCAGCCAATCTGGGCACAATGGAACACAAATCCGCTCCGCCGCACCTCCCTGGAAATGAGGCACAGCGTCTGGTGCATGTTGGTATCAGTCACAACAGACAGTTTTGGTCATACACAATGAAGAGTCACACACTCCGTACCTCCCTGGATATGAGCCACAACGTCTGGTGCGCATTGATACATGATGGACCAGATAACAGCAGTCACAGCCACAGATCCAAGTTTAGCAGTGCTGTACGGGGTAGAATGAGGCACTACTACGGGTATGCCCTCCTTCTGAGTGTCGCAAACTGTGAATCGGTCAATGCACGCAATGAGCATGCAGCTGGCGTGTTGCACAAGAGAAATGCAGCACGATCAATGAAGCCGGCCATGCTGGATCCAGCAACCGGTGAATACGCTCACCACCAACAAGATGATTATACATGATGTGACCCCCACAATGCAGGGGCCACACTCCTTAGATGCAAGAAGTACTTTTGGGGCTCTGCACAAGGCAATCTAGTCACCAGGCACAATACTTAGCTCCACGCTCATGCTGCGCTACCAGTTGGGATCGATCAGACGATGTGGGCACTCAAGAGGGCAAAGCTGCTCTCCAGGTGTCACACATAGATTATTTTGGTCCCTCACAGAAGGTGTTTGTTCCCCCTGAGACCTCCACAAGAGGACAGGGGGAAAGCCAACTAACCCTTGGAGAGCACACTTCAGGGTGTCACACAGCATCAGGCAGTCAGCCCAGGCCAGCCACTATTCAGGAAGGGTGAACAACCCTTTTCAGTGGCAGTAATCCTCTTTATACACAACATATTTCTCTGGCAGTGTGCACCATGCGGTTCCAGAATGTCCGGTCCCTGGTCCCCACAAGTATGGCTCCAGTCCTGAAGTATGGCACCAGTAGTTATACACCAGTAGTTATACTGTAGTGGGCCTTTGAATTTGGGGGTGGTTCAGAGGTTTTACCTTTGAAACACAGATGTCTCTCCTAAATTTCAATCCTCTCTACCATGGGGCCATGGAATGCACATCTTAATCTTTAGTTGGGCCATGATCTGGCTCCAGAGGCCAAGTGTTAAACTCTCTCCCTCCAATTTATCCAGCCAGACCCTCAAATGGCAGAGGTTTGTCATTCCAGTTGCATGCCTAATGTTTTATAGCTGTCACTGGGGAATGAACTCCATTGTAGACTGGAGTCAAGCTAAAAGGCACACAAAGAGTTTTAGACCAGAGAAATTACTACTTTTTTAGAAGTGGCATTTATAAGCTATTAATGACAAATCTAGTAGGCCTAAGTTGACAAGCGCAAGCGAGGAAAATGAAACACTAAACTGCTTCCCAGTGACATTTCTCAACGCGGGCGGTCGCTGATGTTTGCTGCTACTCAAGTTGAGAAACCTTCAGTTTGTGTTGAGGAAGCTGCCACTCGAGTCGAACTTCTGCTTGAGCGGCAGAAAGAAGCAGCGACCTCTTGCACTGCGTGTGATGCCACTCACACTGATTAACTAGCACAAAACAAACTTCCAGTGCTAAAAATCAGTGTGAACGGTGTGAGCTATCCAGGTCTAAATCCAACTTTAACACAGCAGAGAGTTTGTCACTGTGAATCCAATTATAGGAAACATTACGAGGCTGCTCCACTGCAAACAACTTTTGCAGCCTGAAGAAATTTCAACAGTTCACCCATGTTAACCCATGGGAAGAGCAAACCTCATAGTTAGTAAAAACACGCATGGGTATTCTTCACTACCTGGGCAATGAACACGTGTATCTGCCCAGCCTTTCACCTACCACTTGCTTCACACCTTTAGCTTACCCCAAGGGTGCTCTAGTGGTTGTGAAAGGTCCCCCTCAGGACTGGCCAGTGGTTTAGAACGGCCAACCTGAGCATAGGTGCAATCGTGCACACACAGGCCAGCAATTCCAGGCTTGAGACACGTATAACAACATCATAGGTGCAAGTGCGCACACACCGGCCTGCAATGGCAGGGTTTCAACTGGTTTAGCAACATCAAGGGTGCAAGTGCCCAAACAGGCCTGCAATGGCAGGCTTGAGAAAAGTTTAAAAACATCAGGTGAGCACCACTTCCTAACGTGTGTAGGAAGGCTGCACACAGTATACACTGCATTACATTGGGAAAGTGCCTAGAGCTCTAAGGCAACAAGCAGAGAATCAGCAAAAGCCGGGTGGTATCCCATTGGAAGAGCCGACTTCCTAGGTAGAGAAAACCCACATAGGGGTTCTTCGTTACCTGGGCATGGAACACCCATGTGTACCTGGCCTGCCTTTCCCCTACCACTTGCTCTGTCCATCAGGGCTTACCCTAGGGGTGCTCTAGTGGTCATGGAAGGCCCATGCAGGGTTGATACATGTTTGCCAGGCTATTATGGTGGGTGACACAATCGTTCCTGTGTCCCACTAATAGCCAGTGGAGAACTTGCCCTGGGTCTGTGGTATACTTTTTCACAGGGCACTCCGGTGTACCACCCAAAAGAAATCAAGTAAGCACCACGTACCAAGTATTGGAAGGGCGCACGCTTTTTCACACTGCTTTATAGTGGGAAAGTGCAGGGAGTCCTACGGTCATGAAAAGAGAAACAGCAAAAACTAGGAGGAAGAAAAGCAAAGGTTTTAGGAAAATCCCCTAAGAAGGGCTATGTCCAACACAGGCCAAGTGGACTGCCTTCAACTACATGTAGTTTGAGGAGCAAACAGCCTGCAGATGTTCTCCTTTCCCCTGTACAGACCAAGAATCCAAGGTTTCCCCCGACCCGAACTTGCTGGCATTCATAGTAACCACTTGAGATGGAGTCACATGACATGGAAGTACCTGAGTTACATTGTTGTTGTCCATCTACGACTCCAAGGAACCCTTGATCTGCAGAGACACCTGCACTGCAATATTGTAAATGTTGTAGCATGGGCACCAAAGGGCCAGCAGATGGTTGATCAGGGGGTACATGTGTAAAAGCGCCCATGGTAGAACATTGATTGCTGCCGCCATCAAGCCCTGTATTCTCAAACACTGGGATTCTGGAGTTGATTCCTGGTTGAGCAAACTCCCCATCTCATTGTTTATACATTCTCTCCACTGGACCTGTCTCTTGACAATGTCTGGGTGACCACAATGAATACTAAGTCCTGTGTGACAATTAGCTAAGATTTCCTGGATTTGAGAAAAAACGGTGAATCTCCAGGTTCCTGTATACCTTCTGGACATGGCTGGTCGCCTTTGTAAAAAAAGAGGCCAAGGCAGTTTATATAGTTGCTAAGCAACAAGGGCACTGAAAACCTCGCCAGTGTCCTCTCTGCCAAGCAGCAATAAAAGCATGATATACAGCATGTGCACGCCGACTCATTGCCTGCTGCGCTGCCACTTAGCCTCCTGTGGTGCTCTTCCAAATTCCCCACTGTTAGAAATGGGGGTTTCTAGTTGCCAATGGTTTGCACCTTTGTACAAGTAGGGACCCTTCATCCTAGTCAGGGTAAGGGGGATACATTTCTAAAATAATCCCTGCTACCACCTTGGTAGCTTAGAAAACAGTAAGTCTCAGTTACGAGTCGTACAAACGTATCACACTCCAGTGTATCCACAGGATACCACACTTGAAAATTGACTGGAATAAATCAAAGGAAGGAAAAGAGAACACACAGAAGAAATAAATTGTATTCAAAAAACGTTTGTATTTAGTAATAAAGCATCAAATGTAAATCTGGGGAGACGGATACAAGGAAATAAATGCAAGCAAAAAAGTAATGAACAGAGGTACATATAACATCAACTCATCAGTTCACAACTAGACATCAACTCCTAATGGTTTGACAGACAACCAAATTAATCAATAAACAATGGTCGTGTGTTGGTGACAAGGCAACGCTTCTGGAGATGATGGAAGTGTCGACGTTTCAGTCTAAATTGCAGTTTTCATGAAGACCATCATCAGGGCAAAACAATTTGTTGCTGGGAAAACCCCCTATATTAAAACAATAAATCCATATTACTAACAGTACATGTTAAAAATCACTAAACTTGTACATAATCAATGTTTCATTAAATTTAAAAAAAACTTAAAACTCCATGTGTCAAGCAAAAACCTGGTGTCCAATTTTTCTAAGCTAGTAATGTTTAGTAAAGACATTCATTAAAAAATTATTTATGAACTTTAATTTGTAGTTCTTTATTACGTCACAAGATCTAGATCGAGATTCTCATATCACAATCAATGGCAAGAGAGAAATTGTGCAATATTGTGTCTTGAGAACGTTGTTGAAACATAATAAAATGTTGACATTTGTACAACAGTGAAGACAAAGTAAATGTAGGAGAAGATTTTTCATCCTACTTGCTATAAATACAATTACATAACCAATGCGGTACAGTACTGATAAAAAATCTCATTTGTCACCTGAAATTGCCAAAAAGGCTTGCTTCCAATTTCAATAAACAGCAAGGGATGTAGGGAAAGGGATCCAACAGAAGAATTTGAATCTAGAGGAATATGTAACTTATATTAATTTGGTTTGAGAGTCTCAGTAGTGACAACCTAATAAAAAGGATGTGGTTCAAAGCCTACCTGCAATACGGTATATAAGAGCTCGCTGGTGAGTAGTTCTAGAAAGCTGATAGCTGAACACTCAGCGTAACTATGATAACCTATAAACGCAAGCAAATCGTCTTAGTATGCTTGTATTAGTATAGCCTGTATCTAGTGTCAAGCATAGCGTAACAGATGGTCTATTTTTATTTAACCCCTTCGCTGCTAGGCCTTTTCCCCTCCTGTGCTAAGCCCTTTTTTGGCGATTTGGGGTAGTGCGCGCTTAGGCCCTTGTAACTTTTTGACCACATAAGGTATCCACGCCAAATTTGCGTCCTTTTCTTCCAACATCATGTGGATTCTAAAGGTGCCCAGGGTTTGTGGATTACCTTGGAGGGGTCCCAGAAATTAACCAAAATATAGTGATTTTTTTGTTTTTTTCAGAAAAATGGGAAAAACGGCCTGCAAATGAAAGCCTCTGGGTTTTTCCCTGAAAATGTTATCAAAAAAGGGTTTGTGGGGCTGAAATCTCCATTTTCTCAGCTTTTAGGAAATGACAGTCTTTTGTCAGAGAACCGACATTTTTCACACAGTTTTGGCATTTTTCTGGGACATAGCCTATTTTTGCTATTTTTAGAGCTTTCCACCTCCTTCCAGTTAATGGTAGAAATGAGTTTGAAAGCAATAATGGATCCTAGAAGGCTGTACATTTTCAAAACGTAGACAAAATTCTGAATTCAGAAAGGGGTCATTTGTCTAAATCCATGAAGGTTTCTTTATAGAAACTAACAGTTAAATATTGGAATAATTGAAAATTTGTTGAAAAAAACAGCCTTTTGTCTCAACGTTTTCACCTATAACTTTTTCTAGTTTTGACAGCTCTTAGAAAGCAATATAAAGTTACATCCGTTAGACCTTCCTGGTTGTGGGGATATATAGGACTTGTAGTTTCACCAAGAACCCGACGAACCCAGATCCAAAAACTGAGCAGCAACTTGCAATGGTATTTTTTCATTTACTGGGTATAGAGCACTTTGTCTTGGAAAATGTATACATGGAAAAATCTGTATGAAAGACACCTATGTATTTCTGAATTGGGTACAAAATATAGAGTTCAGAAACAGTATTTTATTGCTAATTTTCAAAATTGGGAATACTCATACTAGCATGAGAATTATTGGTCATTTTTCAAAATTTTTTTTTTTTTACACAATGTCTTTCATTGAAAGGGAGAAATGCGCAAAAGCTCAATTGGTGATAACAGTTGATTTACAAATCTGAATTACCCCAAGTCTCCCGATAAAAACGGTACCTCACTTGTGTGGGTCGCCCTTGTGCCTGCGACAGGAAACGGCGCAAAATGCAAAGTGGTGACACCTAAATTTTGCAGTTACAAATTGACCCTTTTTTAGCAAAGTGCCTACCTGTAGTTTTTGCACCCTGGCTCTGCCGGCACCTAGGGAAACCTAGCAAACCTATACATTTTTGAAAAGTAGACACCCAGGGGAATTCAGGATGGGGTGACTTGACTGCCTACCACCAGGTCTTGTTACCCAGAATCCCTTGCAAACCTACGAATTTGACAAAAAAAACACATTTTCCTCACATTTCTGTGGAGGAAAGTTCTGGAATCTGCTTGGATCAACAAATTTCCACCCACCCAGTGTTCCCCCAGGTCTCCCGAAAACAATGGTACCTCACTTGCGTGGGTAGGCATAGTGGCTGCGACACGAAACAGCGCAAAACGCAACGTGGTCGCACCTCAATTTCCCAGTGAAATCTTGCGCTCTTTGGACAAAGAGACTACCTTTTGTTTTTGAGCCCTAGCTCTGCCAGCACCTAGGGAAACCTAGCAAACCTATAAATTTTTGAAAAGTAGACACCCAGGGGAATTCAGGATGGGGTCACTCGACTACCTACCCCCAGGTTCTCTTACCCAGAATCCCTTGCAAAGCTAAGAAATTGGAAAAAAAAACGCATTTTCCTCACATTTCTGTGGTGGAAAGTTCCGGAATCTGCGTGGATCAACAAATTTCCACGCACCCAGCGTTCCCCCAGGTCTCCCGAGAAAAATGGTATCTCATTTGCCTGGGTAGGCATAGTGGCTGCGACAGGAAACAGTGCAAAACGCAACGTGGTCACAACTCAATTTTTCAGTGAAATTGTGAACGTTTTGGGCAAAGAGACTACCTTTTGTTTTTGAACCCTAGCTCTGCCGGCACCTAGGGAAACCTAGCAAACCTATACATTTTTGAAAAGTAGACACCCAGGGGAATTCAGGATGGGGTCACTCGACTGCCTACCCCCAGGTTCTCTTACCCAGAATCCCTTGCAAAGCTAAGAAATTGGAAAAAAAACGCATTTTCCTCACATTTCTGTGGTGGAAAGTTCCGGAATCTGCGTGGATCAACAAATTTCCACCCACCCAGCGTTCCCCCAGGTCTCCCAAGAAAAATGGTACCTCACTTGCGTGGGTAGGCATAGTGGCTGCGACAGGAAACAGTGCAAAACGCAACGTGGTCACAACTCAATTTTTCAGTGAAATTGTGCACGTTTTGGGCAAAGAGACTACCTTTTGTTTTTGAACCCTAGCTCTGCCGGCACCTAGGGAAACCTAGCAAACCTATACATTTTTGAAAAGTAGACACCCAGGGGAATTCAGGATGGGGTCACTCGACTGCCTACCCCCAGGTTCTCTTACCCAGAATCCCTTGCAAAGCTAAGAAATTGGAAAAAAAAACGCATTTTCCTCACATTTCTGTGGTGGAAAGTTACGGAATCTGCGTGGATCAACAAATATCCACCCACCCAGCGTTCCCCCAGGTCTCTCGAGAAAAATGGTACCTCACTTGCCTGGGTAGGCATAGTGGCTGCGACAGGAAACAGTGCAAAACGCAACGTGGTCACAACTCAATTTTTCAGTGAAATTGTGCACGTTTTGGGCAAAGAGACTACCTTTTGTTTTTGAACCCTAGCTCTGCCGGCACCTAGGGAAACCTAGCAAACCTATACATTTTTGAAAAGTAGACACCCAGGGTAATTCAGGATGGGGTCACTCGACTGCCTACCCCCAGGTTCTCTTACCCAGAATCCCTTGCAAATCTAAGAAATTGGAAAAAAAACCGCATTTTCCTCACATTTCTGTGGTGGAAAGTTCCGGAATCTGCGTGGATCAACAAATTTCCACACACCCAGTGTTCCCCCAGGTCTCCCGAGAAAAATGGTACCTCACTTGCCTGGGTAGGCATAGTGGCTGCGACAGGAAACAGTGCAAAACGCAACTTGGTCACAACTCAATTTTTCAGTGAAATTGTGCACGTTTTGGGCAAAGAGACTACCTTTTGTTTTTGAACCCTAGCTCTGCCGGCACCTAGGGAAACCTAGCAAACCTATACATTTTTAAAAAGTAGACACCCAGGGGAATTCAGGATGGGGTCACTCGACTGCCTACCCCCAGGTTCTCTTACCCAGAATCCCTTGCAAAGCTAAGAAATTGGAAAAAAAAACGCATTTTCCTCACATTTCTGTGGTGGAAAGTTCCGGAATCTGCGTGGATCAACGAATTTCCACCCACCCAGCGTTCCCCCAGGTCTCCCGAGAAAAATGGTACCTCACTTGCGTGGGTAGGCATAGTGGCTGCGACAGGAAACAGTGCAAAACGCAACGTGGTCACAAATCAATTTTTCAGTGAAATTGTGCACGTTTTGGGCAAAGAGACTACCTTTTGTTTTTGAACCCTAGCTCTGCCGGCACCTAGGGAAACCTAGCAAACCTATACATTTTTGAAAAGTAGACACCCAGGGGAATTCAGGATGGGGTCACTCGACTGCCTACCCCCAGGTTCTCTTACCCAGAATCCCTTGCAAAGCTAAGAAATTGGAGAAAAAAATGCATTTTCCTCACATTTCTGTGGTGGAAAGTTCCGGAATCTGCGTGGATCAACAAATTTCCACCCACCCAGCGTTCCCCCAGGTCTCCCGAGAAAAATTGTATCTCATTTGCCTGGGTAGGCATAGTGGCTGCGACAGGAAACAGTGCAAAACGCAACGTGGTCACAACTCAATTTTTCAGTGAAATTGTGCACGTTTTGGGCAAAGAGACTACCTTTTGTTTTTTAACCCTAGCTCTGCCGGCACCTAGGGAAACCTAGCAAACCTATACATTTTTGAAAAGTTGACACCCAAGGGAATTCAGGATGGGGTCACTCGACTGCCTACCCCCAGGTCCATTACCCAGAATCCCTTGCAAAGCTAAGAAATTTGAGAAAAAAAACGAGTTTTCCTCACATTTCTGTGGTGGAAAGTTCCGGAATCTGCGTGGATCAACAAATTTCCACCCACCCAGCGTTCCCCCAGGTCTCCCGAGAAAAATGGTACCTCACTTGCCTGGGTAGGCATAGTGGCTGCGACAGGAAACAGTGCAAAACGCAACGTGGTCACAACTCAATTTTTCAGTGAAATTGTGCACGTTTTGGGCAAAGAGACTACCTTTTGTTTTTGAACCCTAGCTCTGCCGGCACCTAGGGAAACCTAGCAAACCTATACATTTTTGAAAAGTAGACACCCAGGGGAATTCAGGATGGGGTCACTCGACTGCCTACCCCCAGGTTCTCTTACCCAGAATCCCCTGCAAAACTAAAAAATTGGGAAAAAAACCGCATTTTCCTCACATTTCTGTGGTGGAAAGTTCCGGAATCTGCGTGAATCAACAAATTTCTACCCACCCAGCGTTCCCCCAGGTCTCCCGAGAAAAATGGTACCTCACTTGCGTGGGTAGGCATAGTGGCTGCGACAGGAAACAGTGCAAAACGCATCGTGGTCACAACTCAATTTTTCAGTGAAATTGTGCACGTTTTGGGCAAAGAGACTACCTTTTGTTTTTGAACCCTAGCTCTGCCGGCACCTAGGGAAACCTAGCAAACCTATACATTTTTGAAAAGTAGACACCCAGGGGAATTTAGGATGGGGTCACTCGACTGCCTACCCCCAGGTTCTCTTACCCAGAATCCCTTGCAAAGCTAAGAAATTGGAAAAAAAAACGCATTTTCCTCACATTTCTGTGGTGGAAAGTTCCGGAATCTGCGTGGATCAACAAATTTCCACACAGCCAGCATTCCCGCAGGTCTCCCGAGAAAAATGGTACCTCACTTGCCTGGGTAGGCATAGTGGCTGCGACAGGAAACAGTGCAAAACGCAACGTGGTCACAACTCAATTTTTCAGTGAAATTGTGCACGTTTTGGGCAAAGAGACTACCTTTTGTTTTTGAACCCTAGCTCTGCCGGCACCTAGGGAAACCTAGCAAACCTATACATTCTTGAAAAGTAGACACCCAGGGGAATTCAGGATGGGGTCACTCGACTGCCTACCCCCAGGTTCTCGTACCCAGAATCCCTTGCAAAGCTAAGAAATTGGAAAAAAAAACACATTTTCCTCACATTTCTGTGGTGGAAAGTTCCGGAATCTGCGTGGATCAACAAATTTCCACCCACCCAGCGTTCCCCCAGGTCTCTCGAGAAAAATGGTACCTCACTTGCCTGGGTAGGCATAGTGGCTGCGACAGGAAACAGTGCAAAACGCAACGTGGTCACAACTCAATTTTTCAGTGAAATTGTGCACGTTTTGGGCAAAGAGACTACCTTTTGTTTTTGAACCCTAGCTCTGCCGGCACCTAGGGAAACCTAGCAAACCTATACATTTTTGAAAAGTAGACACCCAGGGTAATTCAGGATGGGGTCACTCGACTGCCTACCCCCAGGTTCTCTTACCCAGAATCCCCTGCAAAACTAAAAAATTGGGAAAAAAAAACGCATTTTCCTCACATTTCTGTGGTGGAAAGTTCCGGAATCTGTGTGAATCAACAAATTTCTACCCACCCAGCGTTCCCCCAGGTCTCCCGAGAAAAATGGTACCTCACTTGCGTGGGTAGGCATAGTGGCTGCGACAGGAAACAGTGCAAAACGCAACGTGGTCACAACTCAATTTTTCAGTGAAATTGTGCACGTTTTGGGCAAAGAGACTACCTTTTGTTTTTGAACCCTAGCTCTGCCGGCACCTAGGGAAACCTAGCAAACCTATACATTTTTGAAAAGTAGACACCCAGGGGAATTCAGGATGGGGTCACTCGACTGCCTACCCCCAGGTTCTCTTACCCAGAATCCCTTGCAAAGCTAAGAAATTGGAAAAAAAATGCATTTTCCTCACATTTCTGTGGTGGAAAGTTCCGGAATCTGCGTGGATCAACAAATTTCCACACACCCAGCGTTCCTCCAGGTCTCCCAAGAAAAATAGTACCTCACTTGCCTGGGTAGGCATAGTGGCTGCGACAGGAAACAGTGCAAAACGCAACGTGGTCACAACTCAATTTTTCAGTGAAATTGTGCACGTTTTGGGCAAAGAGACTACCTTTTGTTTTTGAACCCTAGCTCTGCCGGCACCTAGGGAAACCTAGCAAACCTATACATTTTTGAAAAGTAGACACCCAGGGGAATTCAGGATGGGGTCACTCGACTGCCTACCCCCAGGTTCTCTTACCCAGAATCCCTTGCAAATCTAAGAAATTGGAGAAAAAAAACGCATTTTCCTCACATTTCTGTGGTGGAAAGTTCCGGAATCTGCGTGGATCAACAAATTTCCACGCACCCAGCGTTCCCCCAGGTCTCCCGAGAAAAATGGTACCTCACTTGCGTGGGTAGGCATAGTGGCTGCGACAGGAAACAGTGCAAAACGCAACGTGGTCACAAATCAATTTTTCAGTGAAATTGTGCACGTTTAGGGCAAAGAGACTACCTTTTGTTTTTGAACCCTAGCTCTGCCGGCACCTAGGGAAACCTAGCAAACCTATACATTTTTGAAAAGTAGACACCCAGGGGAATTCAGGATGGGGTCACTCGACTGCCTACCCCCAGGTTCTCTTACCCAGAATCCCTTGCAAAGCTAAGAAATTGGAAAAAAAACGCATTTTCCTCACATTTCTGTGGTGGAAAGTTCCGGAATCTGCGTGGATCAACAAATTTCCACTCACCCAGCGTTCCCCCAGGTCTCCCGAGAAAAATGGTACCTCACTTGCCTTTGTAGGCATAGTGGCTGCGACAGGAAACAGTGCAAAACGCAACGTGGTCACAACTCAATTTTTCAGTGAAATTGTGCACGTTTTGGGCAAAGAGACTACCTTTTGTTTTTGAACCCTAGCTCTGCCGGCACCTAGGGAAACCTAGCAAACCTATACATTTTTGAAAAGTAGACACCCAGGGGAATTCAGGATGGGGTCACTCGACTGCCTACCCCCAGGTTCTCTTACCCAGAATCCCTTGCAAAGCTAAGAAATTGGAGAAAAAAAACGCATTTTCCTCACATTTCTGTGGTGGAAAGTTCCGGAATCTGCGTGGATCAACAAATTTCCACCCACCCAGCGTTCCCCCAGGTCTCCCGAGAAAAATGGTACCTCACTTGCGTGGGTAGGCATAGTGGCTGCGACAGGAAACAGTGCAAAACGCAACGTGGTCACAAATCAATTTTTCAGTGAAATTGTGCACGTTTTGGGCAAAGAGACTACCTTTTGTTTTTGAACCCTAGCTCTGCCGGCACCTAGGGAAACCTAGCAAACCTATACATTTTTGAAAAGTAGACACCCAGGGGAATTCAGGATGGGGTCACTCGACTGCCTACCCCCAGGTTCTCTTACCCAGAATCCCTTGCAAAGCTAAGAAATTGGAAAAAAAACGCATTTTCCTCACATTTCTGTGGTGGAAAGTTCCGGAATCTGCGTGGATCAACAAATTTCCACCCACCCAGCGTTCCCCCAGGTCTCCCGAGAAAAATGGTATCTCATTTGCCTGGGTAGGCATAGTGGCTGCGACAGGAAACAGTGCAAAACGCAACGTGGTCACAACTCAATTTTTCAGTGAAATTGTGCACGTTTTGGGCAAAGAGACTACCTTTTGTTTTTGAACCCTAGCTCTGCCGGCACCTAGGGAAACCTAGCAAACCTATACATTTCTGAAAAGTAGACACCCAGGGGAATTCAGGATGGGGTCACTCGACTGACTACCCCCAGGTTCTCTTACCCAGAATCCCTTGCAAAGCTAAGAAATTGGAAAAAAAAACGCATTTTCCTCACATTTCTGTGGTGGAAAGTTCCGGAATCTGCGTGGATCAACAAATTTCCAAACAGCCAGCGTTCCCCCAGGTCTCCCGAGAAAAATGGTACCTCACTTGCCTGGGTAGGCATAGTGGCTGCGACAGGAAACAGTGCAAAACGCAACGTGGTCACAACTCAATTTTTCAGTGAAATTGTGCACGTTTTGGGCAAAGAGACTACCTTTTGTTTTTGAACCCTAGCTCTGCCGGCACCTAGGGAAACCTAGCAAACCTATACATTCTTGAAAAGTAGACACCCAGGGGAATTCAGGATGGGGTCACTCGACTGCCTACCCCCAGGTTTTCTTACCCAGAATCCCTTGCAAAGCTAAGAAATTGGAAAAAAAAACGCATTTTCCTCACATTTCTGTGGTGGAAAGTTCCGGAATCTGCGTGGATCAACAAATTTCCACCCACCCAGCGTTCCCCCAGGTCTCTCGAGAAAAATGGTACCTCACTTGCCTGGGTAGGCATAGTGGCTGCGACAGGAAACAGTGCAAAACGCAACGTGGTCACAACTCAATTTTTCAGTGAAATTGTGCACGTTTTGGGCAAAGAGACTACCTTTTGTTTTTGAACCCTAGCTCTGCCGGCACCTAGGGAAACCTAGCAAACCTATACATTTTTGAAAAGTAGACACCCAGGGTAATTCAGGATGGGGTCACTCGACTGCCTACCCCCAGGTTCTCTTACCCAGAATCCCCTGCAAAACTAAAAAATTGGGAAAAAAAAACGCATTTTCCTCACATTTCTGTGGTGGAAAGTTCCGGAATCTGTGTGAATCAACAAATTTCTACCCACCCAGCGTTCCCCCAGGTCTCCCGAGAAAAATGGTACCTCACTTGCGTGGGTAGGCATAGTGGCTGCGACAGGAAACAGTGCAAAACGCAACGTGGTCACAACTCAATTTTTCAGTGAAATTGTGCACGTTTTGGGCAAAGAGACTACCTTTTGTTTTTGAACCCTAGCTCTGCCGGCACCTAGGGAAACCTAGCAAACCTATACATTTTTGAAAAGTAGACACCCAGGGGAATTTAGGATGGGGTCACTCGACTGCCTACCCCCAGGTTCTCTTACCCAGAATCCCTTGCAAAGCTAAGAAATTGGAAAAAAAACGCATTTTCCTCACATTTCTGTGGTGGAAAGTTCCGGAATCTGCGTGGATCAACAAATTTCCACACACCCAGCGTTCCTCCAGGTCTCCCGAGAAAAATGGTACCTCACTTGCCTGGGTAGGCATAGTGGCTGCGACAGGAAACAGTGCAAAACGCAACATGGTCACAACTCAATTTTTCAGTGAAATTGTGCACGTTTTGGGCAAAGAGACTACCTTTTGTTTTTGAACCCTAGCTCTGCCGGCACCTAGGGAAACCTAGCAAACCTATACATATTTGAAAAGTAGACACCCAGGGGAATTCAGGATGGGGTCACTCGACTGCCTACCCCCAGGTTCTCTTACCCAGAATCCCTTGCAAAGCTAAGAAATTGGAAAAAAAACGCATTTTCCTCACATTTCTGTGGTGGAAAGTTCCGGAATCTGCGTGGATCAACAAATTTCCACCCACCCAGCGTTCCCCCCAGGTCTCCCGATAAAAATGGTACCTCACTTGCGTGGGTAGGCATAGTGGCTGCAACAGGAAACGGTCCAAATCGTACAGTGGAGAATTAAGTTTTCAATTTGAGAGCGTGTGATTCAAGGAAATTGTGACAGACAATTTCAAGTTTGCAGGAGATTCTGGATAAAAATCAACAATAGAATTCACCAGAAAGACATGACCATATACTTCCATGGTTTAACAATAATAACTAAATTTAGTAAGTTATTTATGGCTATAATGTACACCGTAACAGAGATACTCAAAAGTCAAACATTCAAGGCACGGCTAACTATTCCTCAAAGACACACACATACAGGTTGGATTTGGCACGAGGGCGAGTGATGGTTCAGTACATAAAATTTAATTAACAAGATATTTCAAAAAATGAAATGCTCTGTCAATAAATAAATGCATAAAAACCGAACCAGTGACTCGCAACTCGTGAGCTGTAAAGCCACGACAAGGCACCAACCGTTTTACAGGCCATTCACGCGCCTTTCATACCTGATACAAACCAGACCATTGACACCATCCGGAAAGAACAGCAACACATTACAACAATCACAATAAGGGACAAGGTACACCCTACTTCAGAAAGAGATAAAAGACAAACATTACTGCACAGCCATCAAATCCGCAAGCACACACACATTCTGGTTGGATTTGGCACGAGGGTGAGTGATGATTCTGTACATACAATTGTATTTGCAAGTAATTTCAAAAAATGAAATACACTGCGTATAATTGAAAGTATGATAAACTGAACCACTGACTCACAGCTCGTGAGCTGTAAAGCCACGTCAAGGCACCAACCTCTTTACAGGCCATTCATACACCTTTCGTACGTGTGACACATACAAAACATTCACACCGCCAGCCGCGGACCCATCACATTTCAACACTCACACCAGCAGACAGCGCCATTCAAGGGCCCATCACTTTCACACGCCCACATTTCTGAAATTTCAACAACACAAAATGATGGACTGCGTGGAGTGTCACTCACCTAGCAGTGTGTGTAGTGACCAAAGTAACTACTCACACACCGCCAGCCGAGCGCCAGTCCACCGACACCACCACCCAAGCACCAGACCATGCACACCACTAGCCAAACACCACTCAGCACACACCGACAGCCAAGTACCACTCCACACACACCACCAGCCAAGCAACACACCACGCACACTGCAAGCCAAGGGGCACTCCACACACAACGCCAGCCAAGCACCACTCCGTGCACAGACAGCCAAGTACCACTCCACACACACCGCCAGCCAAGCGCCACTCCACGCGCACCACCATCCAAGCACCGGACCATGCACACCGCCAGCCAAACACCACTCAGCGCACACCGACAGGCAAGTACCACTCCACACACACCACCAGACAAGCACCACTCCACGCACACCCCAAGCCAAGTGCCACTCCACAAACACCGCCAGGCAAGCACCACTCCGTGCACAGACAGCCAAGTAGCACTCCACGCACACCACCAGCCAAGCGCCACTCCACACACACCACCAGCCAAGCGTCACTCCACACACACCACCAGCCAAGCGCAACTCCACACACACCGCCAGCCAAGCACCACTTTGTGCACAGACAGCCAAGTATCACTCCACGCACACCACCAGCCAAGCGCCACTCCACGCACACCACCAGCCAAGCACCACTCCACGCACACCACCAGCCAAGGACAAATCCAAACACAACACCAGGCAAGCGCAAGAGCACGCACATGGCCAACAAAACACCAGACCACGCACACCGCCAGACAAGCACCAGTCCACAGACACCGCCAGACAAGCACCAGTCCACAGACACCGGCAGCCAAGCGCCAAACCATGCACACCGTCAGACAATGGACACTACACGCAAACCAACATCATACTTTAGTTTTTTTTGAAAATGAAAGAAAAACAAAAACAAATTGCAAATTGATACAAATCTACTAACTCAATAACTACACTAAAAAGACTACACAAATGCAAACTTTGAAACTGAACAATAAGACCAACCAGTTCACTTTACCACTCATTGATACTCCCAAAAATTCTTTTGCGTGTGGTACAATCTATAACAAGCAGGTACACACAGCCCGGGGTTTGAAGGGCAGTCAGGGCAGTACATACGAACCTCCTTCCGCAAACCTCTTCGCCAACAGACTCTACATCTCCGACTGGGAAAGTCTTTTGAGGTTGTAGGAGGAATTTGACCAGGAAAATGGCGATCTTTCAATCTGGCAATATCCTCCACCACTCCAACTCTAGGAACACTTGCCTGTTCAACTAAAACAAGGCTGCCTATTACAGACTCCTGAAACTTTTCAAAAGTAATCTTTGACTGGGGACAAGATTTCTGGAACACAACAAAAGCATTAAAGGTTGCCAAGTGGAAAAGA
This sequence comes from Lissotriton vulgaris, assembly GCF_964263255.1. Classification (NCBI taxonomy): domain Eukaryota; kingdom Metazoa; phylum Chordata; class Amphibia; order Caudata; family Salamandridae; genus Lissotriton; species Lissotriton vulgaris. Next base: position 164,638,046 of record NC_141693.1, read on the forward strand.
TGGATAGCCAACTTCTTGTACCAAATGTAAGCCTTACGAAGAGCAGCATACGGTTCCAACCTCTGATCTACTCTGTCAACACCACCCATGTACTTATTGTAGTGCATTATGCACACAGGTTTGCGCACTTCTGCAACCTGACCCCAAACAGTCACCGGTTCAGTGCTTTCATCATGTATTGTAGTCAACATGTAGACATCTCTCCTGTCTGAAAACTTCACAGCTAGAAGCTCCTCACAACGCAATGCACTACACTGTCCCCGAGCAAGCTTCTGACACACAAGTTCTTTTGGGAAACCTTTACGGTTTGAGCGGATTGTGCCACAAGCAACAGTGTCCACTTTGCCCAATTCCCTGAACAACCGCACACCAGTGTAGAAGTTATCGACATACAAATGATGGCCTTTGTTAAAAAATCCACGACCGAGTTCCCACACAATTTTCTCAGTCACTCCAAAAGTCGACGGACAACCAGGGGGGTTAATCCTGGATTCCTTACCAGTGTACACCCTGAAATTAGAGACATATCCAGTCTCACTGTCACACAGCATATACAGTTTGATTCCATAGCGTGCCCTCTTACTAGGAATGTATTGCCGAAATACCAAGCGGCCTTTGAACAACAGCAAAGACTCGTCCACTGCAATTTCTTTCCCAGGATAAAAGATCTCAGAAAATCGATCAACGAAATGATCAATAACAGGCCGAATCTTGAAAAGACGGTCACAATCAGGGTGATCTCGTGGCAAAGCAAGACTATTGTCAACAAAATGCATCATCCGAAGCAGAAGCAAATACCGATCACGACTCATGACTGCCGGAAATATAGCTGTAGCCATCAAGGGACTAGTAGACCAATATGAAGCCATTGATGGTTTCCTAAGCAAGCCCATCAAAAAAGTTAAACCCAAAAACTTTTTCATCTCCTCCAAATTTGTGGGAGTCCACCGGGTAGCTCTAGCGTGGGGCTTAAGGCTGGCACTGTTCACCCTCAAAAAATTTTCAGCATACAAATTAGTCTGCTCTACAATCTCTGCCACAAACACATCATCCATAAACAACTTGAAAAAATCAATAGGCAAAAAGTTTTCTGTGTTCACACTACACCCTGGAACACCAGTAAATTCAGGCAATGCCGGCTGCACCATGCCTGGTGCAACCCAGAGGTCAGAACTTTCAACATCAAGTCTTGCAGCCGCAGGCTGCCGCCCAGCTGCCTCTCGTCTTACTGCACCAACTGGAATACTAGCAACCCCAGGCTGCAGCCCAGATGTCTCTTGCCGCACTATTGGCACAGGAATGTCCTCCGCAACCACAGACACAACAATGACCTCTGCAACCACAGGCGCAGCAATGTCCTCCGCAACCACAGGCACATCATCCACACCAAAAGTAGCTTCATCAGCACTCAGAGTGTCTTCATCATCAGATGAAGCCATGTGTAGAGAAAACTCACTACCTGAATCTTCACCTCCCACCTCTGGTTCAGAATCAGAGTCAGACTCTGGACCATGGTCAGAGGAAGAATCAAAAAGCAATCCAACAACTTGCTGAGCAGTAATCCGGCGGCTAGCCATTATCCTTACAAATAAAGGAGTCTGCACAAACAACAACAACCCCAACACTGCGCAAAGTAAGATGAAAAATGTAAGCCTTTTTCAAAAAAAAACTAATTTAGAAAATATATACAATTCACTTACAAGACACAACTACACTCACCAGCACCTACTCTGCAAAGACACAGCAAAGGGGCAACGATATCCCACTAGAAAGAAGAAGAAAACACACTTACATCTACAGAAGGACACATCAAAAACAAATGCAAAACATGTTTTACAATCACAACAAACAGAAACCAAACATACTCGTATTTTACTACACACTTTTCAAAAAAATACAATCACAGTACAATTGAACAAAAAAGAGGTCTCTTACCAAACACATACAACTACAGAAACAGCAGAACAACCAGTAACGCAACCGCACACTGCAACACTCTAAAGAGAAAAAAAAACAACACACATTACAACAGGCTATGTCACAGGGTATGTCACAAATGGGGTGTCTGTCCCCAAGGGGGGAAGATTATAAATCATTATAAACGTGGGCCCCCTGGAAGCAACCCTACGGAGGGCAGAGAGTCCAAATAAAGACACGGCAGAACATACTGAAAACAAATGGGCCAAAGGAAGCAACCCTTGGCCAAGGGGTCGCTCCCTATAAAAAACAAAAACCTGGAGTACAGTGGGCTTTTCTACCCCCCCCCCCCTGGGACCAGAAACTGTAAAAAAAAACAGCCACTCCGCCCCCAGGGGGGGGGGGCAGAATAGTCTACAATATTTATAATGCCCCCTGGAAGCGACCCTTGCCCAAGGGGTCACTTCCGTTATAAATATACTAAAATCCCTGGTGTCTAGTGGGCTTTTCTACCCCCCCTGGGTCCAGATGTGGCCCAAAAAATGGGTGATCTGCCCCCAGGGGGGGGCAGACAAGTCTACAAAAAATTATGGGCCACTAGGAAGCGACCCTTCCCCAAGGGGGTCGCTTCCTTTACAATTAGAAATAAATCCCTGGTGTCTAGTGGGCTTTTCTGCCCCCCCCTGGGTCCAGATAACGCACTAACATGGGCGATCTGCCCCCAGAGGGGGCAGAAAAGTCTGCATTGAAAAATGATGGCCCTAGGAAGCGACCCTTCCCCAAGGGGTCGCTTCCTTTACAACTATACATAAATCCCTGGTGTCTAGTGGGCTTTTCTGCCCCCCCCTGGGTCGAGATCGCTCGCTAAAACGAGCGATGTCGACCCAGGGGGGGCAGAAAAGTCTGAATGACAAAATAATTGCCCCTGGAAGCGACCCTTGCCCAAGGGGTCGCTTCCTTTTCAAACATAAACAATCCCTGGTGTCTAGTGGGCTTTTCTGCCCCCCCTGGGTCGAGATCGCTCGCTAAAACGAGCGATGTCGACCCAGGGGGGGCAGAAAAGTCTGAATTATAAAAATATTGCCCCTGGAAGCGACCCTTCCCCAAGGGGTCGCTTCCTTTACAATTATACATAAATCCCTGGTGTCTAGTGGGCTTTTCTGCCCCTCCTGGGTCGAGATCGCTCGCTAAAACGAGCGATGTCGACCCAGGGGGGGGGCAGAAAATCTGAATTACAAAATATTTGCCCCTGGAAGCGACCCTTGCCCAAGGGGTCGCTTCCTTTTCAAACGTAAAGAATCCCTGGTGTCTAGTGGGCTTTTCTGCCCCCCCTGGGTCGAGATCGCTCGCTAAAACGAGCGATGTCGACCCAGGGGGGGCAGAAAAGTCTGAATTACAAAATAATTCCCCCTGGAAGCGACCCTTGCCCAAGGGGTCGCTTCCTTTCCAACAAAAAACATCCCTGGTGTCTAGTGGGGGCATTACTGGTGCAGGATCGCGACGCTGTGCGCGATCCTGAACCAGTAATGCCCAGGATTGGGACATCAGGGGAGAGGAAACAGTGTTTCCTCCCCCCTGATGCCTCAAGGCACCGAGAAATGGCCCCCCCGTCCCACCGGAGCACCAAACACCGACCTTGTTCCTGGACGCGCTGGAAACAAATGGCTTCCAGCGCGTCCAGCGCTTCCTGATGACGTCGGCGCGCGCTGTGCGCGCTGACGTCACCAGGAAGCGTGGGGGGGCCAGGGGGTGGCAGCGGAAAGTCTTCCGATGCCACCCCAGCAAAAAAAACCAAGATCGCTGCACGGGGGGAGCGCCAGCGCTCTCCCCCAGGGCTGTACTGATGACGGAGCGGTTCCGTCATCAGCACAGCCCAACCGATGCTGATGACGGAACCGCTCCGTCATCAGCATCGAAGGGGTTAAGAGAGATCATGATATATAAGTAACAATGTAAGAGGCATAGTAAAATACGATAGTATCTCAGCCAGTGATAACGTGCCGTGAGCATAGTGGCTACGAAATAACAACCGAGCACGTAATGCCATGGTAAATCAGGAAAGTTATGTTTACATAGTAATATGCGGTAAGGATTAGCAGAGTCTAGTACTAATTATCTAGGCATACGACTAAGCATGGGCGGAATATTCGTTCCGCTCGCGGATTTTGCGGATTTTCGGTAAATTCGCAATCCGCGAACGCTCGTGAATTTACCGAAAATCCACAAATTCGCACGCCGCGGATTTGTTTTTCTTGGTGATACAATTTTGCGGCGCGCGGCGTTTACTTACCGTCATTCAGCGTTTGCCGAGTTGTTTTTCTCAATATTTTGCGAGTGCTGCGCCATTTTGGATCTTGCTTCGGGATCCCGCAGGAGTTTGGCGAGCGCGATTAGGTCATCGCGGCTTGCCACCTTGCGCAGCGAGAGTTTGTCAACGCGAGTACGCCGTGATCACGTATCGCGAGAGTTCGCAATTGTGAACGGGGGGCAGCAACAATCTCGCACTCGCGAAAATACAAAATTTGCAATTCTGCGCAAGAAATCCACCAGCAAGCAGCATAAACCTTCTGGAAATGATGATTTTTATCAGAATAACTTCTCAGGTTGACATTTGCCTGCACTTTTTTTTGCAAGGAGTCCATTTTTGGGGGGGGGAGGAAGGAAGTGCCCCACAGTCTCCAACTTCCTGTTCCTGTCCAGCAGGCTCCTCCCAGTGCTTTCTTCATGTGCTGGTCACTTTCATTCGGATTCTTCACCTGGAAGGATTACTTTTTGTGGATGCTGCTGGATATTTGGATTTGAGGACTTTTTGACTTTCTTTGGATCACTTTTGGATTAGAAATTTCACAAGTAAGTTTGTTTGGGGCATTACAGTTGCTGCAACTACAATTTTGGAATTTTCGATTTTTGGGCTGTTTTGGGGCCTTTTGCCCAGGGGTACTCAGTGCTGGGTGGACTGAGTCTTTCTGTGGGGTGTCTTGAATTTAAACATCATGGAGGGCCTGGATGGCTTGGGATTGTGCTGATTTTCGTTTTTTTGGGCTGTTGTTGTGGCCTTTTCACCAGGGGTAGTGAGTGGTGCATGAGCATAGTCTTTCTGTGGGGTGTCTTGAATGTATACATCATGGAGGGCATGGATGGCATGGGATTGTGCTGATTTTTCTGTGTTTTTCGATGTTTGGGGGTATTCATGGGGACAGGCCATGTGGGTGGGGGCCATTTTGAGTGCTGCTACAGGCAGGCCCTGGCCATGTGCTGGGAGGCAGGGGGCCATTTTGAATGCAGGCAGTGTTCTTAGGTCTGCAACCATGTTGCCTAGCTTTCAACCTTTATGCCCAGGGGTAGTGAGTGTTGCATGGGCCTAGTCTTTCTGTGGGGTGTCTTGAATTTAAACATCATGGAGGGCCTGGATGGCTTGGGATTGTGCTGATTTTTCTGTGATTTTCGTTTTTTGGGCTGTTGTTGTGGCCTTTTCACCAGGGGTAGTGAGTGGTGCATGAGCCTAGTCTTTCTGTGGGGTGTCTTGAATTTAACCATCATGGAAGGCATGGATGGCATGGGATTGTGCTGATTTTTCTGTGTTTTTCGATTTTTTGGGGTGTACATGGGGACAGGCCATGTGGGTGGGGGCCATTTTGAGTGCTGCTACAGGCAGGCCCTGGCCATGTGCTGGCAGGCAGGGGGCCATTTTGAATGCAGGCAGTGTTCTTAGGTCTGCAACCATTTTGCCTAGCTTTCAACCTTTATGCCCAGGGGTAGTGAGTGATGCATGGGCCTAGTCTTTCTGTGGGGTGTCTTGAATTTAAACATCATGGAGGGCCTGGATGGCTTGGGATTGTGCTGATTTTTCTGTGATTTTCGTTTTTTTGGGCTGTTGTGGCCTTTTCACCAGGGGTAGTGAGTGGTGCATGGGCCTAGTCTTTCTGTGGGGTGTCTTGAATTTATACATCATGGAGGGCATGGATGGCATGGGATTGTGCTGATTTTTCTGTGTTTTTCGATTTTTTGGGGTGTTCATGGGGACAGGCCATGTGCGTGGGGGCCATTTTGAGTGCTGCTACAGGCAGGCCCTGACCATGTGCTGGGAGGCAGGGGCCATTTTGAATGCAGGCAGTGTTCTTAGGTCTGCAACCATTTTGCCTAGCTTTCAACCTTTATGCCCAGGGGTAGTGAGTGATGCATGGGCCTAGTCTTTCTGTGGGGTGTCTTGAATTTAAACATCATGGAGGGCCTGGATGGCTTGGGATTGTGCTGATTTTTCTGTTATTTTCATTTTTTTGGGGTGTATAACTGAACTGATGTTCCTCTGTCTTCCATTGCTTTTAGGTGCACAAGACTCAAGAGAACCACCAGTGCCAGGAAGAAGTCCTGCAGCGGTGTGTGTGTGCAGCATAACGTCACGCGACGTCACGTCTGGCCACAGACAACTCTGCAACTCGTGCAACTGCGGCCTGCTGTTCTGACCTGCTCAGAAGAAGATGGCCCTAAAAAAAATTCCCCGTAGCTCCTCTAGCAAGAAAGTTGCCAGTAAGGAGCAGAAGAAGCAAGTTACCAAGGAGACTGGTGTGCCGGCTGCCACATTTTTTGGAAGTAAAAAAAAAAGTACGCCTGCAGCAGCAGCAGGATCTGCTGGGGACCAAGCTTGGAGCAGCACCCCCGCTCCATTGGGCTCAGTGCCACCACCACGCCAAGTTCTCCAACTTAAGTCCAAGCCCTTGAGTGCTGCAGAGGCAGCCAGTGTACTTGTTCAATCACCATCGACCAGTGATGTTGGCTCATCGCAAGAAAGTAGCAGCAATGTTCCTCAATCAACACAGGTTGTTGTAACTCATCTGACGAGTGTTGAACAACCACAGCCGCAACAACAACAACATGTGCAAGTACAAGCCCAAGTACATGTGGAAGGAGAGGCAGCGCAAGGAGATGCGCAAGCAGAGGTGCATGGAGGGTCACAAGTGTCCACAATAGTTGTTCCTCCCGAAGTAGGGGCACATCAGGAAATCGACAATCAAGCCGAGGTATCATTTGAGGAAGCCACTCCTCCTGATGATCATTCTTTGTCTTCCACATCCCTAGCAAGGAAAAGATCAAGGGTGGTGTCTACATCTTCTTCAAGCCCACCTCCTTCTGATGATAAGGATCTAAATTGGGAACCATCACTGCCGTCTGAGAGTGAGGCACACCATGATCTGACAAAGGTAGTTAAGCGTAAAAGGAAGGTCGTCGAAAAACTCATAGTTATGGAGTGTGATGAGGCTCAACAAGAAGTGGCGGATACTGCTGCTGATGAAGACTGTCACGACGACGACCCAGTCATCATAAAGGTCACTGCAGCCCCAGCGGGCATGCAGCAAACAGACATTTTGACCCTAGCCCGAGAAGCTGCTGAGCGTGATGATGTTGTCGATGAGGAGGCAATGGAAGAAACACCACAATCATTGGAGTTAACTAGCACACCAACACGTACCGCTTCCATATTTCTTCCTCACCAGAAGGGACCTCCATCCACCTCGACCTCAATTAGTGGTGGTGAAAGTACAAAACGTATTAAAGTTCGGCAATCCATATCCTCCACTTCATCTGGCATTAGCAGCAGGACCACCACCACCAGTATCGCCGCCTCTTCCGGCCCCCAAAGACATTTGAAGTCCGCAGTTTGGGACTTCTTTAGTGTTTGCCCAAAAAAGGAAAACCTCGCAATTTGTAGCATTTGTAAGCATGCAGGTAGTTGTGGTAAGTTTGGTACCAACTATGGTACCGGAGGCCAGAGAGGTCATCTTGAGAGACAGCACGCTGTCCAATGGTTTGCGCACCTAAAGGAGATCAAGGAAGCCCGAATTGCAAGTCAAGAAAACGTTGATGTTTCATCTGATGATGACGAGGAGGAAGAAGACGTGTCAAACACTTCACTTACACCCAGTACCCCTGTCAGCAGCACACCCCATATGAGCCACACTAAGAGTGTGGGAGAGAGTGAGACACCAATGCGAAAAAGTTCATCAGCGAGCGTAACTGGGTCAAAGAAATCATCATCATCATCCCGTAAATGCTTGGTCCAGGGCAACATTAGAAACATGCTTTTTTCAGACGCGCCATATGAACGCAACCACTCACTGACGCGTCTGTATAACACTAAGCTGGCTAAAATGCTAGCTCTGGACCTTCTCCCTTTTTCTTTTGTAGAAGGGTTTTTTTTTTAGTGGCAGCGCTCTGCCCTAAATGGAAGGTTCCTAGCCGGTTCTATTTTGCCAGAGTTGCGGTTCCAGCACTACAGGAAGATGTGCTGGAGGTGATTGGGGCAGCTTTGCAGAAGAGTGCTGTTCACACTATACATCTGACAACAGACATGTGGACCAGTGGCGCAGGTGCTGATTACATGTGCATCACTGCACACTGGGTCTATTTTTCAGGGGTTAAAGCAAAGCTAAACGCAGGTGTTGACCCGGACCAAGTTTTTAAAGCTGCTCGGAAACATGCAACACTAGCCATGTTTGGCTTGGAGAAACGTCACACAGCACAAAACATTTTGGATGAGTTTAACACAAAGGTCTTTCACTGGCTGTCCCTAAAAAAACGCCAGATTGGTTATGTTTCCACGGATAATGGCGCCAATGTAGTTAAGGCCATGGAGCTGGGTGACTATTTCAGAGTGCCGTGTTTGGCGCACTGTATAAACCTGGTTGTTAAAAAATTCTTGAGTGATGAAGACAGTCCAGCGTGCGAGGTAGTGGCCACCTGCCGAAAAATGTGCAACCATTTCAGCCATTCTTTTAAGGCCCGGAAGCATCTGAGGAGCCTGCTACATGAATGTCGAATGCCAGTGAAAGCACTCATCCAGGAGGTGCCAACACGATGGAACTCAACCTTCTACATGCTTGAGCGTCTGTATGAGCAGTATACGGTACTCGATCACTATTTCTTAAAACAGGGTGCAGCTCAGAAGGACCTGAGGATGGATGCGGCGCAATGGGACCTAGTTAAAAGCCTGACAGACATGCTTCGTCCTTTTGAGGTCTTCCCTCGTGCAGTCAGCAAGGAGGACTGTAATTTGGGAAAAGCTATCCCATTGTTGTGCATGCTGGAGCAGCAACTGAATGCGGTGTCTTTTGTGTTTGTGTTTTTGTGTTGCAGACCTAAGAACACTGCCTGCATTCAAAATGGCCCCCTGCCTGCCAGCACATGGCCAGGGCCTGCCTGTAGCAGCACTCAAAATGGCCCCCACCCACATGGCCTGTAGTTCTGGGAAGGACATGGCTTTTGTAGTTCGGACTGGACTGTTCCCATGGGGCAACAGGGTCAGAGCTGATTTGCATATCGCCATTGTCTAACCCAGGGTGGTGTGGAGTGCAAAAAAACGATGGATTTGGGCCCAGATCTTTGGACTGGGGTGAGTGTGTGACATTGATCCACATTCGGTCCATCACCTGTTGTTTTTGCATATTCCGCCCTAAGTGCGCTGGGGATGCCCAGACGTGGGTCCCAGGCACTCCACACCACTGGAGTCAAGCTAGCCGGGCTGATGAGAGGTGTTACCTCGAAACCGGTCCGGTCCTCGGATGCTTGATTCCGTTCTGGGAAGGACATGGCTTTTGTAGTTCGGACTGGACTGTTCCCATGGGGCACAGGGTCAGAGCTGATTTGCATATCGCCATTGCCTAACCCAGGGTGGTGTGGAGTGCAAAAAATCGATGGATTTGGGCCCAGATCTTTGGACTGGGGTGAGTGTGTGACATTGATCCACATTCGGTCCATCACCTGTTGTTTTTGGAGAAATTATTAGAGCACCTACGTGGTGATGAACGTCTTAAAATGATCCACTCAGAACAGTATTACATTTGTGCTACTATTCTGGATCCACGCTACAAAAAGGCGCTGGCAGGCCGAGCATTCTTTCCTTTTGCTGATGACGATGTTACAAAGTACAAACATTGGCTAGCCTTGTCAGCCAAGAGGTTTGAAAGAGAACGGCAGCTCATTGAAGGCAAAGGCAGTACATCAGCATCAGCATCAGCAGGCCATCCCCAGTCAAAACAATCCACTTCTGCACCTGTGGCTGTGGCACAATTGACCTCTCAGCCGTCAAAGACACCGGCAACCGGATCATCTGCACCAGACACAACAGTAACATTGGATGCTGAACAGGATTGGCTAACTTGGCTTGGGTTTGGTTCTCAAAAGGTCACAGCAAAAAGTAAGCAAAGTGGAGGAACCTTGGAGGACCTTGAGTCGATGGTGCAGGACTATCTGAATGACTCAACAGAGGTTTATGTTAATGCTGACCCATTGGCGTATTGGCATGGGAAAAAAGAATTGTGGCCACAGCTCTCCAACCTGGCTATGAACTACTTGTCTTGCCCACTCGCAAGCGTGTCTTCTGAATGTGTTTTCAGTGCTGCTGGTGGCATTATAACTCCCAAACGGAGCCGCCTCTCACCCAAAAATGTGGAAAGGTTAACAATGATCAAGATGAATCAGCTCCTCATACCACCAGATTACAAAGTACGAGAAAGCACGCCGCATGAAGACGAGGAGGACAGCAACGTAGATGAGGGAATTTGTTCTCCGTTCGGTGACACTGACGTCACCCTGCCTGAATTCGCAGAGTATGATGACGAACTCTTATTCTTTTTCCCTGACACCGAGCCCTGAAAATGAGACAATGAATCAATAACTTTCTTTTTCGTCCTTATTCACTTTTATTCCTGTAAGTCTTTCTTTCTTTGTTTTGCAAAGTTAATTTAATTCAAACTTTAATCACCTAATCACAAAAACAAGCCCATCAGCAGAACTGTCTTCACTTGTTTGCTTATTGATTTGAAGGTGCCGCAGTCTGCATTCCTCAGGTTCACAAGTTCAGAAGAACATGCTCCTCTATCCTCCTCCTCCAGACTCCCATTTCCCTCAAAGCAGAGGGCTGGATTACGCCCAATGAAGAAAGACTCAGCACTTGTGGGGGTGTTCTACTTCTTTGCGGGTGAGTTGACGGCTCTGGGGCCATTGCTGGGCAGCTCTAATACCGGATAAAAGTGGTTTGGACCAAATCGGAGGTGGAATTTTTTTTGCGTTTTTGCTGACTTGCTTGCCTTTGAGGGGCTCTTTGGGGGGTTCCGGGTGTTTGTGGGTGAGTTTTGGTGTCTGGGAGCACTGCTGGGAAAGTCTAATCTTGATTGCATTTGCTTTTCAGGAAATCCGTGGTGGAAAACGGGAGTTATGACCTAGCTGCACAGCGCGTTTGGACCGAAGGCCGAGAAATATTGTAAGTATGAGATTTTCCTTTTTGGCTGTTTGGGGGTGTTGTGCTTTTTTGCAGGTGGGTTGGCGGGTCTTGGGGCATTCCTGGGAAGGTCTAATACCGGATAGAAGTGGTTTGGACAAAATCCATGCAGTATTTTTTTTTGCTATTTCTGACATTTTGCTCAATGTAGCGTTTTCGGGGACCTGTTTGGGGGGCTTCCTGGTGTTTGTTGTTGGGTTTCGGGGTCTAAGAGCACTGCTGGCTATGGATACTATAGTTTGCAAGAGGTTTGAAGCAAATCCATGGTGGCAGAGGGGAGTTAGGGCCTAGCTGCAGAGCGCGCTCGGAGTGATTTTGGAAATTGGCAAGAAAATGACTAAGTCCCCATTTTTGTACTTTTGCTTTTTGGCTGTTTGGGGGTCTTCTACCAGTTTTCGCCTGGGTTGACGGCTCTGGGGCCATTGCTGGGAAGCTCTAATACCGGATAAAAGTGGTTTGGACCAAATCGGAGGCGGATTTTTTTTTGCGTTTTTGCTGACTTGCTTGCCTTTGAGGTGCTCTTTGGGGGGTTCCGGGTGTTTGTGGGCGAGTTTTGGGGTCTGGGAGAACTGCTGGGACAGTCTAATCTTCATTGCATTTGCTTTTCAGGAAATCCGTGGTGGAAAACGGGAGTTATGACCTAGCTGCACAGCGCGTTTAGACTGAAGGCCGAGAAATATTGCAAGTATGAGATTTTCCATTTTGGCTGTTTGGGGGTGTTGTGTTTTTTTGCGGGTGGGTTGGCGGGTCTTGGGGCATTCCTGGGAAGGTCTAATAGCGGATAGAAGTGGTTTGGACAAAATCCATGCAGATTTTTTTTTGCTATTTCTGACATTTTGCTCAATGTAGTGTTTTCGGGGGCCTGTTTGGGGGGCTTCCTGGTGTTTGTGGGTGGGTTTCGGGGTCTGGGAGCATTGCTGGCTATGGATACTTTAGTTTGCAAGAGGTTTGAAGCAAATCCATGGTGGCAGAGGGGAGTTAGGGCCTAGCTGCAGAGCGCCCGCGGAGTGATTTTGAAAATTGGCAAGAAAATGACTAAGTCCCCATTTTTGTACTTTTGCGTTTTGGCTGTTTGGGGGTCTTCTACTAGTTTTTGCCTCGGTTGACGGCTCTGGGGCCATTGCTGGGAAGCTCTAACACCGGATAAAAGTGGTTTGGACCAAATCGGAGGCGGAAATCTTTTTGCGTTTTTGCTGACTTGCTTGCCTTTGAGGTGCTCTTTGGGGGGGTTCTGGGTGTTTGCGGGAGAGTTTTGGGGTCTGGGAGCACTGCTGGGACAGTCTAATCTTGATTGCATTTGCTTTTCAGGAAATCCGTGGTGGAAAACGGGAGTTATGACCTAGCTGCACAGCGCGTTTGGACCGAAGGCCGAGAAATATTGTAAGTATGATATTTTCCTTTTTGGCTGTTTGGGGGTGTTGTGCTTTTTTGCGGGTGGGTTGGCGGGTCTTGGGGCATTCCTGGGAAGGTCTAATACCAGATAGAAGTGGTTTGGACAAAATCCATAAGGAAAAGCCTTTTGGCACTTTTTGTAACTTAGGGTTCGTTAGGGTTAGCCCTAGCAGCAGGATTGCATGTGTTTCCGGGTGTTCTAGATTTTTGCAACTGAGTTCTGGTGTCTTAGAGCACTCGTGAGAATGTGTAATTTTGGTTGCAAGTCATTTGAAGAAAATCCATGGTGGGAAAGGGGGGATTTGGCATAGTTAAAGAAAGCCTTTGCCACTATTCTTAACTTAGGGCTCGTTAGGGTTAGCAGTATTTCTATTGCATGTGTTTGGGTGAGGGGGGTTTCGAGTCTTGGAGCGATGCTGGCTATGGATACTTTTGCTTGCTTGCAAGTGGTTTGAATACAATCCACGGTGGGTAAGGGGGTATTTGGGCCTACTTTTACTTTCAAAGTACGTTTTGTCACCCGTTTTCTGCTAGGCCTCGTTTTTGGAGATCTGATTGGGGGTTTTCTACATTTTTGCGACTGGCTTTAGTAAGGGTCTGGGTGGGAGCACTGCTGGGAAGGTCTAATTTTGTTCTAAAACACAGTTTACAGTACACCTAGCTTGAGGGGAAAGATCCGCTAAATTAATTTGCCCATACTTATTTATCCTTCAAAAGGTGACTCAGAGAGAGTACGCACTTTCAAAAATATTGTACTGTCTATTAGGAAAATCAAAGTGTGACTTTTTGCACTACACAGCATACATACCTTATATTTATTTATTAGTGGTGTTGTAATATCACTTCCTGTTTTTCGTTCAATAATTACAGGCCGGGTTTCAGTCTGTGCAATGGGGAAAAAGGATGGAGTCAGGCTTCACATTAGCGAGCCGCAATTCAGCATCCGCCAGGCAGGCAGTGGACAGGGTGTCTTCTGGTCACCAACATTGATGGACGAAACGTCAGCTGGAATGGAGGAGTGCTGCTAATAAGAGGAATTGTTTGCTGCATGCAACTTACTTACCAAATTTAACAGGACAACTACAACAACATACAGATACAGTATCCATTGTTTTCTTCTATGAGTGTGACTGCATTTCATGGATCTCTCTCTGCTTCTAAATTGATCCCTACAGCCATTCTATAGGTTTTACTTCGGCTATTTTTTAAACCTAATTTAATGTAAGAAGAGTTTCTCTGAGTGCAGAGATAGGCAAGTGAAAACGCTGCAGCCCTGTACTGTCGCATTCTAGTACTACTTACTTTTCAGTAACAATGCATGCAGTAGTGCATGCACTTCCTTTATGTCACTTAAAAGATTTATGGTTAGCTTTGTACCCAAAGATTTCTTTATCTTCAATTATTGTTTGTCCATGCTGTGCTTTTTTTTTCTTCTCTCAACAAAACCTACCCAAAAAGAAACCCCCATTCCCATCCATTTTCCAAACCCTAACCCTCTTCCCCCGGGCTGTGTGGTTTTGCTTGATGTGTGACTAAATGACATCAATAATTCCACACACTTGCTGGGGAGGGTAAGGTCAGAGCAACAGGCTGGTGAAAGAATCCGAGGATATATTCTAGACTCACTCAGCTTCAGTACTATTTCTTGTAGTAGTAGCCAATGTCAAAGAAATCCAATACAAGTACAAGTTATACTTTCAATACTTTACCATTTGTTAGGCTACATTGTGGCACTGTTCTAGTGTACTGTCACCTGCTATATTCTATATCATACAGTTGTAATGCTACAGTAACGACAAACAAGGTTTCATTTTCTTTTTTTCCATAGGCATGCAACTGCCACTGTGTCACACCACTAGTACCACCGCAATGAGGAGGACATTTCATCCGGCCAGGATTGCCAACCTTTCCCGTGGAGCCAGCCCTGGGCCTAGCCCTACTTTCAAACACAAATTAAAGGTAAGATAAGCATTTGGTGGGAGGTAGTATAATGGAATATTAGGAGAGACGAGAGATCGACAGTAGTACTACTAAAGTCCTAGGACTCTTCAGGAAAACAAACTTACTGTTAAACCCCCACCCACCAGACTCAAAAGCAGTAAAAAACAGGTATGGTCAGATAAAGTTTCAAAAAGTATATTTTTTGTAGCCCTAACAAAATAATCTCCCGCCAGACCCTCCCTAACCCCAACGATTGTCCTTCAAAAGTCCCAAAAACAACCCAACTCCCAATTCCCACCCCCCAAAAGTCTCTAAAAAAGGGGCAAGGGACACTATGGCAGGGTGCTGTTGACTTTAGCGGCCAGGGCATCATACTCCTTGCGGAGGGTGGCATGGTCGAAGCGGAGGCCCTCCACCAAGTTCTTATAGGTTAGGACCTCCTGCTCCAGGTAGGACACTCTGAGGCATAAGCGGCGCTGGCGTGCCTTGCAACTCCTGTGGGGGGCAGCTGCTGTCTTTGCTGCTCGGCGGTGGCGGTTGCCTTTGGTAGCCCTGCTCCGTACCGCTGGAGCACTGCGCTGGCTGGCAGCCCGTGGGGCACGGAGGAGGATGCAGCTGTCCCAGTGGATGTTGTTGTTGTACCGGTAGACTGCGTGTCCTCCTCCTCCAGGGCCACCAGCCGCCGATATTCGGCACAGTGGCATCCAGCCTCCATTGCCGGGCCATTCGAGCCAGCTCCCTCCTTGATGGTCTGTTTGATTTGGAAGGAGCAACTATATGAAGAAAGAAAGACATAGTCTGTAACCAATGCTCCTTAAGATTAACAGAAATTGAAAGCACAGTACATAACTATTGAGGACAGTATCTATCTAACCTCCCACTTCTTCATCCTTGCTCTAACATTAGTGGGAGTTTAAGGAACAAATTCTACGAGCACTATGGACTTCCATTACAGTCAACTATGACAGTACACCAGTCTTATTCTTCTTCTTCTCTCTTGTTTAGGAAAATTGGTATGTTATCTTATGCAAGCCGGCATAATGCCAGCGCAGTGAACTTGCACCCTAGAAAAACAGACGCACACCATGATGAGTGAGACAGACTTGCGTTACTGTACCGGTCCAGTACATGCAGGTGGTGAAGCTATTACTTTTCTATTACGGGTGGCACTGAGAATACTCTTTTAAAAGGGCTACTGCTTAATTAATTTAGCTTTCACCCTACAGTGCAAATGAGTACCAGAAAAGGAAAATGAAGAAGCTAAATAATCTGATAATCTATCTCTTCACATGGGATGTATTTGATGACATATGGGATGACTTTAGGTGCTTTGCTTATTGTTGAGTGAACAGTGATACACCCACACATGAATGACATACTAGTACTAAACTAAAGTTATTAAGAGAGGTAGGGAGTGTCCACCGTAAGAACCGGATATATGCTGTGCTTGCAGTTGCAATACAAACTACTGCTACTATTCATGGTAGTATTTGGACAAAATTACAACTTCTTTTCCTTGCCTTTCCTACACTGGAACGGACGTGCAGGTGCGGTGTTACATGCTCTTCAAAGTAACACTTAGTTCATCCAGTCACCGTCTACTCTCTCTAGATACATATATGCTATCTAAGAGTCAGATAGTACCATGATCCAGGCATCCATCAGTTCAAAGTATATGCACACATACAGTTTCTGTTTTACCCAACCAGGCTGTTCTCCTTCCACCCATCCTTGCTTCATCATTCACCCAGCCATGCACCATACCACATTCTTTCCTTCCCAGCCACCTCGGGGACCAAGCAAACAAATATCATTCTTCTTTGCCAGTCATCATTAAATTTCTCGTCCTTCCACACTTACTTACACCCTTCTTTCGCTAGCTAAGTCGAAGTACATTTAGAGGATGCTACTACCTGGTTGATTTATAATACACCCGTGCAGAAAGCACACTCTGCAGTCTTCAATCTCAATAAGTAAGGAATATATATCTTACCTCTGCCCGCCACCACCGTGTTAACCCTCACAGGCACGTCCGGTACTTGCACCGCCTCCTCCCCAGAGTTGTTCCCCTCGTCTAATACCACCACCTCCACGCTGGCCCCGCCACCAGATGTCCCACCTACAAAGTACATTTAAGAATGTTAGAATACACCACTCACTACTATATAATATTTGGTCTAGGAGGAATAAAGAAATGTGAAAAAACCAGAATACAATGTAATAATTTGTGATTGTCTACTCTAAAGTAAAAATGTCCCTTTTTCCAGGGAAGGCTGTTGTCTTGCTGCACTTTGTGGCACAACTGATGAATGCTTGCTTTTTATTTTTAACACACACCACTTTTTCTCCTAACAGACAGAAGCTTGAATTCTAAGAACACGAGCAGGATCAAGTTCAAACCAGGTAAGAGCTCGGCTCGACCACAAGAAATGTGTCCAATTAATCGTCAGCACTAAGCACTTTTCCATTTTCAGTTAAACGTTTAATTTTTTTTTTCTTTTTTTTTTTAATAATTTTTATTGAGCGTGATCTGTAGTAGTCAAACAAAAACAAATTTTATACAAAAAAGAATGAATTCTTAATAATACAATACAACATCCGTAAAATTTTTAAGAACAAGATACAAAAAAAGAAAACAGAAAGAAAAGTAAAAAGAGAGAAAGAAACAAAAGATATAGAAGAAACAGGGGACAATTATAATTTACACATTTTTCATTTTCTTAGCATGTAGGCCCATGTCGCCCCTTATCGTATCAGGGGGAGGATCTTACATTGTAGTACCAGTTAGAAATTGGGGCCCAGATCTGAGTGCCCCGAGCTCTGGTTTTCCTACCCCTTGTGCGATATATAGCCATCTCCTGCTTATAAATGGCAAGAAATCGACCGAGCCACATCTGAAAAGTGGGAACATTAGGGTCTTTCCAGCATGCCGCCAGAAGAATACGAAAGACGGCAGTACCCAAAAAAGCAATTCTCTGTTCCTCTAAGCTATGACCTAAGGATTCATCGTGACCCAGAAGATATGGGGTGGCGGAGGATCTAAGGTTCCGCCCAAAAACTTGAGTCCAGAATCCTCCGATCATTGTCTGTAGGTTGTTTAGTTTCGGACATTCGGCAAACATATGGATTAAATTTGCTTGTCCCTGTCTACATCTGGGGCATCTGTCATCTACTCGCATACCCCAGGTGAAAAGTTTAGCCGGTGTAAAATAAAGGTTGTAGATGGTTTTAAAGTATTGTGCTTTAAGGTTAGGTGCTAAAAATAATGTTGTGTAAAGAGTTATACTATAATTAATATCTACATCAGAATTACCGAGTTTTTGTGCCCAGGATCTCTCAACACTTTCTAAATCATCCTTAGAGGATTGAGAAAATAAATCATATAGAGTACCTATTCTGGTATCTCGTTTCCCTATAATAGAAAAAAAGTTAAAGCTATCTAAATTAATAATAGATTTAAAGTTACGAATGTTGGTATAAACTTGAAAGTATTTTAAGTAATCTGTGGTTGGTATATCAAATCTCTGCTGTAGTCTCTCAAAGAATGGAGCAACGTTCTGCCCGAAAAAATGACCAAGTGTATATATACCTGAATTTTCCCATCTCCTAGAGACAGTGTCTTTTAGAGATGATGATATGATCTTGCTATGCCAGAGAGAGATGTACCTTGTTATTTTAGGTATGCCTAACTGTTTGGAGGCAAGTTTCCAAACTTTCCATACATCTTCAATTACTTTAAACTTCGTTTTCTTATAGTAAGATGCTTCAAGCTGTTTCAGCAATAATCCTTGGCATTTATCTCCTAGTCCAAGTTCAAAAATAGAGGGGATGTAAACATCTGTGATAGGTAAGTTGGAAGGTTTCAGTTTGAAAAGCAGGCCCATTTGTTGAAGTAGTGTAGCCCAGAGATAGAATGTCAAATTCGGGATTCCTAGACCGCCTCTATTCAGAGGAAGAGTTAAAGCTGGTAATGCTCTCCTTATTTTACCATAATTCCAGATGAATTTAGAAATCGTTGAATCCAGGATTTTTACAATGGTGCAGTCAGCCATCAATGGGATAGCTCGGAATAGATAGAGTATTCGAGGAAATATACTCATTTTAATATAGTTAGCCCTACCTATTATTGTGAGGTGTAAGTTATCTACCCTCTTCAAATCTGTTTTTATCGAATTAATCAATGGATCGTAATCGAGCCGATTAATTTCTTTTATTTCGGGAGAGATATTTACACCTAGATATATTGCGTTTTTCACTTTATAGGGACTGTCATATGTGATATTATTTGTACATATTACCATGGTTTTATCTCTATTAAGTGAATAACCAGAGTAAAGTCAAAAATGTTGAGTTATATGTTCTATTTCAACTACTGCGTCTGCTGGTTTGGTTGTGAGGACAGAAATATTGTCGGCATATGCCAGTATTTTAGTAGAGTACGGACCCACCTTTACCGGTTGGATTTGGGGAGAATTAAGTAGCTTTAAAATTAAAGGATTAATTACTAAGGCAAATAGTATCGGGGAACAAGGGCAACCCTGCCTAGTACCTCTTTGTACCTCGACAAACTCTGACTCAAAACCCTCAATCGATAATTTAGGCTTAGGATTGATATATAAGGCTTTCAGGGCTTTAATAAAGCCGGGGCCAAAGTTGTAAAATTTCATAATTTCCCATAAAAACCGCCAAGACACTCGGTCAAATGCTTTTTCAGCATCTAGTAGGACCATCGACATCTCTCCCCCCGTGGCACCCATGATGTCGAATAGGGCAATGACTCTACGAGTATGATCATTTGTTCCCCTCCCAGGGATAAAGCCATGTTGCCACGGGGATACGAGATGTTCAATGACTCCCCTTAGACGGTTTGCAAGTATCTTTGAGTAAAGCTTTGAGTCAGAATTTATGAGTGATATTGGTCTATATGAAGAGGGAAGATGGGAGGGTTTTCCTATTTTAGGAAATATCGCGATATTTGTGTGCTTCCATGAATCAGGTGTGTCTGAGTGATATTGTACCCCTAGAAACAGATCTAATAAGTAAGGTAGTATCTGTTTACCCAACAATTTATGCAGCTCTAATGGAATCTTGTTGGGCCCAGCTGCCTTCCCGTTAGCTAGATCTGATAATGCATTTTCTAATTCTTCCATTGTGATCTCTTTCTCCAGTTCTTCTCTATCAACTCTGTCAAGTATTCTAGGTATTTCTGATTCCGGTAACCATTCTCTAAGGAAAGTGTTCATGTCTCTTGTAGATAGATGTTCATTCTCTTTTTGATATAATTTTTGATAATATTTCCGAAACACTTCTACAATGTCTTGAGGGGTGGTGTATTGTTGACCCTCATATTCGATATTTTTTATTCTATTATAAGTTTGTTTTTGTCTGGTTTTGAGAGCTAATTGTTTCCCTACATTTTCCCCTGCCTCATAAATTCTAGCTCTGTTTGCTTGATAAATTTCTGCTGCTTTTTGGGTTAATGAACTATTAATTTCTGTTTTTAGAATCAGTAATTTTTTATAATATATCGGAGGTTGATTTTCCTTGCTGAATTTGTTTGGCATGTTCTATTTCCAGATTGATGAGTTCTGTATTTAGTTGTTTATTAATACGATCCTGAATTTTCTTATAATTTGCTACAAATGCAATCGTCTCTTCCCTGATTGCTGCCTTAAAACAGTCCCATACACTAAATCTGGGTGCACTGTATTGATTATTATCAAAAAAGGATTGAGCGAATAGTGTGATATGATTAATGTAGTCTGGATTGGTAAGAAGCTTTCGGTCAAATGACCATTGGATATTAGGTCTATTAAAACTATCCAGTTCAAAGGTTAGTGTTAATGCTTTGTGGTCAGAGATGGTTTGGGGGGACTTGGTTATATTTATTAAGGCTGTCTTGTGTAATGATGTCATAATATAATCTAACCGGGCATATTTGTTGTGGGGATACGAATAATAAGTATAGCCGTTCGCGTTATGCTTCAGCATGTCCCAGACATCAAATAAATCATGACTATCCATCAGATGAGATACTGCCTTATATACTTTGGGTTTACGGCCACTATAATTCTGCGGGAGTCGATTATTTACAAATTTTTCAATATTTATATTAAAATCCCCACACAGAATTAGTGGGCCGACCCAAGAGGCCAGTTCTAGTTCTAGCTCGGTGAAGAGTTGTGGATCGTCCAAGTTTGAACCATAAAGTGAGCAAATGGTTATATCTGAATCCAATTGAACCACAGCCCACCTGCCATGTTTGTCAACTAGTTGCCGTCTAGGACTCCCTAATCCTGGTCTAGATAAGATTGCAACCCCTCGTGTTTTAGCTGTTTGTGATGTTGCTGCTAACAGATTAAACCCGGGAATTTTTAACAGATTTTTGTCGCAGCCAGCTATGTGAGTTTCCTGAATACAAAGGATGTCTACAGGGTCTTGGCGTAGCAGTTGAAAAAGTTGCGCCCTTTTTCTCCCATCATTAAGACCTGCTATGTTCCAACATCGCAATTTTACTCTCCCCATTTAAAATATATTCCAATTGAACCAGTACCATCTCTATAATGTATTTTTGCACACCACCATAGATTGACATTCCTCTCCCAAATTAGGTTAATCAAAATACAAGATAAAGTACTTCGGTTACTCACTAACACAAAAATTCTTCACAATTTCTGATACTACAAATCACTCTACAGATCACAGTCTTTTTTTCATTTCCCCCCCCTTTTACCCTCCCCCTCCCCCACCCACCCCCCCTCCCCCGCAATATGAGGCAATTAGACTCTATAAGAGTCTTTGGTGATGGAGAGACACTCCCAAGCCAGGCCCAGATTCAAAATAAACACAGTAAAGAAAAGAAAAAGAAGGAGAGGTGGGAATGAAAGAAAGACGGAAATAAGAATTTTTTATTTTTATTTCTTTTTAGATTAACATAGAGAAGAAGAAAAATTGAGGCGAATTAATCTAGTATATCCATATATATATATATATATATATATATATATATATATATATATATATATATATATATATATATATATATATATATATATATATATATATATATATATATATATAGTTTCGGAATAGACCCATATGCTTTCTATATTCCACTAGATTAGCTGAAAACAAATATCAGACTTCTCTGTTTTCTCTTTTTCTCACTCAATATCTACTCAAGAAAATCATCTATTCTAGTATTATTGCTAGTGTATCATTAAGAGAGGCTATCTAAAAATTCTTTGGCTTTGATTTCAGAGGTAAAGAATTTAGTCTGGCCATTGTATATAACTTTCAGTTTAGCTGGGTTATTTAAGTAGACTTGTGCTTTTTTCTCCATAAAGGGTTTGATAAGTTGTCGCAGACGCCACCTCCTTTCCACCGTCGTGTGGCAAAAGTCAGGTCTTACAAAATATGAAATGGTATCCCTGGTCCTGCGAGCTTCTGGCCTGGCTTTTTCCGAGATGGCTTGTCGGAGGAGGAAATTTCCAAAAAATACAAGGACAGCTCGTGGATAACTCCGCTGCTTGCTAGTAGGTTTCAAGGTGAATGGAGTTCTGTGCACTTGTTGTACTTCAAGCTCCCAGTCCCATGAAGAGAGTTCTGGAAGAGTGTCTTTAAAGAGTTGAATGATGAAAGCTCGGATATCGGAACCTTCAATATTTTCTGGTATCCCAAGTACGCGCAGGTTGTTACGCCGTAGACGATTTTCCATGTCCTCGAGCTTCCATCTTACATCACTTAGTTCTGCTTCATGAGATTCTACTTTTTCTTGTGTGACTGTGGCCTCTGCCTCATTAAGAACTATTCGTTCTTTCATCTCCGTCATTCTAGTGTTGAACTGTACCACAAGAAAGGTTTTGGATCCTACGTCTACCCAGCCCGGATCTCAACAACAAAGTAAACAGAACAGAATGGCTGGATAGGAAGAGTTTGTATCATAAATTTGGGTCACGCAGTCAATGTGTACTACGTAGCCAAGGTCTTCTATACCAAAAACCAATTTATTTAATTTTTTCGGTTTTTCAGATTTTTCAAAAATGCATGGGCAAACCAAAGACTGTCACGACAGTGAATACATGAATACAATATTTACATTTATACACACGTACCAATATACATTATTTACAAAGTGAAAGAAACACAATTAAATAAAGACAATTATAAATGACACACCAAAACAGCAATAACGTGATTCAATATTCAGACATTAGTTGCATTTATGTGCAGTTAGAAAATTCATATAGAAAACAAGGGTACAGCCAGTCCGTGGAGATGTAAAACCAAGGGACAGGCGGGGACGGATGGATTAGTACACCTGCCTGCCTGACAGCACTGTGGTTCAATGTTTATATTGGGTTGCACCGTTAGGGTCCCAGATGGTATATTATTTCTTTTCCTAGGTGCACCCTTTTGAATACCCACAATATAAACATTGAACCACAGTGCTGTCAGGCAGGCAGGTGTACTAATCCATCCGTCCCCGCCTGTCCCTTGGTTTTACATCTCCACGGACTGGCTGTACCCTTGTTTTCTGTATGAATTTTCTAACTGCACATAAATGCAACTAATGTCTGAATATTGAATCACGTTATTGCTGTTTTGGTGTGTCATTTATAATTGTCTTTATTTAATTGTGTTTCTTTCACTTTGTAAATAATGTATATTGGTACGTGTGTATAAATGTAAATATTGTATTCATGTATTCACTGTTGTGACAGTCTTTGGTTTGCCCATGCATTTTTGAAAAATCTGAAAAACCGAAAAAATTAAATAAATTGGTTTTTGGTATAGAAGACCTTGGCTACGTAGTACACATTGACTGCGTGACCCAAATTTATGATACAAACTCTTCCTATCCAGCCATTCTGTTCTGTTTACTTTGTTGTTGAGATCCGGGCTGGGTAGACGTAGGATCCAAAACCTTTCTTGTGGTACAGTTTGGTTGAGCGGGCGCTAGCTCGCAAGGTTTTTTCATTCTCGACATAAAAGTGTAGTCGATTTTGTCATTAAGTGCAGCAGGGGAGGCTTTCGCTTCCCTCTGAAATCGTAGCATGGCGGAACAAGACACGTTATCGTTCAGTGAGGATCACATTAAAAGGCTTATGTCAGACTCCACACTCTTTTCATCTGTCAAACTCAGCAGCACAGCCAAACAGCTCAATTATGCCGAAAAGTTAACCAGACTTCGGAAAAAACACGTCCGCACGGAATTACATGGCCATTTTCTACTTGCGAACTTGAGAGCTGGCACCATCCCATGGGGCCTCCAAATTAAAAACGTCCCTGTCATCTTCACCGATGACCTGGTTTATCGTAAAGGGTTCAGCTTTATCAGCACTAAATGCAGTAGGGACCTAATGGTTCACACAGTCGAGACTGCTCAGCGAATCCTCAAAAAGGAAGAAGAGGAAATTGAGGAACAACTCAAAGCCATCAGAGACAACCATACGGAAACAGAGGCTAAAGCTCTTCTTGAAAAAATTGAAAAGGAACTGGTCACGTTCTGAGACAACACCATCAATTTTAAAACAACAAAGTTTGAAAAAGATCAGAAGAACTTTAATATTGACAATGTGTATCCCTACCTAAAAGACGAATTCTATACCAGAACGGACTCAATCAGGTATTTGAACTCCAACCAGGGGAGATCTAAGAGAAGATTCACTACCTTTTCGGAAACATCTTCCTCTGAATCTATGGAGGACTCTGATGCAGGAGAGGGCCCTTCAAATAGAAACCAGCAGAACAGGAACACCCCCAAGAGGCCTTTTTTAGGCCAAGGCCAACAGCCGAAGAGGACACGATTCAAGCCCCAATGGGAAATGACCACACGCAAGAAGCATTACAACTCATAAAACCGTCGGCCATCATTAACATCTCTGAGAAGACCCTATCAAAAGCCGAACAAGAGGTCCTAGAAATGGGTCTTTCCTTTGTTCCTGGTGTCGCCATGGACTTTACCAAGATAAAACTGGAAGTGATGGAATTCTTTCGGAAGATCCGACTTCGATGGTTTTTCAAGGATGCAAATGAACAAGTCACCACGGAAGCTTCAGGCTTGAGGAACAAATCCTCCTTTTGTCCAGCCAATCATAACGTTTCCAAAAACATTTTAGGGTTTGAACGCTCAGTCATGTCATCACTCAACGCATTAGAGAATCAACGCCCTTTTGTTCCAAGAAACATCACCAAAAAACACAGAGAAGCCATCATTGAACTCAAGACTCAAAAGGAAGCGGTTATCAGACAGGCGGATAAAGGGGGAGCGGTTGTCCTTTGGTCCAAAGAACTATACAGGACAGAGGGACGTAACCACGTATACAACCAGGAGTGGTACCGCAAGATCAATCATGACCCAACAGCCCAAATTCAGGACCAGATAAGAGGACTCGTAAATGAAGCCAAAGAAACAGGAATTCTGGGGCCAAAGGAATCGCAATATCTGATTAAACAACACCCACGGACACCACACCTGTACTTCCTACCCAAGGCCCATAAAGATCCCAAAGTACCACCGGGGCGCCCAATAGTGTCTGGGTGCGACTCTGTTCTCGAGCCCATTTCCAAATTTGTGGATGTATTCCTGAAACCGCTGGTTGTTCAAGTGCCATCCTACTTGAGGGATACAATGGACTTTATCAACAAGGTCGAAGGCGTACCATTTGATCCCTCATGTCAACTACTGGCTACCATGGATGTGTCTTCGCTATACACCCAAATACCCCAGCAAGACGGGTTGGACGTCATGGAACTCTACCTGGAGGGTCGACCGCGCCCTCATAGGGTGCCCACAGAACTGATAATTTCTCTGGCTACAGTAGCCCTTAAGAAAAAAATTTTCACCTTTGAGGACGAAATGTTCTTACAAATTAAAGGCTCGGCGATGGGCTGTCCTTTCGCCCCTGAAATGGCCATCCTGTTTATGGGCCAGTTTGAAGAGAAATTTGTCATGAACAACAACCCCTACAGAGAGTCCATTGGACAATGGCTCCGATTTATAGATGATGTCTGGTGTGTGTGGAATGGCACATCTACACAACTAGAAGAATTCCATGTGTGGCTGAACAACAGGAGCCCGGACATCAAATTCAGCTTGAACTACCATGAAAAAACCCTCCCGTTTCTGGATGTTGAAGTCTCAGTGAAAGAAAATGCATTGTCATGCTCTTTGTATCAGAAGAAGACGGATAAGAACAATGCTCTTCATTACAGGAGCTACCATCCGCGCAGCCTAAGGGATAATCTCCCTTATGGCCAATACCTCCGCGTGCACCGTAACTGTACTACCATTGAGCAATTCGAACTACATGGTCAAGCCTTGACCTCTAAGTTACAGGAACGTGGTTATCCCCAGAAGCTCCTGAAACACTCTATGAAGAGAGCGAGATGGACACCCAGAGAACACCTCTTTGAAAAAAGATCTAAACCCGCGACGGACCGGATGGTATGTGTCTCTACCTTCGGCCCCCATACCAACCAGTTGCAAAAAATCATCAGGCAGAGTTGGCACCTGGTCAAGGAAATCCTCCCGGACATAGGCGCCCCCCTTTTTGCTCTGAAAAAGAACAGGAGCATTGGGCAAATGATTACATCGACCAGACCGCAACCCAAAAGGGATAACCAGAATACCATCTTTGGAGCAAATCCCGTTACGGGGCATCGCAAGTGTGGGACCTGTTCCGTCTGCGAACTTACCATGGAGGGGTCATTATTCACAGATGGGAAGAAGTTCTGGCGCCACACGGAACATACAAACTGCAAAACCAAGTACGCTGTGTACGCCATCCAATGCCCATGCAACATGCTGTACATTGGCAAAACCACCCAGGAGGTCCGCCAGCGCATCATCCAGCACCGCTCAAGAATTAATAACAAAATCATGACAGCTCCCCTTGTCTCACACTTCACACAACAAAAACATTCCAGTCAAGACATCAGATGGACAGTCCTGGCAGTCATCAGGGGGGGCAGTGGAGACCCTGATCTGCGTTTGTCTCAGAAAGAAGCGTACCTCATTCTGAAATTCGACACGTCCAACACTGGCCTGAACGAAATGTCTGAAACTTCCAGTCTGTGATTCCCACCTAACCTCTCGGCTGAGCTTGGTTGTGCTGCTGTTTTTAACTATGTTTTTCATTTTTTTCATTTTCTACATGTTGTACATACTATGAATGCTGTCTCATAGTCTTATCACCGTGTCCCTAAGTTGGAAGGTCCTGAGTATCCACAAGTCAATTAGCCTTGTTGATATAGCGCCCAATGCGCTGTAAATATGATTGTAAATACTAATGCCCCGGCACGATCACCCGCTGAAATCCAAGCTGCACGAGGCAGCCTCATCGGTTGTGTAAAACTTAACCAAATTTCACTATGATATTCACCCTAAAAGTCTGTCAATGTTCATTGTAAAAAATGGCCCGGACTACATGGACCATGATCCTTCACTCGGCCCCTCAGCCACTCCCACAAGCCAACAGACCTAGGAGTTTTCAAATACTCTGAAAACGCTGAGACACACTGCCAGACCGTGCGTGTTGCAGTTTAAGAGTTTCCGAGTGATTGAATCCTCCTTAAAAAGTAAGTGTTTTGCAGGTCCTCTGCAAACTGCGCGTAGCGCTACATCGCTTTAACCCCCCGTCTCATGGGAATGCTTGGTTTTAATACACTCGCCTTACTTTAACGTAGGTCCCGGCTCATTCGGATACCAGTTCCGAATTGATTCTTGGACATCAGACGCTACACGTCTTACAAGCCACTTACTCAGGTAGGAACCGTTTCCCGGCTCCGCATTTTTTTCATGCTCTGATCCACACAGAAGCATTTGTTTAATTTTGCGCACCAATTCCTGTGTGTCATTTACAGCTTGCACAAAGAAAAATAACCAACATGTAAGCGGCCCCACTCTATCGTGTTTGTACCGCGCGGCGGACAACATATCATAAAAGAACCGACCGGCTAACTACAGGTATGAGCCCTCACCTTGATGGTATTAGGTGATATGTACTAGGAGAGATCTCGAATGTGCCACCATGGACTAGAGTGCTAAGCTTCACCTTTGTATGTTTCCACAGAAATCTCTCTTTCTCTGGCGATTTACTGACACCACGGCATATTCTTTGCCACGTGCAGGTAAATGTCTTTTTCATAGTGTGGAGTCACTGAAAAAGTTTTTTATAGAATACTATGGTCTCTAACCCTGACACCCATCCTGTATATTGTTACAGATTTATTGATCCCAGTCCCCGTCCTGAAGAGAACCGTCACTAATCCGGTTCGAAACGCGTCGACACTCTCACCCTGTGGGTATTCAAAAGGGTGCACCTAGGAAAAGAAATAATATACCATCTGGGACCCTAACGGTGCAACCCAATATAAACATTGAACCACAGTGCTGTCAGGCAGGCAGGTGTACTAATCCATCCGTCCCCGCCTGTCCCTTGGTTTTACATCTCCACGGACTGGCTGTACCCTTGTTTTCTGTATGAATTTTCTAACTGCACATAAATGCAACTAATGTCTGAATATTGAATCACGTTATTGCTGTTTTGGTGTGTCATTTATAATTGTCTTTATTTAATTGTGTTTCTTTCACTTTGTAAATAATGTATATTGGTACGTGTGTATAAATGTAAATATTGTATTCATATATTCACTGTCGTGACAGTCTTTGGTTTGCCCATGCATTTTTGAAAAATCTGAAAAACCGAAAAAATTAAATAAATTGGTTTTTGGTATAGAAGACCTTGGCTACGTAGTACACATTGACTGCGTGACCCAAATTTATGATACAAACTCTTCCTATCCAGCCATTCTGTTCTGTTTACATTCTAGTGTTGAAGGCATTTACTGATCTTGACAATTTGCGCACTACACCCTGAACCTTGTGCAGCGCTGATTGTGCTTTGCGCCCATCCCTTGATGTCTCTTCTCGATGTGATGCAATGGCCTGGAGGACTGTATCCATTACCGTGGAGAGGGTGGCATCTGGTTGGTGTGTAGAGCTTCGTTGAGCTGGACGAGATACATTGGTATGTTCTTGAGTCCCCAAGGCGATCGAAGTTGAGTAGTCCCACGTAAGCCCCATGGCTCTTTTCTTTCGTATGATAGTCCTTTTATTTTCCCTGGATTCTGTCGTTTTCGTCTCTTGATCACTCTCCGTCTCGGAGCCTGTGTCAGTTTCAATCTCCAGTTCAGAATCCTCTGACCATCTTGCATCTTCTATCCCCTCTGATAGTGAATAAAAGTCTGATGGATCCCTATCAGTATCAGTAGGATCGGGAGTTATCGCATCTATGTGACTCCTCTCATTACCATCAGTGGCCTCCAGCAAGCCCCCCAGATTTTTTGTGATTTCTCTAAAATCTGATGCCGCGAAATCACTCTCAAGAACATTGTCTGGTGATTGATTTTGCAATATCTCCTGTACAATCACAGACTTAACGGCTTCGCAGACTGTTGGTGTGGTTTCTAGCACTGTTTCTGTTAGTGGCGCTGATTCTATTATACCTGCTGGACTAGGTTGTACCACTGTCAAAGAAGTTAGCGTAATAGAAGAAGAAGAAACAGGAGTTTCAGACAAGGAGAGATGTTCCATACCTTGTATTCCTGCATCTGAATCCGCCCCAGCCTTAGGGTCTGATATTCCTGCCACCATGACTGTAGGTTCTACGTTTTTCACTGAGGAATCCTCTCCTGAAGTTAATGAGCTATTTATATTAACATTCACATTTCTCTTCTCTTTTTCTTTGGTTATGCCACTTTCTTTTTGCCCACTAGATGTCACTGTAGGCCTTGGATTAACACTCAGAATAGTGACTGCTGGGATTTGTGGTGCAGGGGCTGAGTTCATACCCGGAGCAGAGGTTGAACCAGGGGCTTTCCGGAGCAAATCTATCACGGAAGGACCAGCAATGGATGTACTCGGCTGTCGTCTCATGGCTTTTACTTTACCAGCTTCAGCCCCCGTGTCGAGATCAGCAACATCGCCGCCGCTCTCCAGACGTGAGCCGCCCCGCTTTGCAGCCAGCTCCCTTTCTCTAAGCAGAGCCTGCTTCGCTGCCCTTGTCTTGGCTGCAGCAGCAGCGGCCACAGCAGCTGCGTTTTTTGGCGCCATTCCACCACAAGTGACCGACAGACTCGCCAGAGGTGAGGCTATGTGCGAATGCTGAGCCGGCTGTTCCGACTCTGGAGATCCGTCCCGTCCCACCAATACAGCTCTTCCACTAGCCTGCAGGCGAGCAAAGAGCCTCAAAACAGTCACGCCAATCAAAGAAGTGCAGAACAATAAACGCTGCTACAGCACAATCGGGTCCCGCTGATCACTGACACCTTCGATCGCAGACATTACCGAGGGGTAAGTGCCTCAAATCCAGTAATTGCTTTTTTTTTTAAACGGGGCAATTTTTTATTTCTCCTTTGCTACGCTGTTTCCATCATTGAGCTGGCTTGGGAGCAGCCTCACAGCGGTCTAGTGAGCCGCCGCCATCTTGCCTCTCCATAATTAAAATCAAGTTTGTCATAAAACTAAACGTTTAGTTTTATGACAAACTTGATTTTAATAAATGTGTTTACTTTTAATAAAGCTTTTAAACTTAAATAGACTCTGTGGTTTTTGGTCCTCCAGACTAGAGTGGATGAGCTAAAGTTTTTGGAATTTTTGCAAGCATGAGTCCGTGCCTCTGACACTTCTTTACTCTGACTCCGTACTCTTGTCCTGGATAATCTAATCATCATTGGGGATCGATCATTGGTGACTTTGGGAGCTAAATGACTCTGCCACACTATCTAGTCAGTAAGGAGATTGGGGGTTCAACTACATAGTCTGTTATCACTGAGGTATGTGGAAAGTCTAACAGCACCTATTATAATTGATAAGCTAAGCAATGCATTATTCAGTGTCCATAGTTCTGTTTGTGCCGATTTGTCCCTGCAACAGTAGTAGAATGGATTGTCCTACTATCCAAACCAAAAGTAAAGTAGTATCTTATTCTTTTCTTGGTGGTCATTCACCTTTTTATTGTTGGCAATTGTCAAAGCATAAACATTTAGAAGACTTGAAAAGACATAATGGACAATCCCAGAGGACTGCACTCAGTGCATAGAGCTATTGCTGACTAGAATGGGAGTCCAATGGAATTGCCAAATGTGCAATCTTAGTTAGCTACACAGACAGACTAATAAGAATAATCTAGTAATACCACAGGGAGTCATAGTCGAGGCAGGATAAGAATTTATATCCAGTCTACAAGAAGATCAAAGACAATTTAGAAAAAATCGAATGAGGAATTAATTAAAATTAAAATTAAAACTTACTGGGGCCAGCAAAGGAGCCCTCGCCTGCCCGATCCTGGCCTGCATCCTGTTCAACAGCACCCTCCTCCTCCTCCTGTGTCCTCTTGCCCCTGGGGGGAGCTGATGTACAACATGAAAGAAAGAAAGACCAGAAAACATGGATGATATTTGTCAACCAAATCAAACATTTCAAAAGAACAATAACAAAAAATGTTGGCGAAATAGCAAATAGACAACTATTCCACGGGATATATTGACAGATCTCATGTGGTCTACGTTATTAGTATTGCTTGATTTGTGGACCGTCGACTTGGAAAGTTCTTATGTAACTCACTAAATAAAGTACTAAAAGGGTTTGCCTAGGATTGGCAGGCAGCAGTCCGCAGCACGCGAAGTGACAGACAAAGTCCATCGTGATTGCAGATCAGCTACAGCACTAAAGTTTCCTACTACATTAACCAGTCATTAAAAAAAATACTCAAACTATCAATCCACCACCACTATTTCTTCTTATCGCCATGTGTACAAAGGAAGGACTGGACTTGAGTCTGTAGGGGCTGATTTAGAAGCACCTTGCGGCTCTTTTGCTCCATTGTTGCGTGAGTTTTGTGACGCAGCCGCAGAACAAAAGAGGCGCAATGGTGCGGCGTATATTAACAACATGACGCATATGGGAGATGCATCACGTTGTAAAGCCCTGCGCCATCAGGGGGCCTTCCGGCGCAAGGGAGGGCGTTCCTGCGCAGGAACGCATCCTAAAAGTGGGTGAGGGAAATCTACAAGATTTCACTCAGTCACTTTAAGGACAATGATGCGTGACTCAAACCCTGCGCCTGCTTGAAGCAGACGTACGGCTTGACGCAGCATTGGGGAGATAGGGCACCCCAGAGTATTGATGGAGCTGCGCCATCGTTGAGACGCAACTCCAGCAATGCGCCGCCTTTACGGCACAGATGCGTAACGCTTTGGTGACGTTTTGGGCCCATGGTGCGCCGCATTGTAAGTACGGCGCACCATGGGTGGTGGTGGTATGGCGCACAATTACTGGCACATCCCTACTACTTTGCAGGGATGTGCCGGTAATTAAAAATCTGAACCTTAGTGTCTAGCATTACGCAGTTCTTTAAACTACACTCATACATAATTTCACAGGCCAATGAAATGAACACAAAATCGAAAACAAATAAGTATAGTAGCAACACTACTGAGAAGGAGAGCAGTGCTCCTGAAATGCACAGAAGATTTTGAAATATAATGTACCTACAATGTAATCAGCAGCGTTATTGCTCTTGGTAAAAAAGAAAAATTTGCAATATAATAACACACAGAGCAGGAGAAAACAGAGTAGTAAAGAAATAGCTACTACTACTCACCAAGCCCGGGGATCTCAAGGCC
Source organism: Lissotriton vulgaris (assembly GCF_964263255.1). Taxonomy (NCBI): domain Eukaryota; kingdom Metazoa; phylum Chordata; class Amphibia; order Caudata; family Salamandridae; genus Lissotriton; species Lissotriton vulgaris. The sequence continues at coordinate 164,670,261 of NC_141693.1, forward strand.
AAGCAGTTGGAGCAGATCGCGTTCAGGGTCCAGGACATCCGTCCAGCGGTGGGTGGCCTGGTTTTAGGTGCGCCGGACCTGAGAGTGATGGTACATGGCCCGGCACACCTTCTCCCACCGCTTCCGGCGCTCCCAGATCCGGTACCCGCTACCGATCTTGCCGCCTGTCATGATGGTCCTGGGGAGGTGGCACTGAACATAAAAAATTAGTGCGGCCACCTCCTCCGAGCTGAAGATCTCCCGGGGTGCGACTGTCTCCCCCCTCAAACGCCCGCACGGGAGCCGGGCACGGGGTGCGGGACCCTTCCCCTTCTCAGGCTGCTTCCCGGCTCCCTTTACCATGGTCTGGGCAGAAAGGAAGCTAAATAATAAAGAAAATAGAATAGGGAAGAGAAGAAAAGAAAAGAGTTTAAAAAGTAGTTTAAAATTAACCATAAGTAGCAGAAAACACAAAAATATAGAGCTAGAAAAATAGAGGGATAGATAATAAGTAAAATAGATCAAAAAAATCTTCAAACAAGCAAAGGATGGCAGAGATTCAGAGATGATAGAAGAAGCATGCCCAGAACCATAGCAATGAATGAGAAACAAGATGGCAGTGCCCGTTCATGACCGCGTGGGTAAGTTTGCACGAGATTTTGCTCACGAACACACGCGAAATTGTACTAGCGAGCCGCACACTTTGCGAGATTACACATCGCGCCCGGAAACGGAAATACGTCATGCAAACAAGATGGCCGCGCCTGTGAACTACCGCGAGGGTAACTTCGCGCCGTTGCGCTACAAGTGGCTCGCTAAAATGCACAATACCTTGCGAACTAACACGCCGCAAAAAAACAAATCGCATATTCGCACGAATTTGCGGCTTCTGAATTCAATCTCGCGCAAGTTTGCGCCCGCGAATCATGCGAAATTGCAGAAAAACGAGTTTTGCAAAAGTGAAAGCACTCAGCAGGTGCAAAAGTTCAAACTCATCATTAGTAACCATTCCCTGTAGTGCTTCCAGACTGGGGCCCCTCCAGAGTTCAGTTGCTAGTTGCAACAATTGTATGACCCTGCTCTGACCCTCACAGCAGGCTCATAGAATAGCTACAAGTAGGCCACAAAGGTCCTGGAAAAAAAAAATTCACTGCAACAGAAAGCAAATTACTGATAAGGAAGAAGGTGCCAGACTGGAATTTTAAAACAGTGACACATTAATAAACCAACCCCAAATTAATTCTTGTCAGTTGAAGCAGGGCAGGTGTGCTTGCTTTTCCCCCCATAATCTACAGTGATGATGAACCAGAGGGTGGCAATGATGTACCAGAGGGTGGCATGGGTGAAACAGAGGGTGGCAGTGGTGAAAATGAGGGTGCTGGGAACCTGTGATGATGAACCAGATGTGGAAACAACATAGTCGCGACCGTTGCGAGCCGACAAGTAAGTTCGCAATTGCGAACTGGTACAAACCCTCGCGAACTGGCAGAAACCCTTGCGAACACAAAAAAAAATCTGCAAATTCGCGAGAATTTGCGGATTTTGCGGATTGCGAGTTCGCAAATTTGCAAAATTCGCGAACGCCAGATTCGCAAAATTCGCCCATGCTTACATACGACATATAGACCAGTCTATATTTTGGTGGTCTGTAAAGTGGCGTCCACTAAGGTCATATCCGCTATTTTAAAAAGGAAGAAAGACATAGCTAACTTACTGGTTTCCGTCGGCATGCCGGGTCATAAAATGACAAATGTAGTCAAGGCTAATGCAAACCTGTGGCATTTAAACCCGCCGAACCGGAAGTGATTCAAGTAGTGAAGAATCAAGGAAGGGCTAGCTTAGTCTGGATACCATATTGGTGAATCAATGAAACCACAGTCGCCATATTGAGTAAGAACCCTGCTGGTTCAGAGAGTCTACTCGAGAATTTAAACTCGGTACCTACACGAAAATGAGGATTAAAAAGTCACAGAAATAACGGTCTGCACTTGTGGGCCAAAACCTCAATTGATTAAAAGTCTACGCTTGGAGACCATAGCCTCAATAAAGTCTCGATGTAGATGCTAATAAATAGCTAGAAATCGTGTCAGCTCGGCAGACATATTAGAGAGGTGTCGGTATTAGTTATACAGATTAAGGTGGTATACAGAGGGACATAAGTCAACATAATCAGGACATTTCTGATGACAAATGAAAACCATTTAAAAAAATGACACAGACACGAACGGCTTTAGTGACAAAATTTGGAAAATTTTTAACAAATTAAAAAGATGCATGTATGTTCCAAAATTAACATGTGTTTAAACCTATGTGCCAAACTTGACATGAAAATAAACCTATATGCCACAGGATCAGTAGATGCTAGGCAATGGTTGAAGAGACACAACAGATGACTGCTACAGTTGGTTTAAGTAAGGCATGCCAGTGCATGCCATTCTTTGCTGGAATTTAAACCAAGTTTCACCGACTCGGCCATACAGATCCAGCGTTGTACCTTAAGTGTCAACAAGTGGTCAACATTCGGTTGCCTAATTGTAGGCTTGACAACCTCTACTACCCACCAATGTAACTCATTCTCACTGTGTTTTTTAGCAGAGTAGTGATCCACGAGTGGAGCATTCTCAGTACGGCAGCGGATCCTGGATTGATGTTGAAGAATTTGTTTTTTGATGGGCTGTGATGTCTTACCGAAATATTTCAGGCCACATGGACATTCAATGCAGTAAACAACATTGGTTGTATTGCAATTTGAGAAGTTTTTCAAAATGAAGGTTTTGTTATTCAGAATACATTTTTGATATTTCTCGTGGTCACACACGCTGCACAATGATTGCATTTATAATGGCCCTGTAGTGGACTAAGTTGTCTCATGTTATCCACTAAGTTGGTTTCTTTGTTCCTATACGCATGCACCAACCTATCCCTCAAGTTCCTACCCCTTTTGAACGCAAACATTGGTTTGTCGACTAGTTCAGGTAAGTCTGAAAGAAGGGACCAATGTTTTAAAAATTATTTTTGATGGAATTGCTAGATGTGCCAAAAGTGGTCACACATACAAACTTGGGTTCAGTCGTTCTGGCCTTAACCTGAAGGAGTGATTCTCAGTCATTGTACCGCGCCCGCTTTAACGAGCGTTTCAATAATTTGTTAGGATAACCACGAGCAAGCAGTTTGATCTTTAATTGTTGTGCTTCTCTGAAGTAGTCGACCCGCCTAGAGCAATTTCTACGCAAGCGTAGAAATTGCCCAAAGGGTAACCCATCGCGTAAAGCTTGAGGGTGACAACTGTTGTATTTCAAGAGGGTGTTTTTAGCGGTGGGTTTGGTGAACAGAGTGGTATATAGGGTCTTCTCCTCATTCACCTTGATAGAAATATCTAGAAAGTCCATGCTGGATTTATTTGAAACCATTGTGAACTGTAGGTTGATGTTTCTAGAATTAATCCATTCATGGAATTTGGTTAGCTCTTCAAAGTTGCCATGCCAAATGAAAAAAATGTCATCTATGTAACGTAGCCAACATTGAAGATGGGCTGCAAAAGGGTTGTTCATGTCATAAATTAACTTATATTCGAAGTCAGAGACATAGATATTTGGTATGTCCGGCGCAAAAATTGCGCTCATAGCTACACCTTTCTGTTGTTGATAGATACAATTTATTTCTTCTGTGTGTTCTCTTTTGCTTCCTTTGATTTATTCCAGTCAATTTTCAAGTGTGATATCCTGTGGATACACTGGAGTGTGATACGTTTGTACGACTCGTAACGGAGACTTACTGTTTTCTGAATTAAATCCCTTGTAGCATACTTTGACCTTAAATATCCAGTGCCCAAGTCTACAAGGGTTTATTGAGTTTCCCCTGCCTATATCACCTTGATAGCTTGGCACAAGCAGACAGGCTTATCTCAGAGGCAGTGTTTAAAGCATTTGTGCATGCTTACAGTAACACAGTGAAAACACTACAAATGGACACCAGACCAGTTTAGAAAAATAACGCAAAACTTTATCTAAACAAACAAGACCAAAAACGACAGAAATCCAACATACAATACTGTAAAAATAGTTACTGTCAAAATAACCTTTAAATTGCAGAATAGACTCAGTAGAGCGATACTGAACACGATAGAGTCTAATAATTCCAGCCAACTGCGTTTATACGGGTCAGCTAAAGCATCAACAGACTCGGAGACAGTACCTTTCTTGTTGGGGTCAACTCGCCGATGCGAGTCTGTCGGGGCAACGGTTGCAATGTGAGATGGAAGGGTTGCAGCATGCGGTGTCTTCACGGATCGGTGCAGGCAGCGGCTCGTTGACGGAGTCGGGGAAACAAAGGCTTGTGTTGCAGGGTGAGATGGTGCTCGATGCAGTGCTGGCAGATCACTGTGCGGCAACGGAGTCAGTAGATGTTTGAGTCGGGCAGCGCTGGAGTCGGTGACATCTGTGCAGCATGTAGGGAAGCGGTGTGGTGCAGAGTGTGGTTCACATGGGACGCAGTGCAGAAGGCAACGGCTCGTTGACGGAGTTGGTGAGACCAGGGTTGTGTTGCGAATTGAGACGGTGCTCCCCGCGTTGCCTTCGGGACATGCAGTCTGCGACAGACTCGGTGACGGAGTAGGCTGCTCTTTTCTTATGCGGTGACTGGAACCAGACAACCCAGAGGCGGTGCCCAGAAGGATGGTGATGTTTTTGCTGTTCTTGAGACCTCTTGAACAGAGGGCAAGCTCCACTTCAAGCCCTTTGGGATACTTTGCAAGCAGGATACACACACAGTTCCTCTCCTTGGCAGAAACAACCACTTCAGGCCAACCCTAGACAGCACACAACAAAGGGGCAAGACTCCTACTCCAGTTTATTCCAGTTCTTCCCCTTGGCAGGGGTTCCTCTTTATTTCCAGAAGTAGTCAATGAAGTATTTTCTCTCCCTGAGATTTCCAACAGGAGGCAACCTCTCCTTCAATCCCTTTGAGAAAACCCTAACAGCAGGATGATGACAGTACATCCTAGTCCTTTCCCTGCCCAAGATCACATAAGCAACCACTGCAGGCCAACCCCAACAGCACACAGCACAGGGGCAGTACTTCTCCTCCAGGTTTGCCAGTTCTACTTTCTAGCAGGTTCCTTAGTTCAGCAGTAGTCTAAAGTTCAGGGGTCTAGGCCCCAATATTTATACAGCAACGTCCTTTGTTCTCTGGTGGCAGAGAAGCCCTGTGCCCAGTCAAAACCAGTTCTGTCCTCTCTGGTGCAACTTCCTGGCAGGAGGTGGAGACAGCATTGTCCTTGGCAGACCAGGCTCAATCAGGTGTGAAATAAATCTTCTCCCCTACTCTGAATGTAGCCCAGGTCTTTTTAGCCCAGCCCTGACTCACCCTGGAAAGGCAGGACACACCCCAACCCCCGAAGTGGCTGTTTGAATAGAATGCACATCCCCAGCCCCTGGCACTCCAAAGCCAGACAGCCAATACACAACCTAGCAGAGACACACTGGATGGTTTAGGCAAGAAAATACATACTTTCTAAAAGGGGTATTTTAAACCCCAGAATGAAAAAATCACCCTCACTAAAAGATGTATTTTAACATGCTGAGTTCAAGCATATCAAACTTTATTTTCCTATCTTGTTCTTATGGGTAGTTATACTTATAAGATATTATAATCAAACTCCCCATTCTATCCTATGGGGACAGATAGCCTTACAATAGTGAAAAACGAATGTGGTAGTGTCTCCCTATCAGGACACGCCACACACATCAGGGTATGTCCTTCCTTTCGCATACACTGTACTCTGCCACACAGGGGTACCTTGGGCCTACCTCAGGGGTGACTAACATGTAAGAAAAAGGAAGGTTAAAGCCTGGCAAGTGGGTGCACTTGCAAAGTCAACATGGAAGTACCGGACTGTACACAGGCCCTACAATGGCAGGCCTGAGTTACATTTACAGGCTGCTTATGTGGGTGGCACAATCAGTGCTGCAGGCCCACTAGCAGCATTTGATTTACAGGCCCTGGGTACACACCGTGCACTGTACTAGGGACTGACTAGTAAATTAAATAAGCCAATCATGGAAACATCAATACACAACAATAATTTACAATGGGAGCACATGCACTTTGGCACTGAACAGCAGTGCCCAAAGAATGTAGGCCAGCAACACGAATTCCAACACAAAGCAAAAACACTGGAGGCAAAAGGAAAAATACTGGGTAAAATCACGCCAATAATGCCAGGTATAACACCCACTATACTGCCAAATGATCCAAATGTGGGGCTGAGGTGGTGCTGTTCTGTCACCTGCGGTGCTGCTGCTTACCTCTTCTATGGCCGCTTGTGGCATTGCCTTCTCCCGCTTGTGGCGCACTCAAGACCTGCGGCGCCTCAAAACCACTGAGCCCCTTAGTGCAGAGCCTCCTGCCACTGGTAAGCACCCACTACAGCAGAGCTCTCTAATTATGCACCAATGATTTTTACACTGCAAAATCAGTAAAAGTGAATCCATGAAAGCTGTACCTCAAAATGGGTTTCCGTTTTTTTTTAAACATTTTTATTCGAGTTTTTTTTATTTTTTTTATTTTTGGAAGACCTTTATTGACAAGAAGATACACATACAATCATGCGCGCAGCCCGAAGGCTCAGGAATGTAATACAGATCAATATGGCAAGTCCATCAGGATCAAAGACAGGAGTATTGTGGTCTAATTTTAAATTTAGAATCTGAAGGATAGGTGGCATCAGGATATCGAAAACAACACATCGGTTCCGTTCTAATGAAAACAGGATTAAACAGTATACTATGCAGAATATCGCCAGAACCACATCTCGCCGCAATTAGGAATCGTCATGGAAAGGGCACGGATCGGGAAGCACAGTGAACCACAAGTAGTACTCAAAACACAATAGTCCACATTCAGGAGGCTAAAAATATAACCAGTCCGCAATATTACACAGTGGATAGAACTTCCAGATCGCGCAAGACCCCAATCCCCACTAAAGAAGGGTATATAAAAGAAAGAAAAAAGAAAGGGGAAGAAAAAGACAGAGGGCCATAGAAACCAAGTTAACATAGAACATGTCCCATCCCCCAACCCCCACCCTGCATACCAGCGGAAGGCCACGCCCCCCCCATAGGCATGCCTGTCGCCCCAAGAAGAACCCCAAAAGAGGGAAAACGGAGGAGGGCCATAGCACCGGCCCCTTGTACACCCCCAACTCCAGAAGCAGAGGCCCACTTAAAAGGAATGTGGGCCCCAACCAACGGTCACCCCAACCACCACAATCTCCAGTGTAAACAACAATCCAATTCGGCACCAAAGTCACAAAAAAGTGTTTCAGTTAATCAGGAATCAGCCCTGGCCAGTACGAAGAAAGGGCAGTAATCGATCCGACAGACTTTCAGGTGGTAACAACAAGGCAGCAGTTCCAGGCTGGGCTATCCCGGGTCGAGACAAAGACCAAAGCGATGTTACAGGAGCGGTGTCCCAGGACACGTCCAAGTTCCACAAGGAGGCAAGGCGATGGTAGTACGGCAAGCAATCAGCCAGCAGGTAAGTAGTTGGGGGAGCAAAGTCGCAGTCTCTTTCAATATGTTCCCCGGCACCAGCTACAAGTACCCAGCGCGCCTGGGAGGCAACAATTGCAGCAACCGGGAAGAAAGCAGACTCTTGTTCCACAGTGCACCCTGCTGTGTCCAGTTGTGTCTCGGCAAGGGAGGAGGTATGCTGCGAGATGTGTGCAGCCGCCCGCAAGCCCTGTAATTCAATGCGCCAGTCTAGGAGAGCCAGCCAGATGTCTTTCATTGTGGGCGCCATCTTCGCACTTCCAGCACCTATGGACCCCGGGACTCACACAACAAGAAATCCGTCTCATCAGCTGTTCAGCGGCAGTAAGCAATGCGCGGCGTAAACCGGAGCTTGGAAGAATCACAAGTCTGTCCTCTCATATACGCAGCACCACACGCCTCTTACCGCAGTGCGACCTGATTCCTGCCGAGGCGAGCTGCACTTTCGTCCGAGCCCCTTTCCAAAGTCGCAGGCGCCAGCAGAGTGTTACGCCGCAGTGGTCGATGTCGCACTGCAGCGAGGAATCCAGGGAGCATCGTCGGGAGCAGTTTCGATTTCACTGCACGGGTCACCGGATCCTGGCGGCCGGGTAAGGCCGTTGTTGACGCGTTGCAGGGCGGCTGTAGAACTACCCGAGGTCCCGGCGCACCCCGGAGGAAAGGCCAGAAACTTCCAGACGGCAGTGCACGGCCGTCAGAGACGGTGGGATCGTCGGAAGATTGCGGTCGGGATCCACCGCGGTTCCGCTACATTAATCCGTGGCTGGGGTACAGGATGTTTGCCAGGAGATCGTCGGAGTCGAGGGCGAGCTACGGAGCCGGGCTTCTATGCAGCCATTTTGGCCGCCGTCTTGGCTCCTCCTCCTTTATTCGAGTTTTAACACATTTTTCCCCCCCTAAATCGGGGGAGAGGAGCACATTGCTATATACAGTCCATCATAATTTCTAAACAAAACAAATCCACTAATAATTCCAACAGAGAAACATATACATTACATACATAGGATAATTAATGTCTATATACATTTAAAAAAAAGAAAGAGAAACAAGACACCTTTTCCTGCTATAAACTTAAGGAACCTCATATCACAATATACAATCCATCCCCTATACATCATATTAGATTATGGTTCTTCCTTCCAATTAAATATTGGCTCCCATATTTTCAATCCCAGCTTCCTCCCCTTTTTCCCTTTTCTAGCATAGATTGCTTTCTCCAAATTATATATATTTAAGATCCTGGCTAACCACTGTTGAAATATTGGTGGTGCCTGATCGAGCCACACTGAAGCAATACACAATCTCAGTACAGCCATTGCTACAAAAATAAAATAACATCCTTCTCCCTGAATGCTGTCTGGATTCACCCCAATAGCACTATCGAAGGAGTTAAGTTAACTGTTATCTTTAACGCTCCTTGTACAAAGTTCTTTATTTCTTTCAGTATTGTAAATAGATGTGGACAAGTTGCGAATATATGTATTATATCAGCCTGGAGACTTCCACATCTTGGACAATTAATTCCAGTAACCGCCCCCCATTGGACAAGTTTTGCCGGGGTATAATAGAGACGATATAATGTCTTATAATGCTGTGCCTGTAGTGCTGCAGAACACAGAACATTCTGGCCCAGCTCTAATGATAATTTAAAGCATTCCAATTCTACCTCTAGCTTGCTCGCCCAACTTTCCCCCACTTATCCATATCATCTTGTCTTGTTTTAATTAGTTCAGCATAAAACCTTTTAATAGAACAAGTTACTCCCTCTTGTATCACCTCTAGTATAGAGTTTTTCTCAAATCCACTCGGACCCCCCCTTTTATTTTCCAGGAAACTTCTTAATTGAAGGTACTTAAAGAAATGTCTTGTTTCTAAACCATATTTCACCTGAATCTCAACAAACTGCTTCGTCCCCTGCAGATCCATCAAGTCTCCCACCCTCGAAATTCCCTTCCTCACCCATTCCGCGAAGACGTCAGAAAAAATATCATTGAGGAATACTAGATTGTTTCTTATTCTTGTATATCTATTGATTTTCCCCAAACCGTACTTTTTAGTAATGGCCTTCCAGATATTATATGCTGCCATAATGGTGTTAAATCGGTTCCTCTTAAGTAAGCTGTATCAAAGTGTCTTAAAAGTATATTATTTACCTCTTCCCCGATCAAAATGCCATATATTGCTAACGATCCTAATTCATCATCCCCCTCCGCCTCCGCTCCTCCTATCAAGCCAGCCATATATTGTAAAGCGGCAGCCCAATAGTAAAATTTCAAATCTGGTAATGCCCACCCTCCTCGCTCTCTTGGTAATGCCATGAATCTTGCTGCTCTCCTAGTTTTTCCTTTAGACCAAATAAATCTATTGATCATAACTTCTAATTTTTTAAACCAAGAATTGTCAAACAAAAGCGGAATTGTCCTAAAGATATATAAAAATTTTGGAAGGACGAGCATCTTAATAATATTGACCCTGCCCACTATTGTGAGATGGAGATTGTGAAGCCTGTCTAAATCTCTACCAACTTTCGTTATAATAGGTCCTATATTCAATTCTACTATCTTCTCCAATTCTGCAGTAATTATAATACCAAGGTATGTTCCTGACTGCACCACCCGTTGATCCTGACATACTGCCTTATCATTTTTAATTATTTGAGTTTTGTTAGTATTTAGGGAGTACCCTGATACTTTCCCAAAATTTCTTAGCCTCCATTTCAATTCGAGAAATCGGGATGCACTCCATTGTACTCGTGTTCCGCAATTTTTCACACTGTTAATCCATCATTTAATAAGAGTGCGTGCAGCCTGACATCGAGCCTTGCCCTGTGGCCCTCAATTAGACAATAGGGTAAGATGAGGCGATCTCTCGCCCCAAGTCAGATGCACAGCAACTGAAAGCCTTCGTGGCCGTTCAAAAGTTAATCCATCATTTACTTTTCTGTAATCTTTTCTGCCAATGTTCTATTCTCGTTTTTTTCACTTTTTATTCTTTCCAATTTATTCTGTACTCCACACACGGGATTGGTTGCCAATTTTCCAAGCTTCTCATGCATAAACTGTGCCCATCCGAGCCTCTCGCTTAAACATGACAGTGGCAAAGGTTCGTTCCACGCAGTGTTTATTTAAAACCCAATGCATTTCGGGGCTAAAAGCCCCTTCGTCAGGGGACACTATAAAATAACATAAACACATGTCATTGTTACAGAACTCAACACCATTATAGCATTTATGAACAATTATTTAAACATTGAATCATGTGCATCAACATTAATATCTTAAAAACTCCATCATCTGTGAATTCCTGATTGACATGGCCCGATATTTTTATATACTGCAGCAACAATTTGTCTAAAGCCTCTGTGGGTACTGGTGTTACAACTGCCACGTCATCGGCATATGCGAGTACCTTGCAATCCCCCCTATGTGTACTAACTGGAGTTATATTCTCATTCCTTTCCATCCTGCGAATCAATGGATACAGATACATGGCAAACAGCAGGGGGGAACACAGACATCCCTGTCTGGTACCCCTATTAATTTGTACCAATTTAGTTAGTATTATTCTTATTGCAGCCACCGGGTCCCTGTATAATTTCTTTATCGTGGTGACAAAACCCTCCCCGAATTCTGCTCTGCTTAAGACACTCCACAAATAGTCCCAGGAGACCCGGTCAAATGCCTTCTCGGCATCTAAAAGCAATACCGCAATTGGTTCCCCTGTGACTTCCATTTTGTCAAATAGAGTTATTAGTTTCCGTGTGTGAGATGAGTGGTTCCCCGCCCTGGTATAAATCCATGCTGACTGATGGTGACTAGTGGTGTTATAACACTCGCAAATCTTACTGCTAATGTTTTTGAATAGATCTTTGTGTCGGTATTCATGAGTGTTATTGGTCTGTAGGAACCAGGGTCCGTAGGTGACTTTCCTTTCTTTAGAATGACTACGATTTTTGCACCGGACCATGAGTCTGGTATTGATACACCCATCTGTGCCTGTTGCATAGTATACACCATGTCCTTCCCCAGTACTTTCCAAAAAACCTTATAGAACTCTCAAAGCCACTGAGCCCCTTAGTGCAGAGCCTCCTGCCACTTGTAAGCACCCACTGCAGCAGAGCTTTCTAATTATGCACCAATGATTTTTACACTGCAAAATCAGTAAAAGTGAATCCATGAAAGCTGGACCTCAAAATGGGTTTCCAGGGTCAGCTAAAGCGCAACCTCACCCCACTTACCTGATACTTGCTTAAAGATTCTGCGCAGCAGAACAAAAAAAAATAGGAAGTGGAGTTGTCGAGCTTCCTGTTAAGGTAAAAGTCATACGTAAAGGAATTTGACCATATTAGAGAGAAATGGGAAATGCTAAAGCGCTCATTTTTGTTTGTAGGGTTCTGTGGGGAGAGCAAAACCTTACTATGTGATTCTTTTGGCGAGGAATACTGATGAGGAAGTAATACCTATTGAATGCCAGCAAATAAATCAGTTTCAATTTTGTGCTGTGTGCATGGTAATTGGTGGCATAATAACACAGAAACACCAGCATGCAGGCGTGTATTACATTAAATTGAAATCCATGTTACATTGAATCAAATAGAGATGTTAATTTACCTGCCTATTGTGGAGAAGAAATGTACTGGATAATGGATCAAATTATTCCTTCTTTCTCTCCTTGTTCTTCTGGTATCACCACCCATAGTTTTATGAAATCTATTACATGTTGGACAGTGCTTGATCAAGTAGAACTCATTCATATTGTTTTTTGTCTCTGGAAAGTGGTGGACAGGGTGTAGCAAAGGCTTTGCCCATGGCCTGCAGTTGTAAACTGTGGTCAGCTAGCTTTGCTGACATCTGGCACTGTCTAACACCTCATTTTGGTCAAAAGGCAAAACCATCACTGTTTTCCTGTCTGATCATTCAGCTGCAGTGTTAGCTGTTTCCCTGCTTTTGTAACTAATCATGGTTGTCCTTTCGAGTGAAAGGTTTCTGCACTGCCGTTAAAAAAAAGGACAGAAGAAGTGAAATCTGGGCGACTGAATTAAACAATGTAGCCATAGGACTAGTCACGCAGGTCATATACTGATTGGGGGCAAAAGACACACAAATGATGGACGGAATGCGGAATAAATCAAACATTCGCCCTCAGTCAAGAGATCTGGGTTAAATCCATCGTTCTTTTGCTTACCATGTTGGTTTGTACCCAGCCACATGCAAATCAGTCTTGACCCTGATCCTCAATGGAACAGTCCATCCAGAACTACCAAGCCAGGTCCTCCCTGAACCAGAAACAAGCATCCTGGAAACGGTTTTGGGGTATCACCCTTCATCAGCCAAGCTGGCTCCAATCCAGTGACACAGTGAGCCTCACTTGGGAAGAGAAAGTAAAAGACACACAAATGATGGACGAATGCGGAACAAATCATACATTCACCCCCAGTCAAGTGATCTGGGTTAAATCCATTGTTCTTTTTCTTGCCATGCCACCTCAGTTTAGACCCAGCCATATGCAAATCAGTCTTGACCCTGCTCCTCATGGGAACAGTCCAGCCCAAACTGCCAAGCCAGGTCTTCCCTGCACCGAAATCTGGCATCCTGGGACCGGTTTCAGGGTACCACCCCTCATCAGCCAGTCTAGCTCGAATCCAGTGGCAAAATGAGCAAGGGACCCACGTCTGGGCATGCTCAGTCAAATAAGGGTGAACAAAGTAAACACAAAAAGATGATGGACAGAGCACTGAAACTTTTCAGACACTCACTCCCAGTCACAGATCTGGGTTGAATCCATCATCATTCTTCAGCTCACTTTGCCACCCCTATTCAGTCCCAGCTATCTGCAAAACAGTCTTGACCCTGTTCCCCATGGGAATAGTCCAGCCTGAACTGCCAAGCCAGGTCTTCCCTGGACCAGATACAAGCATCCTGGGACTGGTTTCCAGGAATCACCCCTCATCAGCCAGGTTAGCTTGAATCCAATGGCACAGTGAACCCCGACCCTAGTCTGGGCATTGCCGTGCACTTAGGGCGAGAAAGCAAAAGACACACAAATGATGGATGGAATGCCAAAAAATCAAATATTGCCCCCTAGTCAAGAGATCTGGGTTAAAGCCATTGTTTTTTGCTCACAATGCCTCCCCAGTTTAGACCAAGCCATATGCAAATCAGTCTTTACCCTGTCCTCATGGGAACAGTCCAGGCCAAACTGCAACGCCGGGTCTTACCTGACCCAGAAACAAGCATCCTGACACTGGTTTCAAGGTATTTCTCTTCATCAGGCAAGCTAGCTTGAATCCACTAGCACAGTGAGCCTGAGTCCCACTTCTGGGCATAACCGGTGCACATAGGGTCAGAAAGCAAAATGCACAAAAATGATGGAACAAATCAAACATTCAACCCGTCAAAAGATCCGGGGAAATCCATTGTTCTTTTGCTCAACATGCCACCCCAGTTTAGAACCAGCCATATGCAAATCAGTCTTGACCCTGCTCTTCATGGGACCAATCCAGCCCGAACTGCCAAGCCAGGTCCTCCCTGGACCAGAAACAATCATCCTGGGAACTGCTTCGGGGTATGATCCACTCAGCGTCCTGCACATTCAGGTAAAGGTATGGTGTGCTATGGTGCAGAACAGAGCATTACACCCTATCGGGAATACTAACCCAGACTGTACCTGATAATAAGGTGAACAGGAAATTCATCCACATGCAGAAAGAGTCAGAGCTGTCAGGCATCCCTTCATCTTTTGAGCTCATGTCAAAATCAGGCTGTCTGCCAGTAGCGGGTGGCATTGCTCACGGGTGGGAGCAAGGGTTTGCGGAGGGGGATTCACAGAGGTGTTGCAGGGGAATCGCGGGGAAATTAATATAAATAATAATAAAATTAATCTTACCTTCCCGCTGGGTCCCGTGTCTTCTCGGCTCCTGCTCTCCTGCTCTCCTGCCTCCGACAGGAACAGGAAGCAGGAAGCCAGGCTCCCTCCCTTAAGTCAATCACAAAGCTGCAAGCAGCATTGTGATTGGTCGGGACATCATCCAGCCAGGGGCTAATGGATTGGCCATGTTCTCCATGCAGGCTACAATGTAACCTTCATGGAGAAGGGCAGAGTGCGCATGACTGGTTTGGGCGGCCCAAGAGTGCCGACCAAACAGTCTTTGCACACTCAGGAGTGGGCAAACCACTCCTCCCCTGCCCTGCTCAAAGAGCAGAACAGCCCTTCCCACCTGCCCACCCGCAATGCGCAATGCACACATAAAATGGTAATAACTTTTAGATATTACCATTTTATGTTTTAGCTTTCTCGCACTGCGAGAAAGCAGTGGGGTGACGGTCCTCCGCCCTAGAAGAGGACCCGCCCCTGCTGCTTATGCCACATTGAAAGTATTCTCTTCACAATGCCAAGGCAGACACTTGCATTATCATACACCTTCCCAATTCCTCCCTGAGTGAATGCTGTAAGGGGTAGGGAAAGGTGCTTTGAATCTGACTGAAGTGCAGGCAGCCTTGGACAGAGCCTGAAGCACCTGGACCGCCTTGCCGAACTACATTGGCAGCTCCTCAAAAGCACTCCTGATGCTGCCGAGCTGTGCATGGCTCCATCCAGCGTAAACTCAGCACACTTGCACATGAATACTGGGCCTCTCAAAAATGAAACTCTCAGAGGAAGAGCTGGAAAGTCAGGCACTTTTAATCATTTCTGCCTTAACCTATTTGACCTTATTTGTTACTCAGAGTCAAAATGACTGCCAAAAAAAAAGGTAGCAAAGAGAGCGGAGCTCCAACATACTTACATATGATGATCAGAGCTGCCAATGGAGGGGCTTATTTACAAGGTCATTGCGCTGCCGGTGGGTCACTTTTTTTGTCACAGTGGCGCAATGGGCTTGCCAACATTTAGAAGGCCATGTAAAGTCACACTGCGTGAATTTTCATGGCCTTGTAAATATGGCCCGCTTTCACACATTACTCTGTGTGAAAGGTACATGCATCAGGGGGCACCTTTACTCCTTTCAGTAAAATAGACATCAACAAGATTCTTCAGAATATCAAACTTTCTAGCCATTTCAGTGGCCATCTTCAAGGAAATCAAGAAAGTCCTCATCCCCACCTTGACAAGGATTGTAAATGCTTCACTGTCACAAGGCGCTATCCCAGATTGTCTAAAAGCAGCTCAGGTATCACTGATACTAAAAAAAACTAACGCAGATAGAGCTGACCTCAATAATTTCTGCCTTATCTCCAACATCCCCACACTAGCCAAACTCCTAGAAAAATGAGTACAATCCCAACTTTGTGCTCACATTGAGAATGTCCAACTCCTGGACCAGCATCAATCTGGCTTTCGGAAGGGGCACAGAACTGATTCAGCTCTCACTCACTTTATGGATGACATTTTAAAAATGCTTGACCAAAATTAATCCTGCCTCCTAATTCTCCTTAACCTTTCCTCCGCGTTCGACATGGTCAATCACGACAACCGCCTATCAATTCTGAAGAACAGGATGGGTTTCTCTGTTCGGGTATTACAATGGTTCTCGTCCTTCCTCCACCACAGATCACAAAGAGTTAAGGCAAACCACTCTCTCTCCCAGCCCTCCCCAGTTCTCATGGGTGTACCCCAAGGGTCCTCCCTATCTCCTATACTCTTCAACCGTTTCCTGGAACCATTAGCAAGCTCACTAAATTCCACAAACATTTTCTTTCATATGTATGCGGACGATACACAACTCTATTTAAAAATCTCCTCCCCGGATAACAATATCTCACTCAACTCTACCCTATCATCTGCTCAAAATTGGCTAACTGAGAATCATCTCCTGCTCAACATCTCCAAAACTGAATTCCTTCTCATCTCTCCTCTGAGCCACATCCCAAGCTAGACCTATGGTTGATTCACCTCACGGCTTTCAACTGCACCCCCCTCATTATAGACTCAGCCAAATCTCTCGGAATCACCCTGGACAAACACCTGAACATGAATAATCATATCAGCAATGTGTGTGGAGGAACAAATCACTTGATGAGAACATTTGGAAATATCAAACCATTCCTTCCACAAACTGATTTCAAGCAAGTTGTTCAAACACTCATCTTACCGAGATTAGACTATGGCAACGATATGCTCTGTGGCCTTCCCAAATAAGCCTTGGCTCAACTAAGGGCATTTCTGAATGCTGCTGCCAGACTGGTTACAGGTACCAAACAAAATGTGTACATATCCCCGGTCCTAAAATCTCTTAAATGGTTACCCTACGAAGCTCGAATCCAGTTAAAGATTGCTATTCTGGCGGACATAGCCCTCCACTTGAAAACTCCCTGGTACCTAGCGCAAAAACTTGAACTATCCTGTGGGGGTAGAGCCTCAAGAAGCGCTAACACTTTCCTCCTGAAACCACAACTCTTTAGGAAAAAGAACTTGCCAGCAAGCCTTCTATAGCGCCGCCCCAAAGATACCAGAAATACGCAGAATCTTCTTAACGATTTCTTTCAAACTGGAAGTCAATAGATTCTTAATGAACAAATTCCTACCTTAATTGGGCTAGGTTCACCTGCTCAAGATCATTGATCCTACAACCATTGGACCATCATTGGATGCTGCTCTTGTTTATCTCATAGTGTGCCCCCGTTTAGTCCGCTATGTACCTGCTTATTGTATTACTCTCCTTTGACCCATGCGTCTTGTAATTATGTGATTATTCTTGCTTTTATTCCTACTTAATGTCAATATTGTATGTGCTACCCTCCTTTCATTCTTTTTGTAAAGCGCTCTGACATCCTACAGGATCTTGTTTGTGCTCTATAAAACTTTATAAATAAAAAATAAATAAGGGGCATTCCATGGGTGTTGCTGTGGGTGTTCCCACTCAACATCCATGGAACTTGACGCATTCCCAGATTTACAATATTTTGTAAAACCAGGAATGGTTCAGATTCCTATGCCTCCCCTGGGGAGGTGAAGGAATGGCACAACAAGGAGAAATACTTTTCTTTCTCCTCGTTTTTATCTCTTTCTGTGCATGCCATTGATGATTGTTTTTGTGCAGGAAGGTGTCCCTTCCTGCCCAAAAACAGTCAGTCCTGCAACGCAGGCACCTGTGCAAATTGACTCAAGGAGGCCTGCGCTGGCACATGGCAGCCAATTTTGCACCAGCAAAGGGGAAAACACAGGGATGCATTGCATTCTTAATAATATGACACATCCTTGTGCAGTGAGGCGCAGCTAAATGGCATGGGACACTGCGTCATTTTCTTGTTGATGAGGCCCGAAATATGTAGCCTAGCTTACACTCTGAGCTATGGTCTCCAGGCAGCAAAATATATCTTCAAGTGTTAACAATGTGGGTTTGATAGAGCCTGTCCTTATGCCTACTGCATATGTTTCTAATAATGTGTCTCATATGGAATGCGAATTTGCCCAGCCTTGGTGCAGGTAAGTTCCAATTCTATTAAGGACTCGGAGGCGAGGATTATGCCATTCTTTCTACGCTTTATTCTCTACAGCAGCAAGAAAAAATAACACAAACTACTTTTCCCATGAACATTTGGGGCAAAAATAAAGTCAACATGAGTCCTATCGCAGTGTCCATGCACCGGTGACTCCCATCATGCTCCACTGCACTTGTCTCCTCCTCTTTCTTCGCGCGAAGCCACAACATCAGTCCACTCACGCATCTTGTTTTGAAATGTCTGCTCCTGCAAAAGAACACACCATCAGATCCATTCTATGTCAATAGAACGTCAGCCAGAAACAGGAAGAGCAATACATCGCAGAGCCACAAGCGCACATCCTTTAAAAGGAACAAAAACGCTTTACTTACATTGCATACGGGGAGGGTCCACTTCCATGAAGTCACTGGGAGGGATAATCCTCACCTCCGAGTCCTTAATAGAATTGGAACTTACCAGCACCAAGGCTAGGCAAATTCGCATTCTATGTCAGGACCAGAGGCTTCGGATTATGCCAGTTCAAAGCTTATTGACCACCAATCTGGCCACATCAATAACTGGCTTGAAATAGAACCTCTGAAACGTGGAGTCCGAGGACCAATCGGCCGCTCTCATCAAGTCCTCCAACCGAGCCCCAAGGGCAAAAGCTTTAGACGCTATGGCTCCTCGCGTAGAATGAGCCCCAAATTGCTTAGTATCAATCCCCGCCTACTGCATTACCCAACGCACCCAACGGGTGATCGTCGGTGAAGTAACTGCCTTATACGGTTTACGCAGGGCAATAAGCAGCTGCCGCTCACCCGGAGGGCGAGTATCCTCAGTCATATCCTCATAAGCACGGAGGCACTGTACTACGCACAGTTTAGGGGAGTCTTGAAAAGCTGGGTACGAGATGACCCTAGTATGAGTTTTGGTCCGCCTGCTGACCGTAAAAGAAACCCCCTCAGGAGAAAAAACCCTGGCCGTTATATCCAGCGCTCGCACGTCCGAGACTCGCCTGCAGGACACCAGGCACAACAACATGGCCAACTTAGCCGTCAACTCCTTACGAGATAGAAACCTGATCGGTTGCCAGGAAAGGAACAAATTCAGCACCCTGTTCACATCCCACAGGGCGGAATACCGAGGTTCCGGTGGTAAGGAAAGCCGTATACCTCTCAAGAACCTACAGACCAAAGGGTGTTCGCCGACCGGGGACCCCTGAACCAGGTCGTGCCCCGCCGACACCGCTGACCGGAAAGTATTGATCGACCGATAGGCCAGACCCTGATCCGACAGTTCCACCAGGAAATTCAAGACACGCACAACAGGCGCCCCCACGGGATCCAAACCCCGTTGCACACACCAACGGCTCCATCGGAGCCAAGCCGATCGGTAGCGTTTGGTCGTGCTGTCGGCCCAGGCCTTGGAGAGCAAGTCCTCTGCTGTTCTCGAAAGGCCAGGCAACATCCAGCGTCGCCGGAGAGCCTCCACGCCATCAGGCGCAATGAGCCTTCCAGGACTAGCCTGTGGGGAGCTCCCTCTGGATTCAGCAGAATGTGGGGAGACTGGGGGAGTAGGATCGGAGAATCCCAAGAATGTTCCAGAAGAACCGGAAACCAAACTTGCGACCTCCACCACGGAGTGATCATCACTACCTGTGCCAATTGGCGGCGCAGCAACGCTGACACGCGCGTTATCATTGAGAATGGCGGGAACGCATACCCCTGAACCCCCGACCAGTCTTGGAGGAATGCATCTGTCGCTTCCGCCAGAGGGTCGGGGCGCCAGCTGAAATACCGCGGGAGCTGGTGGTCCAGGCGGGACGCGAAGAGATCCACCGAGAACGGACCCCAACGGTCCGAGAGCCTGGCAAACACGGAAGGATCCAGCTTCCAAACGCTGGCATCCAATAAATTCCTCGAGTGCCAATCGGCCACTTCGTTCTGGCGACCCGGCAAATATTCCGCCGTAACCGAAACCTGGTGGTCCAGACAAAAGTGCCAGAAGTCTCTGGCTAAGTCAGCCAACATTTTGGACCTGGTACCACCCAGGTGGTTGATATAACGGACCGCCGACACGCTGTCCATCCTGAGAAGGATGCAAGATTGTACCCTGTCCTTGGTCCAACATTGCACTGCGAAGGAGCCCGCCAGCAACACCAAGCAGTTGATATTCAAGGACTGCTCGAGAGCAGACCAGGCGCCACCCGTGGAGAAGTCTCCGCACCTGGCTCCCCAGCCGGAACGGCTGGCGTCCGACTCTATCACGACATCTGGGGCGGAACCGAAAATCACACGGCCATTCCAGGCCTCCATGTGCGTGAGCCACCACTGCATTTCGCCCCTCACGTCTTCCGATAAGGGAATCAATTGAGAGTACGTCAATCCCCTCCTGAGGTGGTACGCCTTCAAGCGCTGCATGGCGCGATAATGAAGGGGTCCCGGGAAGATAGCCTGAATCGAAGACGACAACAGGCCCACTAGCCTCGCCAGGTGGCGCAAAGAAATCATCTGCTTGGCCAGAGTTTGACGCAACTCGTGTCTGATCCTCGCCATCTTCCTGGCCGGAAGACTCAAAGTGGATGTCACCGAGTCTATGGTAAAGCCGAGAAACGTAGCGCACTGTGCGGGAACCAAAAGGGACTTTTTCTCGTTGATCACGAACCCTAGGCCTTGTAAAAGGGAGACCGCAGACTGCAACTGTGACCGCAGCCTCTCGGGGCACTGGTCCATGAGCAGCATGTCGTCCAGGTACACTATCATTCTGACCCCTTGAGCCCGCAAGGCCTCCACCACCGGCCGCAACACTTTTGTGAAGCACCATGGCGCCGAGGAGAGCCCGAAAGGCAGAGTGGTGAACTCGTAAACCTGATCGTCCCACCTGAACTGGAGGAAACGCCGGTGAGGGGGAAAGATTGGAACCGTCAAGTAAGCATCTTTCAAGTCTAGCCTGACCATCCAATCGGACGGGCGTAATACATCGCGCAAGAGATGTATCCCCTCCATTTTGAAATGCCGATACACCAACCACTCGTTGAACTCTTTCAAATTTATCACGGGGCGACTGCCCCCATCGACCTTGTCTACCAAGAAAAGATTGCTTGTGAAATCTGAGGGGTGCTCGCAAGCGCAACAAATCGCCCCTTTTTGGAGGAGGGCCGCGACCTCTTCGCTCACCAAAGCCGCATCGCGCTGGGAAAAGGTAATGGGGCGAGGACGTTGTAGCTGACAAGGACGGCCATGGAACTCCATTTGGAAGCCCTGAACCGTCTGCAGCACCCAAGCATCGCTGGTAAGGGAGGCCCATGCAGGAAAAAACTGCGCCAGTCGCCCCCCCACTCTCAAGCTCGCGGAAGGCAGCACACTCACCTCGACCACCGCCTTGCTGTTGGCCACGCTGACCTCCACGTCCTCCGAACTTCTGCCCTCTAGTGGGGTAGAAATTGTTGAACCTGGCCATATCCTGATACTGGCCACGTCCGGAGCCTTGACCTCTATCCGAGCTGGTGCCCCGGCCGAACGAGCGGCCCCTGCCTCGTCCGGCCTTGTCAAAAACACGAGGTGCGAAGACCTTCTTAATATTGGACTGGGCACGATCCAGGGGCGTGAAGGTGGCTACATATTTCCCTAGTTCCTTGATGAATGGGTCACCGAACAATCCCCCCTGGGCCACTGCGCCTGCCTCAGACGAGGCGAGATCGCCCAGCTTGGGGTCCACCTTAATAAGTAGGGAACGCTTCCGCTCCGTAGAGAGGGCGCAGTTGGTGTTGCCAAGGAAAATGATGGCTCTCTGGGCCCAGTTGGACAGAACCTCCGGGGAGATCGCGTCGCCCGACACCTTGGCCTCCTCTGCCATATCCAAGATCTTGGTAAGGGGTCCGACAGCATCCAAAAGCTTGTCCTGGCAAGTGCGCCAGGACCTGTCGATTCCCTTCAGAGGGTCCTTGACGAACTTCTGGAGAAAGGTCGCCATTTTTGGATCGATGTCCGGGGTCATGGCCACCTTGCCCTCCAACGAGGGCCGGGGACACTCCGCACGCAGGCGGCTCCTAGCATCCTTGTCCACCGGCTTCCTCAGCCTATTAGCGACGTACTGGGCCACCTTGTCACACGGGACCCACTCCGAGGAACGGGGGTGGATGATGTCCTCCGGGTTCAGCATGTCAGACGGACCTGCGAAGGATGAGGGCTGAGAAGGCAGCCACGACTGGGAAGAACAGGCCTTCTCCTCCGAGTCCGGAGAGTCGTCGTCGTCGCGTTGCGGGTCCGGAGACATAGAGAAAGCGGGGGAACCTCCGAAGGAAGAGGAGCGGGTGGTTGCGCGGGTGGTTGCGCGTTCTCCTGGGCTTTGAAGGCACTCTTCACCCTAGCGAAAGCCGCTGAATCAACTCCCTCAGTGCAAGGCTTCTTGGGAGGAGGTGGGGTAGGGGAGTAATCCGCTCCGGAGGCTGGAGCCAGCGCCGGATGCAAGGCGGCAAACTTGGCATAGGCCTCGTCCAGGCGCGCCGAAAGTCGTTGCTCCAGGGGGACCATGGCCTGGTCCACCGCGCGATAGATGGAATCGTCGACTGCCTGGTAGAAGTCATCGTCCAATGGGACATAGTTCAGAGGGTCCTCCTCTGGATATTGGTCCGCGTTCCCGTGCATAGCGAGGTAAATTAGGCTCTAGCGGCGGGAACGGAAGGCAAGACCAAATGACCCTCCTCAGGGTCTCTACAGTCTGGGGAGTCCCAGTGATATGGGTGGCCCAAGGCGCACAATTAACGGGCAAGGCCCTGGAAACGCTGCAGCCCACAGAGTCTCGGTGCACCTCCCGGCAAGCGTTCCCACGGTACAATTACGACCCCGAAGGGTGTTCGTCAAATAATACAACCCAAAGGGCGTCCAGAGAAAAAGGGGAAACCTAATTACGACCCCGCAGGGTGTCAGAGCCGGGAGGCTAGGCAAGAGTCCGCTGGTGATAGGAGCGCGCCAGAACACTCTAGAAGCCTCTGGGAGCGGTCCTTCAGCAAACGAGACACCGACCCCTGGTGGTAGCGCCACCACACCGCACACTACTGGGCAAGGATCGCTTACGGAGCTCACTAGGCGTCCAGCGACCAATCAAGGGAATCTGTGGAGACAGGACAGACACCCGACACCCGGCCCAAAGGGCAAAAGGCAACACACAGAAACCCAAAACCCAGGAGAGAAGGAAAAAAACAACTTAACTTGCTGCGAGCAGCTAAGAAAGAGGAGGAGACAAGTGCAGTGGAGCATGATGGGAGTCACCGGTGCATGGACACTGTGATAGGACTCATGTTGACTTTATTTTTTCCCCAAATGTTCATGGGAAAAGTAGTTTGTGTTATTTTTTCTTGCTGCTGTAGAGAATAAAGCAATGAAAGAATGGCATAATCCGAAGCCTCCGGTCCTGACATAGAATTGGACGGTGCAAACTTGTATAAAATGGCTGTGCAAAATGTGTGTGTGATTATGGAAACTGTCATGGATAACCTTGGAGCCGAACATACAAGGGAGATGGCAATTAAAAATTGTTCCTGGGATCTGGTTGATATACCTAAATGCCCTACATGGCAGTAGGAGGTCAGAAACCAGAGCACTGACAGCCCACACTACTTTTGGGTCTCGTAGTACCCTAGAATTCAACTTTATCTTGCACGCCTTATTGAAAGAAATAGTGAGATTTTGTAGCCGCAGAAATATGATCACTTTCTACAAAATGTAGAGGTAAGGGATAAGCAGAACCCAGAAGGCAGTGGCAATGGGGTTCTATTCCCTCATTTAGACGAATGGGACTAGACTAAAAGGCTGTTAACTAGTTATTTAAAGTATTCATGCAATCAATAAAAGAACAGAATAAAAACGTACAATATTTGCTGTTTTGATGCAAACAGAAAGCTTAGACTGATGCTGAAGAAGTCTTTGATAGGGAGTGCTTAGGCACCGACAAACGAATGAAACCAGTCTGTTCATCCTTATTACGGCGAAAGAAGCCATATTTCTGAAATCATCCTGGTCAGAAACCCAGGCTGAGTGATAACATGAGAACATGGGATACTTTTGCCTACTGATTTCAAAAGGTCCAGTGTATGGCAGGCCTCTTATTCCACAAGTTAACCTTTAAATCGATAATTGAGGAGTCTCTATAATCCATCAATACACCCCTTCCTCAAGTGTTGAACCTTTTTTTTCACGTTCGGGGTGCCGAAGGGCCTCTAGGACTCTAGAAGGCGCCACCCTCCAGGTGCCACCCCCCACCCCCCCACAAAGGTCAATTAATATCTGTAAGATATAGCACTCTCAGAGGGGCTCCTTGTCACATTGAGAAGGGAACCCTGTCAGTTTGCGTTATGTCACTGGTCACTCAGGCCCTTCAACCGCGCTGCCTTACGCCAATGTGAAAGGGCATACATGCACCGCATTCATGAAATGTGCTGCATTCTTATCCTTTACCCCCGCGCTGGCGCAGATTTTGCTGCCTAGCACCAACATAGGCACCCTTGCCCTCGTTTCAGGCAGGATTGGGAGGGGCAGAGTGCACCACACATAAAAAGAGGGAAAAAACTAGGAGAAATAAAAGTATTTCTCCTTGCTACGCCTGCTTTGGGGAGGCATAAGGTTTTGGCACTGCCCCAGGTTTATGTAATTAAGTAAATCTAGGGCTTTGTCAAAACCCACTGCAAAGCCTATGGAATGGGAAACATCCTTTACAACGCAACTTTTACCACGCAGTGCCTTTACGACGCAACTTTTACAACGCAAACCATTACAACGCATTGCACAGGGGGGCGCTCTAGGATAGGGAATAAGTTTAATTTACTACCCAACACCTTCCCTAGTGTCCACGGGGACTGGAGTTGGAATAGTAAATTAAACTATTCACTATCCAGCACCCCAAAGCGCTATGCGTTGTAAAGGTTTGCGTTGTAAAAAACGCGTTGAAAAGGCATGCGTGGTAAAAGCATGCGTTGTAATGTCATACATCCCTATGGAATGCCGCCCTAGCGCAGAGTAAGGCACCACAGCGACTTGCGCTGCTTTGTTTACCCCATATCTATGAGGCCATGCAAAGCTACGCAAAGTGGCTTTGCCTGACCTCGTAGCTATGATCGAGAGGCTTGCGCCACTGGAGCGTCAAAAAAAAGTTACGATCAGGTGGCGCAAACCTCTCATGAATAATTCCCTCAGTGTGGTGGGGCTAAATAGGGGAGAATCAGGAGAGTGAGACGTAAGAGATGTAAACTCAATGCATTCTCACAGTTGGTAGAAAATGGAATTAAAAAAACAGAACCGCCCAGCAGTGGGGGCTGATGATATTAGTGGAACTCTACTGAAAAATAGCCTGTGGCGGCTGGGCAGGACAAGTTCTACACTATATAACAAGGGCATGTTTTCGGCTCGCATGCCAGAGAGATGGAAAGTTTGCAAAGAAAGTCGTTTACATGAGAAGGGTGCCATCAATGAACCAGCTTCATGTAGGTTGATTGTGGTCTAGAATAATGCAGGACTTTTTTTTAACAAAGGTTTTACTGCTATGTCTCGATAATTGGGCTGCAGTGATTTCAGTCGTGTGGGATCCACAATTTGTGTTTACTGCAAATGAGTTCTGCCAAAGTGAGAATCCAATTAGAGATCTCTGGTTTTTTTTAAAGATAGGTTTAAAAACAACAGAATTTGTACATTTGCCCCTAGACCTTTCTGCAGGATTTGACTGGAGAAACACAATGGCTGCTGAGGGACATACTTTGTGTTGAACTCAGCCCTACATTGAGGCAGATCGTATCAGAGCTTTACTCATATACGTAGACCCATTTACAGGTTTGGGGAAGAGGGAAAGATCTGGCAAAGATACGCCTTACAGGAAGCCTATTGATTGGTATAATCCTAATTTTGGGCCCTATTAGGATGGCGGACGGACCTGCGTCAGTCCGCCACCCCAGAGGAGGAGGGACCGTCCGCAGGGGCAGCGGCGGTCCCTCCGTACAAATTAGGATGTGGCCTCCACCCTGGCGGTCACATCCTGTATGTTTAATATTGCGGCGGGTCCTGCTTGAAGCAGCAACCGCCGCAATGTTAAAAATGCAATCAGTGCATTTGCATGCACAAAGCGGCAGGCACCGCACTTCACCCGGGGGGCCCGCAACGGGCCCCCAAAGAAAAGTCTCTATGCCTTTTCGTGGCGGCATTGCGGCCGCGGAAAGGCATTACAAAATTCAAATCCTAATTCGGCTGGCGGTGTCTGATAGACACCGCCAGCCATGTTAGAGCTTTTCCACCGCGGTCGGAAGGCAACAGCTGCGGAAAAGCGGCGGACGTAAAAATGACCCCCCCAGCCATCCTAATCTGGCTGGGGGTCAAATGTGTGTCCGCCGCATTGAATCCGCATACTACGGGCCGGCGGTGGCTTCCGCCGGCCCGGAGTATGCGGATTCACCACAATCGTAATGACCCCCTTGGTTTCCTTGAAACTCTGACTGCAACAGATAAGTTTGATACCAGAATCTTAAGCAGGACACCTCCAGTTCATCTTCCGTATGATGATATCTCCCTCCTTTCCCAGATGCCTAGGAAGCTGCAGAGACTCATCAGTAGTGCGATTGGCCTCTCCCATATGATCAAGCCAACTCTTCTAATGCTAGTTGGACCTTTTTAAGGCAATAGGTTGGAGAATTTAAACAAGTTTAACTACATGTGCCTCTAAACCGGAACAGGGTAGTGAGTGCCACATGTAAAGCTCCGAAGGCATGTTAGACCTAGTCTTAAACACCTAAGGTACTTATAGAAATGACTCAGTCTTTCGCCTGCTAAATTGGATCTGGAGAAGGTAGTCTGTACGGACTTTCATGGTACTTAAATCTGTGTATGTGATGACTCAAGGAGCCATTGCAAATATAGGCTGAAGACGGACAACTTGAAGGAATGTTTTGGCTCTTAGCAAAAGGCATCACACTGCAGGTGTCACTATATGCCAAAAGCCTATTGAGCTTGTAGGGGAGTGTTTGCTGAATTAATTCAAAGCCTAAAAATATTAGTCTGAAATCAGAATTCCTTCTTATGTAATGTTATATTACAAGGTTTTATATCGTACATGGCTGTCCCAGAATGGGGTTACCAGCACGCCCAATAAAAAGCTGAGAAAAATAGTTACACCCACCGCCACAGCTAAAACAACCAAGTCTTGAGGTGTTTTTGGAAAGTCAGAAGGAAGTGTTGTAACTTAAGAGAAACTTACACCAGTTCAAAAGATTAGGCCCAAGAATAGGGCAGGAACAACCTCCATTTCTAATCAATTTAAAGCGAGGAGTAAATGCCAAATTGAGAGCAGAAGTTGTGAGTGGTCTAGAGGTCCAATTGACCTGTAAGCGAGACTTGAGGGTGGGAGGTCCAGTGGTGGGCAAGCCACTGTGAGTGACATACAGTGCCATACAGGGTATGTGTTTCTCTACAGGAAATCAATGCAAGCTCAGAAATTAATTCGATGCTAAATTAGATTTAGGTAGAAGTCCAAGCAATCTTGCTGCTGCACTTTGGATGATTTGCAGTCTCAAGATACAAGATATTGCTATAATGCAGGCAAGAGATAAAGAGAGCCTGAATGATTGTCTTTTTGGATGGATGGGGAGAAGCTTCAGTCTTCGGAGCATTCCAAATCAACAGGCATTCACTGCCTTTATTTGTGGATTGAATCTGTTAGAAATTGGGTTGTTAGTTGACTGGGATGTGAGCCTTGTTCATGTAGCCACCACAATGCATGTCAGGGTAAGGCACGAGCAAAAGCCAAATTAACCTGTGCTCAACCCTCTGGCAGCTTGGCACAGAGCAGTCAGGCTTAACTTAGAGGCAATGTATAAAGTATTTGCAAAACACTTGAAATAGTAAAACAGTGGAAAGAGCAGGCAAAATGATCCCACACCAGGTTATGAAAATAGAACCCAGTTCAATTAATAAAACAAGACCAAAAGGACAAAAATGAAAAATCAGTAGAACCGGAATAATAATTTTTTTAAGAATGAAGTTTAAAGGCATAAAGTGCCAACCGGGGATATCTAGTCATGCTGGACTTTGAAAAAGTCAAAAGTTCAGTCTGACTGTGAAAGAGTGTCGGTCAGAGTCAGTCTTAGATTAGTTTTGCTGAAGATTTACTGTCTCGGTTTTTGGGCCAAAAATCCCGTTTGCATTGGAAAAGGTCCCAGAGAGTGTCGCTGGCAGTGGTCAGCATGGCGTGAAGAGCAGGCCAGGCATCATGGACGGGCAGGCTGGAGCTTCACAGTGATGGTCACCTAGAGGTGGTAAATGTTCAAATAGACAGGCTAATGGTGGCTCATGCTGATTTTCTGTGCACCACGGTTCTGGTTCGAATGGTGCCAGTTTATGGTCGCAGTCGAGAAGAGCCCAAAAGCTTGAGTTTATGAGCCTGTGAGACACACCAAAGGTCCTGAACCTGAGTGGAACTTCTTGGGGGGTTAGGGACTCGCTGAAGATGTGTCCAGGAGCTGTTGAGTAGCCTGTTATGTCCTAAAGACTCAGATGAGGGGGCCAGCAGACTAACCCTTTGAGTCACTCTGGGGTCCTGGGTTCAAGATCAAGTTGCAGGTCCTGTTCGTCTTCCTCAGGCAAGGGGGCAACAGACCGCAGGTCAGCAGGGCAGTAGCTCCTTCTGATTAGCAGTCCAGCAGAGTGGCAGTCCTTGTAGCAGCCAATCAGTCTTTTTTCCTGGCAGAGTATCCACAGGTCCGAAGTGCACTGAAGAGTTGGTGTCTGAGGTCTTTCTTTTATACACAGTTGTGCCTTTGAAGTGGGGAGAACTCTCCTATCCACGGATTTACACGGCATGATGTATTGTCTCTGTATAATGTGAATGTGATGTAAAATGCTTTGACACCCTATACTGGTATGAGTAGTGCTAAAACAAACAAATGAAATGCATGTGAGGGAAGGGCTATGGATAGAGGGTGGCCGTGAGGTAATTTGTGGACAAAGGAATCATTGTGGGGGTGTCAAAAAGATTGTCACCCATCACTAAAGCCAACCCTTCCTCACGTGTTAGCTAGAGGCCCTGGTGGAGTGTGGGCACCCTTTAAACATGAGACAAGGAAACTGACAAGGGAGGGGGTGGTGGCTGAGTCTGGTCAAAGGCTGCATGGGCACACCCAGCTCAATTATGCTTTTTAGAAGAAGCTGGAATGACTCCCACTTTAGGGGTGTTGGGATGCATGAGCTGCTGCACTGATATTTTAAACTGTTTTTAGGGCTGTAGTGAAGCACTGGAAGAAGCATCCTCGTCTCCCTCATGAGCATGGCTGTGGATGTCTGAACTGCATGCCAAGCATGGGGTAAGAAGCAGAGCATGAGATGTTCTGGGTCCCAATGCAAATAAGAAAAGCAAGCCTCCCTATTCCTCTTTGAGCAGGTACATGCCATAAAAGAGCTGCAGTGGGCCCTTCACATTCCTGGGCCTCGGTGCACACTGCCACAGATGCATTCTTGATAGCTGCTCCCTTGGTTTTCAGAGTGCAGCCCATGTCCTGCAGGACATTCTCTGGGCCAGCAGCAGGGTGACTGCCGGAAAGTGCTGCAAGGCATGGCCCTGATTACAGGCTGTGCAGAGTGCAATTACCTGTGGAATTCTGCTCTACTAAATTGTAAGTGGTCTGGTATTCATGCATCCATGTTTTCCTGGATCTAATTTAACGACTGAATAACCCAGCGGGTAAAATCACACTGGGAAAGGGCTGCATTGCAGCTAGGCTTTAGTCCTGGCCCTCTCCTGGCCATCTGCATAGGCGCAGGGGAGCATTTCATGATCTAACCTGCCAAGACTTTCTTGTTTTTTTTTTTTTTGTAACATTTTTTATTTTGCAGTACACAAAAAAAGAACAATAAACAAATTACACCACATCGGGCGCGCAGTTGATCCCACACAGTGGGAAAATTAGTAGATCAGGACATAGGCAATGATACAACGCTAACAGAAAGAGCAGACAGGGAGCCCTAACAGACGCAGAGCCTGGACAGTCTCGTACACTGCTCCATAGCTGGTAGCTTCTGCAAATCAAGCTGGGAAGAGTTCAAGAGGCACAGAAGTGAAAAAGAAAAGGGGGCCTCGTCCGGTAAGCATAGGTATCCCGATTGCAGCCCAAAGAGAACAAAACATAACCTCCCACGTCCCACCCTCTACCCCCCGTGACGGCGCCACACTCATTCCCCATTCATCCATCACGCATACTTAAAGCTGAAAGAGATGTAAGGTCCTCAATGATGCTGGGCATACTGCCGAGGGCAAACCTGTAGAAAGAAAGGACACCAAGGGGCCCCATATGTGTTTAAAGTTTTTGTAATTGCCGAGGAAGATGTCCACCATTCTCTCTAGACTCAGGAGCCTCCACAGCCTCGCGTGCCAGAGCGAAATTGCCGGTGCCTCCTTCCGTTTCCAGGCTGCTGCCAGTGTGAGCTTGGCAGCACCCAAGCAAAGCCATAGAATCTTTTTGTCCGCACGCGTTTGGTGTTCAAGACCGGGGTCCCTCAGGCCCAGAAGTACGGATGCCAAAGAGTTGTCAACAGGGTACCGTAGAATATCTTTAATATGTGAGAGGATCTCATCCCAGAATGGTTTGATGATTGGGCAGTCCCACCAAATGTGGCGGAAGTCCCCCAGTAGGCCACAGCCCCTCCAACATTTATCCGATACAGCCGGGTATATACGATGCAGCCGGGCCGGCACCATATACCACTGTGTGAGAGTTTTCAAATGCGCCTCCCTTAGGAGGATCGAGTGGTTGAATTGAGTCAAATCCCTCCATAGTGCCGTCCATTCACCATCGGTGATATCCCTCCCCACCATCTCCTCCCACTGCTCCATGTAACGCGGCCTAGGGGATAGTGCGGATTGAAGCAGCAGTTGGTATAAGAAGGAGATGGTCCCCTTCATGGTGGATGTTTTCAGCAGGAAAGCCTCGAATTTGGAGGCAGGCCTCGTGGCTGCCTCCCGTATTCCGGGCGATGTGGCCCAATGGAGCAGTTGTAAATGCCTGTACTTATCAGTTTGCTGCACCTGATAGTCCCACATGCAATTTTCGAAGGTCAGGGGGTCAGGGCCATGAAACAGATGGAGCAGCGCCCGGCATCCTCCCT
This sequence comes from Lissotriton vulgaris, assembly GCF_964263255.1. Lineage (NCBI taxonomy): Eukaryota > Metazoa > Chordata > Amphibia > Caudata > Salamandridae > Lissotriton > Lissotriton vulgaris. The sequence continues at coordinate 164,701,344 of NC_141693.1, forward strand.
CCCTCCAGGCGTCAAAGGGACCCTCGGTGAGTGCCGTGGGAATGCCGGGTTGAAATGCAATGGGGTGAACGGAGATGGGAAGGTCGTCCACCTCTCATCCCATGCCAAAGTGTCCCACACCTTCAGTGTAGTTCCCGTTGGCGTACTGATATATGCATTCACTGGGCGATCTCGCTTTGGCTTCCAGGCCAAATCCCAGATGGACCGACCTGCCACGCTTCGGTCCATATGTAGCCAGTGTTTCTCGGAAAGTTGCTGCGACCACTCCACCATGACTCTGAGTTGGGCAGCCTTATAATAGAGATGTAGGTCCGGGAGGCCGACCCCCCCGTCAGATCGCAGCCGTCGCAGGAGTGCAAACGAAAGACGCGCCCGACCGCCCTGCCAGACATAGTTCAGGATCAATGTTTTGAGCTGTCGAAAGAATGAGGTACCCAGTGGAATGGGTAGAGCCTGGAAGAGGTACAAGTATTTGGGGAGAAGAACCATCTTAATGGCGTGCACCCTACCGAGCCAGGACAGGAATTTAGGCTTCCACTTCTCTAGTTCAGCCCGCGTCTTAGCCAGCAGGGGCAGAAAGTTGGCCGCAAACAACCTGCCCACCGTGGGGGTCAGCCGGACTCCCAGATAAAGAATCGAGTCTGATGCCCAAGCCAACGGTGTCGATGCCTTCGCCCGAGCAACTTCAGCTTGCGATAAGGTTAAGTTCAGAACATAAGACTTGCCATAATTAACCTTAAATCCGGCCACCCCCTCGAATTCCAGCAGGATATCCCGAACACAAGGAAGAGAGCTAGCGGGATCGGCCACCGAGAGCAGGACGTCGTCAGCAAAGAGAGAGATTTTGTGTTGCTCCCCTGTGAATGGTATCCCCTTCACTCCCTCGTGTTCCCTCACTGCCATTGCCAAAGGCTCAATACTGAGCGCGAATAGCAAGGGGGAGAGGGGGTACCCTTGTCTAGTGCCTCGCGAGTGCTGAAAAAAGGCCGACAGGTGGCCATTCACCGCCACTCTCGAGCGCGGGCCACAGAAGTTTGCCTTCACCATGGTGATGAACCTATCGGAGAAACCGAATGCTTGTAATGTGTGAAAGAGAAAGCCCCAGTCCACACGGTCGAAGGCCTTCTCCGCGTCTAGGCCCACCAACACAGCTGGAATGTGATACCTGTCTGCTTTCTCAATAAGATGGACCACCCTACGGGTATTGTCGTGTGTCTGGCGTCCTTTAATAAAACCGGACTGATCTGGATGTATGATCGCCGGGAGCAGGTCCTGGAGACGGCTTGCCAGTATCGCCGAATATAGCTTCGCATCAACGTTGAGCAGGGCTATGGGACGGAATGAGGCACATTGCTCCAGATCCTTCCCCGGTTTCGGCAAGACCGTAATCACCGCCTCGGCCAGGGTCCCCGCGTTCACCCCGGACGTCGCCATGTCATTAAAGAGAGCAACCAAGAAGTCGCATACCTCATTCGCGTATGTCTTGTAGAAGACCGCAGTGTACCCGTCCGGGCCAGGGGCTTTATGTAATTTCAAGTTCTTGATGGCGAATAGAACTTCCTCCCTCGAGATCGGCGCCTCCAATTGGGTGTTCCACGCACCAGAGACCTGGGGGAGCGACAGACGCTGCAGGAACGCCTGCTGCGACGCGGCATCCAGCACGTCGCCCGTGTACAGATCGGCGTAGAAGCGGCCAAAAACGTCCACCTTCGCCCCGTCGCGATGGTGGAGCACTCCCGCGGAATCCCTGATCCCCCCTATGTATTCTCGTTCCCTCTTGTCCCGCAACTGCCGGGCCAAGTGTCTGCCAATCTTATTGCCACTAGAGTACGAATGCCGACCCAGCCTTAGGAGAGTAAGCTCGGCTCTGTTGGCGCAGTGTGCCTTCAGCTTACCCCTGACCGCCGTCAACGGGCGGAGGGTCACTCTCGAGGGGTTAAGTTTATGAGCCCTCTCGAGTTCGAGCACCTCAGCCTCCAGCGCCTCCCGTTCCTTCCTACGCAGAGTGTTGAGCTGCGAATTGAGGCCCAGGCACGTCCCCCTTATCGTAGCCTTAAACGTGTCCCATGTGTTCGTCAAAGAAGTATCCGATGGAGGGTTGAGATCAAAGAATTCCCGGATGGCCAGGCGCAAGGCTTGGTTAGAAACCTCGTCCCGAACCACCGACGCCGGAAAGTACCCTTTTCGATTCGCGGTGTCAGGAGGCGACCAACGAAGAGTAAGCACCGAGAGACTGTGGTCCGACACAGAGATCGGAAGAATGGCAGCATCCAGAATGTTCCCCCTGAGGGACTGACTAAGGAAAATGTGGTCCAAGCGAGAGTAGGAGTGATGCACGTGTGAAAAGAAAGTGTAGTCCTTCGTAGTAGGGTGAAAAAACCTCCAGCCATCTACCAGACCCAGCTCCCCCACCCCTTGCTGTGCGGAGCCCGAGAAAACCCCTGTATCCGCCCTGCGCCCCCCCGAGCTGTCCAAATCCCTGTCCCACACTAAATTGAAATCCCCCATCAGGAACAAGAGCCCTTCCGCAAAGTCCCCCACCTTTACCAACAGGTCTTGCAGATACTTATTCTGGCCCGCGTTGGGCAAGTACACCACCACAAATGTGCACAATCGACCCTGTACATGCCCTTTAACCATTAGCCAACGGCCCTCCCTGTCGTGGCGCACCTCCACTGGTTGAAAGTGCAACGCGGCCCTGAAGAGGAGTGCCACCCCCCTGTGTTTCGTGACAGCATATGACCGGTAAACAATGGGGTAAGCCCTATGGCGGAGCCTCAACTCATCCTTTCGCGCCAAATGCGTTTCCTGCAATCCAACTACATCAAGGTGGTGATCCGTCACATATTTCAGAACCCTCTGCCGCTTCTGTGGCGAATTCAAGCCCTTGACATTCCACGTTCCTACGCTAAGCGGCATTGCAATTATAAATCCCAGATACTGCTCTCAGAACTCCAAGCGCCCCCAACCCCACAACCAGTCCAGCCCACATGCAATAGATGACCAGTAGTCTCCAAAACACCCGCGGAGTGACATCTCCAACAGTGAAGGACACACACAGCAGCAAACACACACCACGCAACCCCCAAGGCCCACCGTCACGGGTCCCCCCCCAACATCCCGAACACCCCAACTCCCAACCCCGCCCCAAGTGAAATGCAATCAAAAACCGGGGCAGAAACAAAACAAAAAGTGCAAAAACAGTACTCATCACGTCCAGAAGGCCGAAGTCCGTAGGGAGCCTCCCGAACAGGAAGCAGGCCGGGGGGACTAACACACTATCCCCCATGGCCACAGTCGGGGGTGTCTCCTCCAAGAGTACTTTCATATCCCCCAACCAGAAGGCCCGAGCCTCTCCGGCGCCGATCCATCAACCCCTCGAGGTCATGCCGCTCCGGAGCTGTGCTGCGTGTCGGCCAACGTGGCCGACGCCACCGATGCCACTGCTTCGCCCCTTTCTTGCAAGCTGGCAGAGAGGTCCGGGCGCTGTCGGATGGGCGAGTCACCCACCCTATGCCATGAAGATGAACGGTGGCGCCTCCGAGACGGGGAGGCGGTCGCGGCCTGCGATGGCGGCACATCCGCAAGGCCCAGAAGCTCTTTCGCTGCTTGAAGCGTGCGGAGTTGAGCAAGACGATTCTGCCATCTGAAAATGATCCTAAAGGGGTGCCCCCAAGAATAGGCGATGCCTCTCTCCCTCAGGAATGTAGTCACTGGGCGGAACTCCCGCCGCTTTTGCAGGGTAGAGGCCGCCAAGTCCTGGTATAGCTGGGGGCGATGATCCCGGAACTGCAGCAAGGTGAGGGTTCTGGCCTTGCGTAGGATCCGTTCCTTAAGCTGGAAATCATGGACGCACACTAAAATGTCGGGGGGGGTCCCCTTCCGCGACGTGGCAGCCCAACCCTGTGCACTCTGTCCATCTGGATCTCCTTCGTATCCTCCTCGTCCAATATGTGAAGGAACAAGTCCTGGACATATCCCCGCAGGTCCCCAGCCTCACCGTCCCATGGGACTGCCCGTATTCGGATGTTATTTCTACGGGAGCGGTTTTCCAAGTCCTCCGTGTGCAATTGCAGATCTAGGTTTTGCTCTGTGAGGCGAATGATATCCTGCTGTAGCAAGTGAACGTCGGTAGCCACACTCAGATCCCGATCTTCCAGGGTTGCCACCCTCTCGCCTAGCCCATCCACATCTCTCCGTACCTCCCGCAAGTCGGAGGCTAGCTGTGCTCTGAGTTCGGAGATGTCCTCGTTAATGGAGGCAAAGAGTTCGGACATAAAGGCTTTGGTCGCCGGAGCCTCATCATCCGACTGCTTCGCTGATCCACTGGCTCCAGGGGAAGCCGGTTGTTGGGAAGATTTCGAGGCATTATCCTTCCCCTGGCCCCGCTTGCGCTGCATGGCAGACATGGCGGCTCACAGTGCTCCGGCCCAGCGACACGTGGCCAAGTACAATGGCGGACCGCGCCGTTCAGCTCAGACATACACCAGACCTCACTCTGTAGTCCTCAGCTGCGTCTAGCACCACGCGCTCAGCAGTACGCTCCTTGACCTCCACCGGTGTTTAGGCAGGACAAAGTCCAGGTGCTGTCATTTCGGGCCGACACCACTCACCCTCTCCAGGCCAGGGCAGGGAGAGCGCCTCCGCTCGAGGTCAACGCCCCGAGGTGCAGATGTCTCGGATGTGCCCCTCGGCAACGCCCGGAGGCCAGTGAAGTCGATGGTATAGCCGCCGCCAGCGCTCCTAACCGTCGGGTCACAGCGACTCTCCACCTTCCGCCAGCTCCAGTCCTTCCAATCGAGCCTCAGGGCCCCGCCCTCCACCTGTGCCGGGCACCGATGTCAGGAAAGTCCGATGTCTCGCAGGCCGCGAAGTCCGCTCGATCTCCGAAGCAATCTCGGGGCCACACCGCTCTAGCGACCACACCAGGGCCAACCGCTCTGTCAGGCGGACCCCTCCACCACTTTTGAGGCGGGTGCGCTCCCTCAAAATCGTGCTATTAGAAGCTTTGCAGGATCGGCGCCGGAGCGGCACGAAAAGGCGTCCTACTCCGCCGCCATCTTGGCCACGCCCCCAGACTTTCTTGTTTTACCTCTCTTATCTTCCCCATCTCCCTCCCTCCACCCTCTGCCCCGCTCCAGCCACCTTACTCGTAACAAGGGGTACATGTGTGAGGGTGGAACACGGAATTGTGAATTCCACCAGTTCGCATAGCTTTTCTGCATTCTGTGCAATCAGCGTACTAGTGACAGTGTGTGTGTGTCCGTGTGTTATGACATTACCATCCAGGACTACAGGCAACACACAGTGTGCTCCTGTATGAAACCACTTATGCAGTCTTATATAGACACATTCACTAGGAACCAACGTTCTATGATCAGAGTATGCAAGAAATGATGTGCAGTTAAGTTACTTAAAAAACTTGAAGTTTTACCAATGTGCGGAGAATCCTGTGTCGACGTTGTGCCCAAAATCTCACCCTTGAGAACGGTACCCACAGCACATGCATTCACGACACACTCACAAACAGCATGCACTCACATCCCTAAAGAAGTAGCCAACATTGCACATGGCAAAAAAGAATGCACATTTCCCCAATGAGGAATCCACAAACTGGGAAGAAGTCTGCATCATTTCATCATCCAAGTTACGTTTTTCATTGGAAAGCTACCAGAAGAAGCATAAGGCTGCTCAAAAAGATTTTCCAAGAAAGTGTTTCTTTACTGTAGCAAGCCGAAATATTTAGAAGTATTTTTTGTTTTAGAGAAATGCAGACTCGTTTAGAGGCGGTTGGGTGTTCTTTCCACCAAAGTCTCTGTTCCCCCTTATTTGGAGGTACAGAATGATGGAATTTGGTTGGAGGAGCACCAGCTGGCTTTGCCACCAGAAATCAAATGCTCGGGTGGGGCTGGTGCTAGAAGCCTGTGGCTTAAGTTCAAACTCTTGAAAGGCTGCAGGTGTGCAGACTGTGTTTTTCGCTAGAAAAAATGGCCCAAGCAGAGTGAGAAAACTCCCTGTATATCAGGGTCAATGCTTTTTTGTTACACAGAAAAAAGTCACACTTTGGAGGGGGAGGGGGATTGAAGTCATTTAGGGGTCGCAGCTGCGACGCCTGGCTTGCTCCTTGCTACCCCAGGCAAAATCAGTGCCAGGAACACAGTGGCAGCTCGTCCTTATGGACGTCAGTTGGAGCTGCACTCTCTTTGAATTGGGTCAATTGTATAATTACACACACACACACACATATATATATATATATATATATATATATATATATATATATATATATATATATATATTTTTTTTTTTTTTTTTTACCTACTGGCGGCCGCCAGTAGGTAGTTATAGTTAGGACCTACTTTCCGTACGAAATCCACAACATTCTATTTGGAATAACTTTGGCGTCGGTGGACGAATCTTCGCAAATTTCTCCAAGAAAATGGCCTGCTCGGTTATGCTCCTTCCCTGAAAGTTTGGGGGTGATTCGTCAAAGTGGGGGCTGAGAAAAACGGGGGTCCCAAAACGTGTTTTCCCCATGCACTTTTCCATAGGGACCTTTAGCCAGGGCTACAGCCCGAACGGCTGAACGGAATTACACCAAATTTGGCAGAGAGGTAGTGTTCGGTTAGCAGATTGTGCTTTTTGTTAAATGGTGTAAATCCATTTGGTAGTTCCTGAGAAAATCAAAAGTAAAATCATAGCAATATCTAGAGACGAAGTACAGCACGCGTACCGAAATCCGTACAATTACGAGCACGAGCTGCATGCTGATTGGATGTCAACTGTCTGTCAACACTCCAAACCAGGAAGTGTTGGCAGTCATCTTGTGCCTCTGTAGCACCGAGTCACAAGAAAACAGTGAAACAAAGTTGAAAAATAAGGAAAGGGGGTAGGGTAGAAACATGTTCACCCTCTAGGGGTCTTACATGGATGTTATCAGACACGTTATACTTAGGGATTAGCATTAAAAAAAACTTAGAAATTCACTGAAAAAAACATAGGTTTCACACATGTTATAGTTAGATGGGCATTTCACTCATACAAAACCTTTGAAATTCCCCCGTTACAGTTAGTTCAGCTAACTATAACTTGCGCGCCCGCAAAGCAGTGCTGATGATGTCACATATTACATCACTCATGACATGGTCAGTGACATCACTCATGACATCACGGATTACATCTCGAATGACATCACTGATGACACTTGAAGGGCAAAGGGTGTGTGATGTCACTTCCGCTACCATTGGCATTTTGGTGAACTGACGTGTCTGGGTGGGGGGAGATTCTGTTACACACAATTAATGCTGGGTAGAGGGCCTGCCGGGCATAAGATTTGCGCTGGAAGTGCTCCAGCCATGGAGAATACTAGGTGGAAAATTACCACCACAAAGGCGTAGACAGGTGGTTCGCCTCCAAGCAGGCAGAGGGAGGTCATACGCTGCCCTATCCGTTCAGCGGACCGTCCACCATTCTTTAACTAAGATAGTGTTTCCCAGCCACTTATAATGATCTTTCTGTTTTTGATGTTTGCCTCAATACTGCCCACCATCCATCATTTCTCTCATCCCTGTCCTCTGGTTCAAAACCCATGTGTTTCCTTTGCCATTCGCAAATACAGGAGTTATCTCTTCTAGTGCCTTTTCGAGGACTTCCATACTAGTGCACATTAATTCACAAGTAGAAAATAAATTCAAAACTAAATGGTATTTGAAAATGTTATTAAAGAAATGGGGTTAGCTACATTAGTATTATACAATAAGGCAAGTGTCCGTGCATATATGTATAATATTAAAAGAGTATTTCTTGTAAGTGATATATATTTAGGATTACATTAATATCTATTCAGGATAATGAAGGGCCAGTGCTAGGTTGTTAACAGCAACATTATGGAAATAATTAGTAATAACTATACAGTTAGAAAATATTTAATTGCTTTCGTTAGGATATCCTAAAATTAGCATACATGTCAAACTGAAAAATAAATGATTCAAAATCATAAAAAATATATACGATAATAATCTATTCCTCATATAATAAAGTGAATTAACACAAAAGCGTTCTGGTCGCTATTGCTCATGATCGTTAGACCCTCGTGCAGAAAGTAAAAAGAAAACTTTAATCACTACCCCCTTCTATTTGTCATGCCAGTCCTCATCATTTAAACGCTATTTTTAGATGTAAGAACAGCACATTTTGATTGAGTTGCTGAAGTCAAACTTAGTTAAGCCATAAAATGAATACCATACTTGTTTGAAACATTTCCCTACGGTATTATTTATAATTCCTCCCAAGCCCAGGAACTGTTCACAGAAGATGGCTTAGTGTTTCCTCTTCAATATCTCAAATGCTACAAGGGCTTGTATGACCTTTTTGATAAGCCAAGGGATCAAAGATGAAACTGGAATATGATGCAGCCTAAACCTCTGACATGCGGTACTTACCTGCTGCTTTGCTGGCACCACTAAGCTTTTCAAAAAAGCAAAGGGCTCAGATCTCCCCACTATTGATTTAAATGACTAGGTATTATCCAGGTTTGGATAATTGGTTACAACGCTTCAGTAACCACAACTCTCTATGTAGCTGTCTTATCTAGGCCAACACCTTCTTTACCAGTTGTGGATAGAAGCAATGTACAAAATTGTTCCTCGCACTAGGGTTCCTCATTTATGAAAAGTGACGCATTACAGCGTGAAAACAGCGATGCGGCACTTTCCATTGTGCCCTCCGTGTGACATGCTGGATGCGTCATATTTACAGTATGACGCATCATGTTGCATGGAAATACAGATACCTCAGTATTTCTGACGTATCTGTAGGTGCAAAAATGACTCATTGCTGGAGTGTGTAAACTCCATCATTGGTTCATTTCACATGGGCAAGTACCATTTCAAATGTGCCTGCGTCATCCCATGCCTGCTGTGAGGCAGGCGTAAGATATTGATGCATTTGCGTCCTAGAAGTGACGCAGTGAAATCTTATAGATTTCACTGCGTCACTTCTACAAGGCTTACTTGCGTCAGACCGCCCACCCTGCATACATTATACCTGGCGCAGGTATAATGTGGCGCAGGGGTTTACAAAGTGACGCATCTACCTGTATTTTTTACGCCGCTGGTGCATCACAAAAAGTGACGCACCGGCGGCGCAAAAGTGATGCAAGGGCTCATAAATAAGCCCCTGGGTTTTTATATAACTCACAGCACTGCCATATTAGTCTTTGTTATCCTTATTGGCTACATTCTATAAAAGCCCAGCAATTGTCCAGCCCCAGCAGGTTTAATTTAATGGCAGGGCACGGAGGCCAATATTATGCATTAACCTCTTTGTTGCCACACACAGCAGCAACCAGCTAGAACTTTAACTTTAGAATTATGGCCCCAGCAACATTCTAAACAAGTATAATTGACACCAACATGCAGCAGCATATACATGCCTGATTCCTTGCCATGTACCAGGCAGCACATCCACCTCATTCTCAACATAACAGTCATTGTGAAGTTAAGCTTCATAGATGCAGCACATTTTAAGTGTCTGCTTGATCTCAAGGAAACATCTAAACCGCTGCACCACTTAATATAGCTGACAATATTTTTGCAACAAAAGCCCTCATTCTGTCACTATTATGATTGAGCCTAAATGACATGGCCAATTCAGTGTGGGCGTCAAGATCAACCCGAGGAAATTATAGGATTTCATTTGTTCAAATTCTATGAAAAACAATTATATTTAAAAAGATATATATTTACACATGTTTTCTTCTGATAGGGAGGACCTTGGTTGTTGTTCATCATAGGATAGTTCTCCTATTATATTATAGTAAAACCTTTTTCAATCATTGAAATACCAGAGGCATCTGATCAGTTAGTGCAAGGTAATAAGTGTGCATTATTAATGATAGAAACTGTCCACCCAAATTTGCAACACAGCACTAGTATATCTCAAAAAGTTGTGAGGTTTGCTAGATATATATCAAACAAGATAGGTTCCATTCCACATTCTTGCTTCAGACCATTTGATATTTCTATGTAGAAAGGTGCTGCACCATCCCTACCATAGCACACTCTCAGACAAGTAGCCATATGCAATGTATTGACTAATTTAGGTAGATCAGAACTAATACTCCCTTGTTTACCATCTCCACTAATGTTGTCTTCTAACATGATCAAACACTGTGCATTTGTCTGTCAGTCTGCAGTGTATACTCCCATTCGGATGCATTAATTACCATCTTCATAAATAGATCACCATAACCTTGTCAGTGGAGCATTGCATTTAATCTGAATTTACTGGTAATACACCACTGATATTCATCCATTATGTACGGTAACATTAGTTTTGTTAATAATTTACCCTCACAACCTGGAAATGCTATTAAACAGAAGCTACATCGGTGCTCCTTCAAACCCTTTTCTTCGAAAGACACTAAGGGCCCTATGTACTGAAAATCAAATCACATAAAGTGCTCACAAATTGCACACTGACTTTTTATGAATGGACTCTGATTTTGCTAACTGGCCTCCTATCGCAGATGGACCTGGTTAATGACTATAATCACACAGGCTGCAATTCGGACCTGCTGCGATTGACCACACACACACCCAGTGATGTTGGTGTGTTAGGCACAGCAAACAACCATCGCCTGTGCTTGCATTTCCCAAACGGAAAGGTTTCATCCTCAAACCATCCTTACACATCTGTGGGTTTACCCCAGCTCAAACACCCTACAGCACCCCAAGCATCATTAGATTCACACAGCCATGCTGACTATAACACATCATTTCAGAGACAGCATGCACACACACACATTCACACCTAGACAATGCACCACTCTATTCATGTGGATTCATTTGTCTCCCTGCACATTCCATCTTGTATTTAAAATGCATTCAAATTGTAAAAAATCCACTGTTTCCTCAAACCTCTTTAGAGAAGCTCTCCACTGGCTACAAGCTACCAGGGGAAATTAGGTATTTTCAAAACCCTCAGAATTCATTCTGTTCTAAATAAGTTAAATCGAAGTAATTCCTTGGGAGATGGTTTCAGAGTACCAGGCTTCCGGATTTACTTACCTTGGTGTAGAAAAGAAAACCTTGCACATCTGCCCCACAGGCATATCCATAGGCCAAACTACCACCATTAAGAGAACTGGATGAAATGTTTTGGCAGGAAGAATACATTGATAGGGAGCAATAAAGTCAGAATGCTAGAAATTCTTTTTTAAAAATGTGTCCTATAAAATAGCTTTTATTGCAATTAGAAGGCTTGTTCGCTTGCACACATGAAAAAAGAGGTCAGCTTGGGTGTCTCTGTTCTGTGACCATCAGCTAGTGTAAGAAGCCATGGGTGACATCGCATTTTTCAGGAGCAGAGTCATAACTGGAATAATACACTTAGTGAACCTTTTATACTGAGGTCTTGTTCCTTCTTCCCACCTGTTTTATTTCCTTTTTGCTTCAGTATGTTAGGTTTCTTAATTAGATCAATTTCATCGGTATGGAAAAATAATTCGACAAACACTAGTGCAACGGGTTTTAATGTCTTAGTAATGTATTTTATAAGGTTATTTACATTCTTATTAATTTATGTAATTGTGTCAGTGAGAATGTTATAATCGATTTACTATAAACATCGCTGCCATTTTGTTAAATTGTAATTTCAAGCTTTTAATGGGGCTGTGGAAAGCGCTATAGAAGTTGGGGAAAATGGTGAAGTGAAGTTTGACCCTCCCTTCTACTCAAATGCGGCATGTCCTGTCGTAAGATGTCCCGGGGACGTGATGTTCTACAGCAGGCAATAGTGTGGTGGCCTTTGGAACCTTCCCCCATGCAGGTGGAAGGTGAAGTGGCAGTGGGAGTGCAGACATTGTGGGGGTTTGGGGGCTGAAGGTTGTCATTTGGAAGATCTAAGGATGGGGCTCTGCAAAGAACAGTGTCGGATGGGGCAGGAATTGGACACGGATAGAGTGAGATGGGGTGAGAGTGGTCGGGCAGTGGCTGCAGTGTAAATCGGCTCAGAGAGAGTGGTGGAGCGGGTGGAGGGAGTGGGGGGGGGGATTCAGGGGGTTTAATAATTTTAAAATATATAATAAAAATCTTACTTGATGCTATTGGGCATCTCGTGCTACTCTGCTTCCTGTTCCTAGTATCACAGAATCCCCATCCAATCCCACTACTGCTCTGAAGCATGAGAGAAGCGTGGTGATTGGCTTAAGTGGGCTGGATTAATGCTTACTCAGGTCTGTGCTGTTTCTCCAACCTAGCTGTGCAATACAGCCGGGTTAGAGAAACCTATGTGAGCATGTCAGTTTGGATGGACTAAGACGGCTGGCCAAACTGACATGCGCACTTGAAAGAGCCCCTACCACTTCTCCCATGCTCCCATGGCCCGGTCCTACCCTTCCCTGCATATGTTGGCTAAGCCAGCAGCTGAAAAATAGAACAATAATAAAATATTGTTTTTTTTTCAGCTGCTGGCTCTGAGCCAGTTGGGCGCCGCTCCTCTGCAATTGCGGGGGAGCAGCCGCTGAGAGTTAGATGGGGGCATGATGCCCTGCCCCTCGAGGCAGCCAGAATTAATTTATTGCCACAAAAAATGCTGTGCCTCATATTTTAACTTTAAGAGCTCTGCAGATTGAAAAGCTCATGAGGTTTAAAAACTAGCTGTGATGTTGCAAGATATCCAACTTCTTAATTTCTCACAACTATATCCTTTGACAATTGTAGTAGGGAATCTCAAATCCCAACTATCAACAGGACAGAATATCGTTACTACAATATCGAGGACAAAATATTGAAAAGTGGGTGCTCAGAGGTAGTTAAGGTTTTGCTATGATAAACTCAGATCTACATACTTTGAAGATATGTATGGATCACTAAGGTAGGCATATGTGAAGTTACGTATAGAAAATGTATAGAAACTTGCATTTCGATATTTTGTCCCTTTATTTTGTGGCGACGATATTCTGTCCAGTGGAAAATTTGGAGTTCAATATTTCCAACCTACACCTCCTTTAACTGATAATCTATTAAACCATGTCAACCTAACTCTCCTTTTACGTTTTTTCTATAAAAGTATCAATACATGCAATACATATACATTCTATTGCTTAGAGAACATATCGCTATCTCTCTTTCGTCCTGTAATGATTTGCTACTTTTCCTCCACCCTGTACTCATCCTATTTCTTTTGATTCTTGATTCTTATAAAATGTCAACGCTTCTCAACACTTCTCTGATGTGTTTTCAATATGTGTTTGTGTTTCTGTATCAGAAATCTTGCTTGGTGGTGCTCTGCAAGTAGAGTAGGGGTACACTTCATTCTGACTGTACATTTACTGTTTGCATCGCATCCCAAGTACCATGGAACAAGCTACACATTAGAAAGAACATGTCACATACATCGAATACAGCTCTGCTATACATGCTACAAGAGGGCCCCCAGCAGCACATTAAACCAAGATACAACACGTTGAAAAATCCAACAAATCGATTATGTAGGCATATGTCTATCACTGTTTCTATGTAAACTACATCTTGCTGTAAAAGTCGATTAAAAAGCACCATTTCGGATTTACCAGCCAAATGAGCATTCGCAGGTGCACCTGACCGGATCCGAATATTGCGGTCTCCACCCCGGCAAACCAGTCACTTCTCTGCGGACACGACTCTCCCCGACGGCAATGGAGACACTGGACGATTGCAATCATCTGTGATTGCAGCTAATTAAGGCAAAGCATTAACACTGCCGTCGGATGCACCCGTCCGCAGAGCCCCCTTCATTTTCAAGTGTTCAAGGCACACATCACGTATTCTCTTTGGCCTAGGAAAGCTTGAGTGGCATTGAAAGAGGGGGTGAGCAGAGAGAGAGAGAGAAAGTGAGAAAAAATATGGGATGGATGGGGGTTGGCAAAGTCAGAGAGAGGAAACGTGTATTGAGAAAAAGGGGAATCTGCAGTTCACAGACAGTGTCAGTTCAAGCTCAAATGGTAAATGCACCTGCAGCTAACGTGTTTCTATCCTTCAGAACAGACATTCCAATCCCAGTGAAAAAGATGAGTGGATTAATGCATCTATTGTAGAGCTATGTGGGTGACATATTGATACCTGCTGCATAGATGTGTTTATCTATTAGTTGGACCCACGTATTTTATATGGAGGTACCTGTAGATGAGCAGCCAGGAAATTGCATAATGTGTATTTTGTTTTGTTTAGCAATGCTTTTTACTCCTCTAAACTCCCTCCCACCCACCCTCACATGCTTCCATTGACGATGCCACCTCGTGTTGCATTCAGGGTCACAGTTCTTATACTTGTTACACACTTTCACCACTACCAAAAAGGTGTTCACGTTGGCAGCATAACTCTTACAAAGTCTAATGGGCCAGGGCCATCGATTGCCACTGGTCTTCTAAAGCAACCTATGGAATGCCTCTCCACTAAACCTGTCCCATTTCTACAAAATAGTGACAAATAACGCTGCCCACTGTTATTTGTTTTTAAACAAAAGGACAACAACCTCGTCGTAGAAAGAAAAAGGTTTTCCTTTCAAGGAACCCTCACCCACCAGGGCTACCCCTTGGTGGCATGCTTCATCATAAGGGTCATCCCCAACCTGCTACGGAAATGGGCGTGCTACGACCAGCGAAGACGTGGGAGCCCTAATTGTTTAATGTTCCTGTACACCTATGCTGGTTAAAATAGCACTGGAGTGGGTTTGTTATTGATCATAAAAAGAGGGTTACAAATATCTAACTAGTGGGAAAAAGTAGTTTATTCACTCCGCTAGCTGATATGATTAAAATATGGGGATGTTGGGAAACTCCTATATTTTTTTTTGTAACTAGTTTTTATTGACATTTTGCATTGACAGTGGCATGGTATATCAGATAGCATTCGCATGTAATAAGAACTCTTAGCATATATCTCAGAGCACATTAGTAATCATGCGATTACCAGTCAAGTGTCCAGTCGCCATAGAAGTCTTCCAATAAGGACATGCTGAATATAACTGGGGGGAGAAACTGGGGGTGGGGGTTCATGGGATGCAGAGTACTAAGAGCGGATATAACCGACGGGTGGCGTGTACTCCTGTAATAATGCAGTATGGTAGGGCATCAAGGGTGTCGAAGAGGACCTATACTCAGCCTAGGGACGAGCGGACGGCTCATCCTAAAGGCGCTTATTGGGAAACTTCTATATGACCCACCATTTTCCTGGTCAACTAGTTCAAGCCCTACCCCAAGGCTTTTCTTCAGGACCAAAGGGGGTTTCTCCCACTCCTAAAGTCAAAAAATCTCGAAGTAATAACAAAGAATGAAAACTGTGAAAATAAGCCTTGGGGTAGGGCTTGAAACTCGTTGACTCGGAAAATAGTGGGTCATATACCCTAAGAGTTTCCCAACATGCCCATATTTTAATCATATCAGCTAGCAGGTTAGGGATGAACCCTATGATGAAGCATGCCACCAAAGGGTAACCCTGGTGGGTAAGGGTTACTTGAAGGGGTAACGTATTCCTTTCTACGACGATGTTGTTGACCTTTTGTTCTTCTCCCCCTGGAGGTACTCCTTTTGATTATTTATTTTTAGTTTGGAGGACGAGTCCGCTTCTTTTTCCTCTACCTCCCCCATTTCTTTTTGAGTTGTTATAGGCAGTGCACAGCTGTGGGAGTTTTCGCCTCTCTAACTAAGCTACTTAGATTTTTCCTTCAAATTAAGAGACTAACACTTGGTTTTAGTAAGACATACATACTAGACTATACACAGCCACAGTCAAGTTACACTGACAAGATGGCTGAAATTATTGGTCTCACCTTCTCCATAGAAGACGTAGAAAGAATCCTTGCCACTAGCTCACCTTTCGAAGGCACTAGTAGCACTAACTTGGGTATTGAGAACAATGATTGGGATGAACTGAGTACTCTGAAACAAAATCAGATAAAAACCATGATACATGGTATTATGATGACCGAATACCTACGTGCAAATGCTGCACTGCAAGGTCTCATAGTAAGGAACAAACCGCTCATATTTTAACAAGACAGAGGTATTCGAGAAAGACTGGTCACTTATATAGTGGCATTGTACAAGGGATTGGTTGATCCTCATTATTAAAACTGCAACACGCCTGGCACAAGAACTGAAAACTGAATACAGGACATTGAGGTCAGGCTTAAATCTTACCAGTCCACTAGCACCCTCAAAAAGAACTTAGCGGAACTCAATAAAACACTCAATGACTTTGAACTATCACTAAAGCAGAGCAAATTCCCAAAATTAAAAAAAGGACACAGCAAATTTTAGCCACGGAAGGCTCTAGCCCTGCATCAGGGAGGATTATATATCCTCAAGAAAGAACAGAGGCTACAACACAGACAGTGACCTATCCGACACCGGCTCAGACAACTCTAGCCCAAGTACAGGACCAGGGCCCCTACCAGAGCTAGACAGTTCCACAGAGGAGGGTATAACAATGGGCATCTGGGAAATTGGGGAACATTTCAGGGACCACCAATTTACCCGGCATCATACTTTTATGGTCCACCACCACAGATGCAGCCACATCAACCCCTTTTTAACACACGGGAAACACAACCGGGACCCTTTAGACCCTGCCCAGAAAACCACTAGGAGTCTTTTTTAGGGTCAGGGCGACCAAGAGGGAAAACAAGGAAGTGGAACCAGGTCCAATGGTCGACCAATCAGGACGCAACTAGGGAGTCAACCAGGACTATGACAAACTTGCACAACAATCAATTGGGACAGAGCAACTGACCAGCTTACTTGTTACCCTTACAGAAACCCCCCTGAGTCCCTGCCAGAAAGAGGTTCTGTAAAAGGGTTTGGGTTTCATACCCACAGCAATATTAAATGAATTCAAATTAAGCTATGAAGTTAATGAGTTTATAAGAAAATTAAAATGCAGGGCTTTTTTCACAGGAAAAATAGAGACAGCTTACTCTGAGGGGAATACAGGACTCAAGAAAAAGTTATCATTCACCCCCCTCCCCGCCCCCCACCCGGCGTCATCCATTCCAGCTGAGATCTTAGCATTCGAAAAGGCTGTTTTGAAATAAATAGGGGAACTAAACTATAATAACACCAAGACTTTTCAAAATACATCAAGGGATGAAATACAGGCAATAAAACAACTCTCAGAAAATGACAATTTAGTCATAAAACCAGCAGACAAGGGAGGAGCCATTGTCATTCAAACCAAAGTGGTGTATAAGACAGAATGTCTCCACCTGCTGAGAGACCCCCGTAATTATAAACCCCTTACCAGAGACCCCACAGAGAAAATAAGAATCCACATTGGGAGCATGGCAGAAGAAGCTCTGGACCATGACTGGATTTCCAAGAAAAAAAGTGAATTTTTGACCAGCAAATGGCCTGTGATCCCCTTTTTCTATACTATTCCCAAAATACACAAACACCTGCACCAAGCTCCGGGATGCCCCATTGTTTCTGGCATAGGGCTGATCCTCAAACCTCTTTCGAGGTTTGCAGATGCCTTTCTGAGGCCCATCATTCAGGACACCAAAACATACCTGAAAGATACTAAGGATGTCCTATGAACTTACGAACCCTACAGGACCCCCAGACAAAAAGAGCCTCTATACTAGCCTCCCACACACAAAGACACTAGATATTCTAGGAGAAGTTTTGTTCACAACAGAGTGGAAGTATCAGACTCCTCGCAACCTAGTGATAGAGTGTTTCAAACTAGCTCTGACTGAGAACTTTTTCAGGTTTGACTACACCCTATACTAACAGAAGCATGGTATTATAACAAGAAGCACATTCGCTCCTAGTGTGGTTGGGCTATATGTACTCCACCTTGAAAAGCAAAAGATCTTAACAGTACAAAACCCCAACATTTACCAACAACATCCTTTTGAAAGATACATAGATTACATTTTGGTCATATGGAATGGTGATGAAAGTACAGCTAATGATTTCTTGCAATGGCTGAATTGGCAGAATGAGTTCCTAAAATGTGCACACAACATTTCCAGAACAGATTTGGTCTCCATAGATCTGAACATCTTCTCACATGAGGGGGGCCTAAAAACCACTACACATTTCAAACCTACAGCAAAAAACGGTCTACTCTGCTTTGATAGCTTTCACCCTAGACACCTGAAACGCAACTGTTCAGAACTCGACGGGCTCTTGACGGGCGTATGGAGGGGCGCAATAGGTATACGGCTGTAGACTGACCACTGAAACTAATACGTTTCCTGTACTGTGGCCTCCCTTCCCTCTAAACCCGTGCAGTAAATTAACCCCTAAAGAGGAGTTCTTCTGCTTTTTAATGTAATCACTTTTGGGTTACCTTTTCTCGCCCTATAACATTTTTTGTTATCAGGGAACAAAGGATTGCAAGTATGGCAGGGTGTTAGTGTACCCTGACCACCCAACTCCTTTATTGGTCCTGAAGAAAAACCGGCAATTTCCAATCGGTTTGAAACATGTAGACCTCATACATATATCACAGATACATTTGGTCATAATAAAACCTTTACTGTATCGACACACACTGTTTTTATTATTGTCCAGTAGTCTTAGAATAAATAATTTTTGTATAAGCCATTCCAGGACAATTTTTAACTCACTGAATTATTTTTCTACATTCATCACTCACATACCCGCTCCACTGTATCTCAGGTGTCGCAGCACACCTTGACGGCATTCGGCTGTCAAGGTGGTCCCGATGATGAAGCATGTCACCGACCAGGTCGGTGAGTGAGGGGTTTATTAAAAACAAAGAAGGACTTCTTCTTTTTTCCTCATTAGAATTCCATCCCACCGATATCGCTTTTTAGCCTTATCTTTGGTGGTACTCCTCCTTTTTGTTATATAGTTACCTACCCAGGGGATCAGGAGTACTTTTCCGTCCACCGAGGTGGATAAAATCCCTTCACTCTCCTTTTTGTTTATAATATAAATGAGAAGGTTCACCAACTCCAACACTGAACGGGTGATCTACATGAACACCTTCCCTTGTAACCGACATTACATTAGTATGACATCTAGAAAAATCAAGACCAGAATATGTGAGCATCGGAGCAATCTCAGATGCCAAGGAGCAACTACCAAAATGGCCACCCACTACATAGAACAACAACATAAAACTAACGATCTATGGTGGACAGTAATCGAGCAAGTGAACCACGAAACCCAATTGAAAAGAACAAAGTTGGGTTTATAGATTGAAATCACATGAAGTGGGTTTGAATGAAAACATCTCATGGGGTCAATTTGTATTGTCATCCTGAGACATCCCAACCCTTTGCTTTATTGTGAAATTCCCAGTAGTTATTGATGAGTCGTCCTGACTAACTGCACAGTCTCTTTAGCACTCCTAGTATTGGCCAATCTGTACCCCCATCATCAAGTGCTACACCAACAACACTGTGTGCTAATATTACATAGGTAACTACTTCCAGCGCCTGGCACGTGGACCTGTGCACAAGACCCAGTTTAATATTGGCAGCTTTATATTGAGAGTAATCCAATCTCTCTCCACACATGCTCCTGACACCATGTGTAGAGTTTTTTCCTACGGCTTCTTCACAATGTTTTTCCTATCATTATAAGTGTACATCGTGCTTTTGAGAGACTTTCATATCCGACATTTCTGCACTTTTGCCAAGTGCACAGGCCATTGTGTCTTTTCACTTTATCTTTAGTTTTAATTTATATTTCTCTGATTAAAGATCATTCTTGGCATGCGCTACAATGGTTGAAAAGCCGAGGCGTGCACCCAGGACCTTTGGGCGCACCTCTAAAACAGGAAGTGAGTATTGCTCTTCTCGAGCAGATTAGCGGTCTTGCTGGGAACCACCACGAGGATGCCAATGGCAGCATGCCCTCCGCGCATAGGAGGCTACCCGCCACGCTTCTCCGGCATCTCTGGAGCCACAGGCTATTGGGTCTCTTCCCCAGTGAGGGAGTATCCTTGAAGAAGTAAGTGTTAGTAATCTTACCCGGTTCTCTTGAACCTCCCATGGCGGTGGGGGATTTTCTTCAGCTGCATCTAACTTCTTGGGGGGCAGCTCTATTTCTTAAACCCCAGGGGCCTCATTTATGAAAAGTGACGCATCGCTGCGAGAAAACTAACCCTGGGCGCGCAGCTACGCTCCGTGCACAGAGTCTGCGTAGTGCTGGTTGCTACGCATTTTGCGTAGCATGCGTATCTGCCAGCACTACGCACGCTCCGCAGACGGAGCGTAGCTGGCCGCCACCCGCCTCCCTCCCGCCCTCTCTAAATCCCCCCCTTAAAGGATAAAGTGGCATAAAAGTAAGTTTAAATCACTTACCTGGTCCGCGGCGCGTCCCGGGGCTCCCTCTTCTATTTTGCTGCACGTCGTCAATCCCAATGCGCATGCGCGGCCGCCCGCGCATGCGCATTTCTCATGACAAATGCGCATGCGCGGGCGGCCGCGCATGCGCATTGGGATTGACGACGTGCAGCAAAATAGAAGAGGGAGCCCCGGGACGCACCGCGGACCAGGTAAGTGATTTAAACTTACTTTTATGCCACTTTATCCTTTAAGGGGGGGATTTAGAGAGGGCGGGAGGGAGGCGGGTGGCGCGTAGTGGGGCTACGCGGAGTGTGCTGGTGGGCGTAGCTTTGTGCCTACTTCGCGTAGCTCCGCGTAGCCTCACTACGCGAACTACGCCCAGGGTTAGAGAAAACAGCGATGCATCACTTTTCATTGCGCCCTCCTTGCGACCCCAATGATGCGTCATATTTACAATATGACGCATCATTGCTCAAGGACTTAAAGATACATCAGGATTTCTGACGTATCTGTAAGCGCAAAAGTGACGCATTGCTGGAGTGTGTCACAAAAGTGACGCAACTACGGCAATACGTCCTTCGACATGGGGCACGTCAATATGAAAGGGCCTGCGTCAGTCTTACGCCTGCTGTGAGGCAGGCGCAAGATTTTGACGCAACAGCGTCCTAGAAGTGACGCAGTGAAATCTCATAGATTTCACTGCATCACTTCTACGACCTTTCTTGCGTCAATAACGCCCCCCTTGCATACATTATACCTGGCGCAGGTATAATGTGGCGCAGGGGTTTACAAAGTGACGCATCTACCTAGATGCGTCACTTTGTAAATATGGCGCAACAAGGCGCATTTTTTACGCCAATGGTGCGTCACAAAAAGAGACGCACCGGCGGCGTAAAAGTGACGCATAGCTTCATAAATGAGGCCCCAGGGTCTGACTACAGGCGTCCCTCCTTCCCTGATTTGGCCTCATGAGGCCTAATAGGGTCGCTTTCATGTATGTAATATCTCGATGTGCAATACTGTTCCCGTTTGGGATCCAGTGCAGTGTGTGTATGTTCTTTGTTGTATGTGTTTTGTGTCCACGTTTTTTCATACGTTTTAATTACATTTCACAGTGTGCTCACGTGTTCTGAGAAATATATCACTACTCACTATGTAAAATGCATGAAGAACAAATCTTTTAGAAGGCCCATGGGCCGTGCATATTTTTAATGATTCTCTTTTCTTTCCAAACCTCTTTAGAGCTTTTTGAAAAATTAGAACAGGCCCACTAGTTGCTGCATAATTATTTTCACAATTTTCATTCTTTATTTGTTATTACTTAGAGATCGTTTGACTTTAGGAGTGGGAGCAACCCTCTTTGGTCCTGAAGAAAAGCCTTGGCGTAGGACTTCAAACTAGTTGACCGGGTAAACGGCGGGTCATATATCCTAGGAGTTTCCCAACATCCCCATATTGTAATCATCATATAACTAGGGGAGCGAATAAACACAATTTTTTCCCACAAGTTAGATACTTTTAATCCTCTTTTTATGATCAATAACTAACCCA
This sequence comes from Lissotriton vulgaris, assembly GCF_964263255.1. Classification (NCBI taxonomy): domain Eukaryota; kingdom Metazoa; phylum Chordata; class Amphibia; order Caudata; family Salamandridae; genus Lissotriton; species Lissotriton vulgaris. Next base: position 164,723,202 of record NC_141693.1, read on the forward strand.
CTCCAATGCTATTTCAACCAACATAGGTGTACCGGAACATCAAACAATGAGTGCTCCCGAGTCTTCGCTGATCGTAGCACGCCCCTTTCCGTAGCAGGTTGGGGTGACCCCTATGATGAAACATGCCACCAAGGGGTAACCCTGTTGGGTGAGGGTTCCTTGAAAGGAAATCTTTTTCCTTTCTATGACAATGTTGTTGTCCTTTTGTTCTTCTCCCCCTGGAGGGACTCCTTTTGATTATTTGCTGTTAGTTTGGAGGACGAGTCCGCTTCTTTTTCCTTTACCTCCCCTTTTTGATTTTGATATGTTATAGGCAGTGCACAGCTGTGGGAATTTTCTCTTCTCTAACGAAGCTACTTAACTTTTTTGTTTTTAAATGACACAACTGCGTGACACCAGCCCTGTAATCTCTCCCTGTGCTCCCAGAAATGAATGGCAGCCTTCACTACTCTCTATCTGATACACTAGACACCCTAAGACTAATCACTTAGGGCCAGATGTATCAAAGGGCTTTACCCATTCTGTGTCTATGGGGAAATGTATTCATACATATGGCCCTTAATCCCTTCACTAAACTATTCATAATTTGTCACCAAATTACATGCGTCAAGGTTCTCTACCCACCCACTAGCCATTAGGACCGTTGCGGCCGAAGGGTTTAGGTACAGGGTTTCTGCTACCATTGCATCTGAGACTGCAACTTCAGAAAATCCTTAAAGATTCATCTACTATACTCATTGGCAGAACAGGTATGACTCTAGCCGAAACGGATCAAAAGGTAAAACATGATCCGCCAGGTGCAACACACCTGTCGACACTTTACAAACATAACCGTGTCATATTTCAGTAGCTGATTATTGTATTCAGAAGTTACACTCCTACTATTGAGGAGAACGTGTTATGCAAACAGTATTAATGTCCCTTTTCGATGGATTGAGAGGGCATTTGTCTGCATCATTAAAACATACTGACATATTCAGATGCAATTCAAACTGGGTGGAAATAGTGATTCATTTTTCTGTCATGAAAATGTTTTGTTTTCATATTTGTTCAGGTTCGTCCTACACCAGAAACAGCTGGGGCATAGAATAGAGTCTATACTGGAGACCATTCCAAGGTCATAACTGGGATATGAAATGTGAACCAGGAACGCCACATTAGAGTGCACTGATAAGTTTGTTCTTGGTCTTCTGGCCAGGACAAAATAATTATTTGTTGGCGAACATTTAGGATACTTTTTGGATCATTATATATTAAAATGACAAAGCGGCAAGATAACACTGCCACAGAATGTGTATTAGAAGCCAGTGTTTTCCTCGTTGCTTAATTTAACCAACCATTCTATTCTATTGGATTTCTAGATCATGTGGCTACCCAGTGACTTCCCAGTGCAGAGATCAACCAGCACTAGTCCAACACTGAATCTGAATACTAGATTCTGGGGTAAGCTAATTCACAAACGGCCAAGCTTTCATTGAGTTTAAAAAAAGTAAGCTCTTGGTCTTCCCTATCTTGCTCTGAGCATTTGTTGGAACTGTCATCAGTTGTTCACTGTCTGACTTATATGATGATAAATGCAAAAACCACAGTTGATGGACAGAATGCAGAACAATGTCATTCATTCACCCCAGGCCAGAGATCTGGGCCTAAATCCATCGTTTTTTTGCACTCCACACCACCCCAGTACAGACATGGCCATATGCAAATCAGTCTGACCATGTGCCTCATGGGAACAGTCCAGCCTGAACTGCCAAGCCATGCCTTCCCTGGACCGGAAACAAGCTTCCGAGGACCAGTTTCTGATGATAAACCTTCTGAAAAGGAAAGGGAGTAAGTCTAACACTTTCCTGAGGATTCCAAGTCTACCTTAGAAACTCGCTGAGAGTGTCTTCACTTGGAATTCCATGGTGAGTGTGTTGTATATCCAGACACCCAGGTTCTTGATGAGGCTTTTGGGGCTATGAGTGTTTTCTAAACAGTCTGGGTAGGGGAACAGTGACTGATTGTTAAGGTTGCTGCACAATAACATGATCTCGGTTTTATCTCCGTTACATTTAAGGCAACATCTGGCCATCCAGTTAGCCACTTCCCGTAAGCAGGGTGCAAGTTGTCGAGAGTTCAAACAGTGCTCTGGGGAAATGGGCAATACTATTTGGGGTGTTGTCTGCATACAAGACGATTGACAACCCAAATGCTTGTATTATCTCTGCAAGTGGACACACATAAAGATTTAAGGGGTGGGGCTCAGTGCTGAACCCCGGGGCACTCTGCATTTTAAGGGGAATACATTTGAATAGCATGTTTTATCCACCTCTTGAAAGTTGCTGCCCTCAAGACATGATGTAAGCCATTTTAACGCACTGTCTTTTATGCCTACATTCGCAAATCTCTGAATAAGAGCTACATGGTCTACAGTATCAAATTTGGCACTAAGATCTAGAAGAATGACGGCTGCCGAGCCTCCCTGGCCCAGGAGCAATCTAATTTCTTCTACTACTACCAGAAGTGCTGTTTCATTACCGGGCTGTGGTCTGAGCCTCATTTGAGTGGGATTGAGGATTTTGTTGGATTCCAGGAATAGAGATAGGTGTTGGTTCACATGCTTCTCCGAAAGCTTACCTACTCCTGGCAGGATTTCACTGCGGTGGGGGCTGATTTCGTTCATAGAGACCTGCGTGTGCTTCGAAAAAATTAAAGCAAAACGAATTTCGTTTAGCACACTCGGGTCTCCATGAACGGAATCAGCTCCCAACTCAGCAGCATTCCAAACTGCCCGGTAGTCAGTCCGGCCCTGACTCCTGGTAGTAGAGAGATGGGCAGGTAATGTCCAAGACAGGTCCAGACTAGGCTTTTTTAGCAGAGGCTTCACTACTGCATGTTTTCACGGAGAAGGAATTGATCCACTTATTATTACAAATTCAGTAGGTCCTGCAGGATTCGGAAAGTGTACTCTGACCCTTGCTCCAAAATATGAAGGGGGACAGGTCAAGGGGTGAACCTGACTTGACCAGGCTGAATAGTGCTAAGAGATGACTTCCAGTTAAGGGGGGGAAGGCTGGCGGGGGTGGTCCAGAACTCTCGGAGAACTCCCTATTAGAGGTGAGGTTCATTTCCTTGGTCCAGTCTGAAAATGATGACTAGATGTCTGTAATCTTCTGTAGGAAGAAATTAGCTAGATTGTTAGAGTGTGATATTGTGGGTTCCGGTAGAGAGCTGTCCAGTCCTAGCTCCATGTCACATAATGACTAGGTGCATAGCAAGGATGTCATGGGCAGTGTCGGGCTGGCCGTAGTGGGCACCAGGCGTTTCACAGGCGGGCCGCCTGGTTGGGTGCTGGTTTTGTGCCACTCGGCGGCTGTTTTAGTACCAGGGCTGGCAATATCGGCCCCCTGTAACAAAATTGGCCGAAACCGTCCCTAGCAAACAGCTCGGCTGCACCCCCCAACTCTCTCCCCCAGGGGCTGGCCGAGCAGGTGCCAGGTCCGGTTTCAGTTCCCAGTATGTTGGTGCACGCATGGAGAATGGCATCGTTGACTGCTGTTAGGGTAGTAAACTACAATAGTTATCAGTAGTTAATTGGCCCCTCAGCGCTCTGGGGCCCAGTTCTACTGCACCTGCTGCACTAATGCTTGCTACCCACCTGATAATGAGCCTGGTTATATGATACCTTGAAAATATTGATGGCACCACAGACTGTATTTACCTGCTGCAGTATTATCGCTTTATTTAGGGTTCGACGTATAGGATTGATGATGAAACAGTGGTACTGGTTTTTATGGCCTTCCAAGCTGCAAAGCTCTGAATATGTGGCATTTTCCCATATGCAAATTTCCAAAGCTTGCACCTGGAAAAATGTGTGCAGGGAACTGTCCAGTTTTAGGACAAAAAGTGCAATCTTGATAAGAATGAAGACCTAAGTTGTGGAATTCATCCTTTTTCCAGTCAGAAATTTGCTGACCATCCGGCAAACTGTAAATACATGGCTGTGCCCCACGTGCATGCAGAAGAGTTTAGCCATTGCTATCCTGTTTCCACTATACAAGCCAAACCCCATCATGCAACACTCAATGGCGGCCGGCACAGGTAAGAGTGGGCCGAGGTGGGAGCGGAAGATGACAGATGACTCTGCGATGAGGCGAGCGCAAGATAAGTGGTTTTCTTTCTGTATTTGATATTTACTATTTTCTGTCGACTTCCACCCACCCCACCCACCTGGCGGCCCCACGCCATCCCCCCTCCACTCTTACCTGTGCCAGCCCCCACTGGCAGCACTGTAGGATAACATTATTCATCTTACCTACTGTACGTGTTCTGTCACATTTGGATTGTTTTGCAAATTGGGTATTCTTAAGTAATAAACACTTGCACCCACAATTCCTTGGCATTTCCAGTAGATGCATTGGAATGGTGTAACCAGATGTTCAGCTTAGGGAACCTAAATCATTTTTTTAAACATTGAATGAATAAACGTGTCTACTCTACTGGGGGGAGGGGCCTCCAATGAGTTCCAAGTCCCTCTAGAAGTGAAAATGCAACTATTACATCTTAAGTGTGTGTAAACCAGAATAATGGCTCAATTAGCATACAGGGACCTCCCTGCTTCAAGACCAAATCTGAGCAGGTCCAAGCTTCTTTCTGATTTAATATTGTTATAAATTGACTGGCAATATTGTGTGTACCAGCCTGCTATAGAGCTAGCCAGTAATGAGAATCTGATAGTTGATCAAGGTGCAAAATCCAGAGAAGGCGGCACTTGTTGAAGTTCCACTACTATAACGTCACCCTCATTTTGTGGCATGAGGGCAAATCGGTGAGAATATATCACACCCATACTTACCATAGAGTACAGTAATTACTAGGAGCAGTATTACTACCATATTCTAAGTTAGTCTGCTCAGAATAAGATATATGTGGGGGGTGGGGATGGGTCATGGAGGAAGCTAAGGCCTAAGCAAGAATATTATGGTATAAGTATTCAGCTGGAGTAGTCGTTTCCTTGCCGGGTGCTCTTGCTGTGTGCTGCTGGCCCCACCCAGGACCTTTCTCTATCTAAACATGGTCCCAACAATACAGCCCCCAGGCAGGAGATACGTGCCTCTGTTCAAACCTTATGCACCTCGTGCAGCCTTCCCCCCTCTCTGCTCCTACTCTTTCCAGCTTCTGTCCTTTGTCCTCAGCCCTCATATGCCCTTGCCCTTTGTTCCCCACCCTGTTTTTCTGTGAACCTTAGACAGACTTCCTTTCCTCTCTATGGTTGTCTCTTCCCTTATCCTCACTCCCTCTCGTCCCATACCCCCCACTACTTTCTCTCGCCTTTCACTCCTCCCCTAATTGTATTGCTGATTGTCTTACTTAATGTTTACTTGTTGATTCTCTTCTAGTATATTGTTGAACCACATTGTTGCACTTCCTGTCGTCTCTCCTATTGTCTCCTACCGCATCCTCCCTCTATTTATGTCTCTCCTCCCTCCTCTCTAAATGTTTTGAGACTGAACTATTTTGTCTGATGCCCGATGGAGCTACTTGGTTTAGCTATAGGGGAGATGGGCCTTGGACTCCCTCCTTGGTCGTCACCTACCCAGTCGATCTTTAGGCAGACTTCTTTTCATCTCTCCTTATTGTCTCTTCCCTAGGTCCTATCCTCTCTCCTCTGAATCTCTCCCCTTGCCTTCTACTCTGCCTACCCTCTGTCCTTTGTGCCCTTTGACAAAGCACTCCTTATCCCCTTGTTGGGGAAAGATCCAATATTTATACTCTGGAATCTCAGCAAACCCGCTGAGTGAGTCCACTGCGCCAAGGGAGCCACTCCCACTTGAGGTATGGTATGGCACCCTTTGCCAAAGCACTCCCTCTCCCCTTTTTGGGGAAGGATCCAGTATGTAGACCTTGGAGTCTCAGAGACCTCTCTGAGAGAGTCCACTGCGTAAAGGGAGCCTCTCGCAATAGAGATAGGAAAGGGATTTCACTTCCCCTGGGATCACAGCTTACTGGACTTTGGACATTGCCTTGACTCGTCTACCGGTTTGTGTCCCCGTCACCCTTCCCCTCTTCTCCCCTTGTTGCGACTCTCACCCTCCCCTGCCTTCCTCTTTCCCACCTTCATTATCTGTCTATTTCCCCTACTCCAACCCCCCTGAATCTCTCACCGTACCTTCTTTTCCTCTTACGTATTTGTGCTTATTGTTTATCTGAAACTTACAAGTAACTATGTTGCCATGCTCTAAGAACTATGTAACCTTTGTAACGATGTAACCTGCAACTGTGATCTGATGCTAATGTAAAGCGCTCTGATACCGGCGGGTCTAGCCAGCGCTATATAAAACTTTTTAAATAAATAAATGAATAAATAAATAAATAAATAAATAAAATATGTATGTGTGAAATTAGTTTTCAAGTTTTTCTGTCTTATTTTAATGGGTTTCTCCAGAGTAATTTACACTTGTTTTTCACAGTCAAAATGTGCAGTGGTAAACCTCGAGTATGCAGGTTTAAATGCACAACTTGTAATCTTGATTTGGCTCTGTGAGAAAGTGGATTATTAGTTGGGGTGGCTGGGTGTCCAACACAAGTAATAAAGTCACTATCTTTTTAGACTTAGTCAAAGGTTTCTTTAATTTAAACCCATGCTCAAACCATGGTAGCTACGGAACAGGGCAGACAGGCTTAACTTTCAGAAAATGGGTCAAGCATTTGAAGTACCAAATCAGTCATAAAGTCGATATCAGAAGAAAATACAGAGAAATATTTAATAAGCCAAAATCCACCCTAACTACAAAAATCCATATACAGGTAACAGAGATATGACATTTAAAAGATTTAAATGGAAAAACACCCAGAAATGCAAATCTCCAATGGTAGCCAATGGTTACAGTTGGCCAGTGCATAGGCACGATTTGAGATCAAATGCAACAGAGCACAGGTTGGGTACAGCAAGCAAACTAGCACCTGCTAGGGCCTGTAAGTAGGAAAGTATGAACACGTTTTTGAGTCCCAATCTGAACAAGCATTGGCATAGCCAATAGGGCTCGCCTTTGGGACCTTATAAGTGTTTAGCCAGAGATATTTGGAAAGACAGTGTGTGTGTGTGTGTGTGTGTGCGTGTGCTTGAGCGAGAGATAGAGTAAGCAAGAGAGAGGAGTGAAACTGAGACTGGAGCATATTTATTTAAAAAAATAAAACGCTCAGCACCCGTCTATTTGATGTGCAATAGATAAGTTACTCAAGCATTGCAGCATCACAAAATGCAATTAACAATAAATTGACTCCAAAAAAGTGAGTAAGAGCGAAACACAGTCTTTTCAAGGACATGCAATCGGCACATGTTTGCAAGGCGTATAATATAACTAAGTATATGATCAATCAATCAATCAATCAATCAATCAATCAATAAGAGTACTTGTAAAGTGCGCTACTTACCCGTGAGGGTCTCAAGGAGCTGAGGGGAGGGGGTGCTGCTACTGCTCGAAGAGCCAGGTCTTGAGGAGTCTTCTGAAGGCGAGTAGGTCTTGGGTCTGCCGTAGGTGGTTAGGGAGGGTGTTCCCGGTCTTGGCGGGGAGGTAGGAGAAGGATCTGCTGCCGGAGGTTGTTAGTTGGATGCGGGGGACATCGACGAGGCTGGCGGAGCGGAGCTGGCGGGTCGGGGTGTAGAAGTTGAGTCTGCTGTTCAAGTAGGCTGGTCCGGCGTTGTGGAGTGCTTTGTGTGCATGAGTGAGGAGCTTGATGGTGATCCTCTTGTCGACGAGGAGCCAGTGTAGGTCTCTCAGGTGGGCGGGGATGTGGCTGTGGTGGGGGAAGTTGACGATTAGTTGGGCGGAGGCATTTTGGATGTGTTGTAGTCGTCGTAGGTGTTTGGCTTGGACTCCTGCGTAGAGTGCGTTGCCGTCGTCCAGTCTGCTGCTGACGAGGGCCTGTGTCACCGTTCTTCTTGTTTTGGTCAGGATCCACTTGTAGATCCTGCGGAGCATGCGGAGGGTGTTGTAGCAGGAGGAGGCGACGGCGTTGACCTGTTTAGACATGGAGATGGAGGAGTTGAGGATGAATCCTAGGTTGCGTACATGGTCGGTGGGTGTCGGTGCTGTTCCCAGTGTGGTCGGCCACCAGGAGTCGTCCCAGGCTGAGAGGGTGGGACCAAGGATGAGTACCTCCGACTTGTCCGAGTTCATCTTCAGACGGCTCTTCTGCATCCAGTCGACAACGGCTTTCATTCCCTCGCGGAGGTTAGTTTTGGAGGTGTGAGGTTCCTTGGTGAGGGAGAGGATGAGCACCCAATTTAGGATTGAAGTCACTAATCACATAGTCAGCACACCTAGATAATCAAACACCAGGACCCTTAGTTTTTTGTTGTTTTTTTAAATACACAGATCAGCTTACAAGTATATCCATATCAAGTATATCAATAGTACCAAAAGTACAAGAGAACTGTCCATATTCACAGACAAAGCTTGCAATACTCATGTGTCTAATTGCCAAACCGTGTTCGGAAAGGGACTCCTACACCGTTCAAGGGGTTCGGCTATTTAAATACCGACACCAACTTGAAGCACGCACAGCAAAATGTGTGCAAACACTGGCATGCTAACCACGTAAAACGGAATCGACCATGCTCTGGATTCACTTCCATTTACGAAAAGTATTGTAATTCAAAGAGCCGCATTCCGCCACTTAAACAGCTAGACAGCAATCAGATAACGGAAGTGAGCATGCTCCTGACTCACTTCTGTTTGCAAGAAGCTCTGTAACCAAAAATAGCTGCATTCAATAAAATCGACATCTAGACCACAAGTTATAAACCCTTACATAAGGGGATCCGCAATTTAAGCATACACAGATCTTAGTGACTAAATTGTTTGTGAGTAAAGCTGCAACTGCATCTCAAAGCGATTCAGCCCACAATTCCATTAGTGATGATGACAGAAAATCGCTGTGTTCCATAAAAACATACGCCAATTTCAGGGACTAAGCAATCTATAGTATACAGCAACTGCAGCCTAAAGCAATTTAGCCCATAATTCCATCCATTAAGATACTATGTAGACCCATCGGTGTCAACACGTATTTGCACCATAAGTAACTTAGTGTTTTGCATAAGTATCTAGTAATATCACACAACAGGTCTAAATGGACATGTTGTCACAAGTACAAGTAAGCATGTCACCTCGGGCAATCACACCTATTTCACTTCAGCTTTGAGAAAAAAGCACTGGCAACGAAATAATGCCATCCTCTTGAGAATACATGCCAATAATGCCAGAGTTCAAAAGTCATGGTTAGGAAACAAGCCCGGCCGCTGAAGTAAAAGCGCCCTCGCTGTGTTTAATTAGTAACCTGATCCGCGACGAGGAATGCAGCTTAACCCTGCGCGCCGCTGCTCACTCTCGAGACGAAAATGCAGTGGGAGTGAACATTTGAAGAAGAGGTGGGACATGCACCCGCCTTTGGCCATTTGCGTGCTTTCATTATTGAAAGACACATTCAAAGGCCAATCCAATGTGTGGGAGGAGTCAGACTCACACAAAGAAGTTTTGAGCGCTCACAAGAAGCCCCCCATAGAGCAGCGCATGTGCTTTGCGCTAGGCTAGACCTAAAAAGGACTTTGTTCTTTTCTGAGGAAAACCTCTCCTTCACATGGAACAAGATTCGGTCTGCAGAAACAAGGGGTGGAGAGAAGAGGCGCATATATAAAAAGCTGGCGGAAAATCAGAGATGCCGATCACGGATCCCTAAACGCCCACCTCTGGACCGAACTGATCGGCAGAGATAACTCACCTGCAAGGACCTATTTAATGGAATCACTGAAGACCTTAGGACTAAAAGCCCTATGGGAGTCGGCAACAGACCATGGCACCTTCAAAAAAATGGAGTCGATAGTCACCAAGATGGTCTCATCAATTGAGGACAAAGCTACCTTAGCCAAGGGAGCGCACGGATGGGTCGTGTTGAAAGGTTACAGCGCACTAAAACCACAAGAGTACTTAACAACGGGCCTCACACAGAAGACAAAAAACAAGTTCCTTTACATGCGCCTGGGCAAAATTCCTATAGCTCCGCACCTTGCACCATGGACAAGGGAAAACCCTGCAAATCAATGCCGCCTTTGTCTTTCTGGGAAAGGGGACCTCATTCACATTATCTGCATCTGCACAAATCTCCGGGACATAAGGCGCTCTCTGCTTCGGGCCCTATGGAACCAGAAGGGCATAAGGAGCTGCAGGCAAGCCGTGATGCTTTGTTTTAACCCCGAAGAAACTCAGCTAAATTGCAGAATAACAAATTACTTTGACATAGTGGCCACAAGACTAAATGAAAAAATCCAGAGGGTGTAGTCAAAACATTAGCCAAACAATAATAAAGTAAACATCCCTGGCAATCTTCGCTTCGAAATCTGGAAGCATGGTGGCCACGTAAACCCTACTGGTTCGTACGCCATCTTTGCAGAGGCCATTGCATCTTCGGGAAACAATCAGAAAGAAATATTCAAGATTGTAAATAGCTTCACTGATCCTAAAGCTCTTGCCCAGGATATCCCACCTTCGCTATCATTGTGTAATTCTATTTCAGACTATTTCGACAATAAAATCCAAGCCATCGTTAAGGATTTTCCACCTCCAACCTTAACTTCAACCTCTCGTGAAAACAATTCTACAGAAGCAAATGGAATAAACGATCCACCTAATCCTCTTTTTAATGTTTTTGCCCCCATCTCCTTGGAGGAATCGCGTCAGGCCATTCTGTCTAGCAAGTCTGGATCACCATTTGACCCTTGTCCGCCTATGTTTTTAAGAGCTTTGGTAAATGAGGTAAATCCCATAGTGAATGGTATCATCAATTCATCATTAGCAACAGCAGAGATTCCATCAGATTGGAAATTAGCCGCGGTTAAACCCCTTCAAAAAAAACCTTTACCCGACCCTACTACCCTCACAAACCTAAGGCCCATTTCTCTGTTGCCACTGTTATCCAAATTGACTGAGTCATTTGTCAATAACCAACTCACCACTTATCTGGAAGATAACAATGTCCTGCATCTGAATCAGTCGGGTTTCAGGTCTAAACATTCGACCGAATCGGCACTCTTATTCTCCACTGAATCCCTGCGCTCCGCTATGGACTCTGGAAAGAAGACCGTCTTGATATTACTCGATCTATCAGCGGCCTTCGATTCGGTCTCCCACACCATTCTGATTAACCGTCTCCGGAGCGCAGGGTTAGGTGGAGTAGTGCTAGAATGGTTCCAAAATTTCCTGAGCCACAGACGACAAATCACTGTGCTGGGCCAATACAGATCTGAGGAAAAATCGACTAAAACAGGGGTACCACAGGGCTCTACTTTGAGCCCACTACTTTTCAATCTCTATATGGTACCCCTGATCGAGTTCATCTCTTCGTATCAGATCAGCACTATTTCCTACGCTGACGATACGCAGCTCATTCTGGTACTCGACAGGGAGTCTCCACAAGCAGAAGAAAATTTCAAAACATGCTTAACTGCGACGTTCGAATGGATGAAGACCAACCACTTGAAATGTAATTCTGGCAAAACAGAAATACTCCCATTCGGCTCGCAAAATCTTTTCTCCCCTAAGCAGTGGTGGCCTGAAGGCGCAGAAGCTCCCCCAAACACCATTTCCTCTGCCCGCAATTTAGGTATTAAGTTCGATAATACCCTATCATTCAAGCAACAAGCCATCGGGGTAGCAAGCTCCTGCTTTCATATCATCCGAATGCTAAGGAAGTTTTTCGATCTCCTTCCTTTGTCCACGAGAAAGACGGTGGCGGTGGCTCTTATTACATCAAGACTGGACTACTGCAACAGTCTATATGCTGGAGCCAACAAGACCGTGCTCCACAAGTTGCAGATGGTCCAGCATGCCGCCGCCCGTCTTGTCCTGGGCTGGCCCAGGAAATCATCGGCCTCTGCAGCACTTCGTACCCTCCACTGGCTGCCCATCCATAAGCGCGTGTTGTTTAAAATCTTGACTATTACCTTTAGAGCCTATCACGCAAAAGGACCTAGATATCTGTACAACATCTTTAAACGACATCGGCCATCCCGAAATCTGAGATCTTCCCACCTCAACTTACTAGTGGTCCCTAAGTTCAAATTAGCGACCAAAGGTGGAAAATCCATTGCAGTCTTAGGCTCTAGAGCCTGGAATAAACTTCCTCCCGCACTTCGTCAAATTTCAACAGAATCTCTGTTTAGGAAAGCCCTAAAAACCTGGGGGCCTTATTTATGAAGGACTTGCGCCGCCGGTGCGTCACTTTTAACATGGGAAAAAGTGACGCATCGGCGGCGCAAGTCCTTCATTAATAAGGCCCCGGGTCTTTACGCTCTCCGACGCGGCCTGTAAGGACTTGGTGTAATGCTTAAACCTCTTAGAGCTGTTCCAGCTAACTCACCCTTTTCTATTCTGGGGTGACAAACAGCGCCAAGATGCTCCCTGGAGTGATAGCATGCGCTTTATAAAAGCCTCTTTACATTACATAACATTACGCAAACTAAGCTGAGACTTTTATGCTCTTCAACACTGGAGCCACGGCTCCCTTCTGTTTTAAAAGAAGTTATTGACTTTTAATAGTTGTACGTTTTAAAATTGTGAGTTTTTATTAACTGTACAATAAATTTAAACCTTAAACCTTAAAACCTTAAACATGGAACAAATTTGATTATTAATCTGATGCCAAGGTCTTCCAGTCACATACTTTTCCTGTTGGTCCCTTGAACTTCTGAAGAAAAACATTTGAAAAAGTTCCCAAATTTCTTTTGGTTCCCAGACAACCAAAAGAGTAACCTTCCATGGCCTCAGTACCTTATTGGGAGCACTTAGAGACTCTCTAGGTGTCAGGCATAAAATAGTATGCATTTTTAAAGCGTATTGTCACACATGGGCATCTTGGAGCTGAATAACAGATGTTTATTGTTATCTAACTCAACGGTACTCATTTTATCGACCTCAGAAGGATGCAAAGCTGAGTGTACCCACTGGGATTTGAACCTGTCACCATGAGATCAAACACAGGCCCCAACGCATTAGTCCACTAAGCCACCAGACCCAGCAGAGGGCAACAGCAAAGTCCAGTCCAGGCCCAGTCGCCACTAGTCAGATGGAATCCTTCCCAGGAATGTCCTTTTCAGGTTTTGGTAGTTGTGTCTTTGGATTTCAAGTGGAAAGGAGCCCAACCTCCTATGGTCCTTCTCGAAGGTCACACATGTTATGTAGGTTTGTAGAGTTCACTATCACCTGTGAGGGTATACTGGCTCTGAGCAGGTGTGACAATTTGAAAAGCTAGATCTTCCACTCTTGCAGAATTGAAGAAGTGAGGAGGAGACTTGGATGTGTAGCAGCAGGTCCTTCCACGCTATAGGAACGAAGTAATAGAAGGCTCGACTGCCGGATTATGTTTTCCATATGCAAAGGATGTGTGAAAGTAGGGCACCAGATGAGTGCAGTTGTCTGGGCAGTTTTTGAAAGCAAATTCAATTGCTGAGGTATTCTGGGTCAGTGTTATGCAGTGCCTTGAAAATGTGCATGAGGACTTTGGATTCTGCTCATTTCTCTATAGTGAGCCAGTGGAGTTCCTTCTAGCTTAGTGTGATGTAAGTGTGGCATGGGAGGGTGAGTTTGATTCTGGCTACCGAGTCCTGAATGGTCGGTAGCCTTCTGGTGATTTTTTTGCTGATCCCAGCATAGAGGGTGTTACCGTAATCTAGCTTGGTTGTGACAAGGGCGTTCATGATGGTTTCTTGGGTGCTAATTTGGAGTCACTGGAAAATAAATCTTCTCAGCATCGTCAGGATATGGAAGCTTGAGGCAGTGACGGCGTTGACTAGGGCAGTCATGTCTTGTTTGATGTTGATGACAATCCCACGATTCTTACCATGGGTGTATGTCCTAGCTCTGTTGGCCACCAGGTGGAGTCCCACAGAGAAGTGCTTTCACCATAGTTTACGATTTCAGAGTTGTTGACATTCAGCTTCACACAGTTGGTCTTCATTATGTAGGCAACTTGAGTCATGCAAGCGTTGAACTATATACGGGTGCTGGGCATCTTGTCCGTGTGGAAAAAAATGAGCTGGGTGTTATAAGCATAGTAGATGATGCTGATTTTGTAAAAGTGGATGATGCTGGCTAGATGGATTGTGTATACCACGAGCAGCAGGTTCATTCTATGTGGTATCCTTTTACAAGTCCAGCAGTGTTCTGAGGAAGTGGGTCCACTTTAGAAAGTTCACCAGCCTGTGGTTAGGGGACTACTGAAGGAGCTCCTGGTCACTTTCTGGTCATTGTTCTTAGAGCCTGTAATAACTACTTTTTCAGTAGTTCCTGGTTGCTTTACCGCAACCAGGGCCAAAAGCAATATGCCAGGGTAAATCCAAGATTGCAAAGCTCATTGGCCACACTAAAGTTGGGTTTTGCAGGCTGGTGGTGTAAGTAGGGACTGCACTTTAGTAATCCTATTGTCTTCCCACCTGTAGCACTAATATCCAGTCTGAATTTGGCACTGTACCCACAACAAAGACAGAGACAAGCTGGGTTTACACAATAATTGTCATGGCATCCCATTTGCCCGCTTTGAAATGTATAAAACGTTTACATGTGCTTCAGACAGACCTGTCATGCAGGTGTAGCACTGAGGTGGCGCCAGATTGTCGAAAGCGCCCATCCTACAAATTCAATGAGCCCAGAGGAGTCATCTCTGCCTATTCAAGTCAGCCTGCTGTGTGCTCCTTGGAGGAATTCGACTCTTTTATCACACTCCTTCCTGGGCTAAGCCCAGAAGCTGGGGGAAGCTGGTGACTTAGTGCACATTAGCCTCCTGGAACTTCAGGCAGGAAAAAAGGAAGTTTTCTACAAGTTACTGTTCCTTAATAATTATTGAAAATCTGTCTTGCTATTGAACTGGATGTTTAATAACTATTAGAAACAGTGGTTTAACTATTTTTCTAGATGGTCTCATTCCTGAGATACAGTTGCAGTATTGTAATATGTACTCTGAATATCTATATTGGACAGCTAGGCCAGCAACAGAGAAAGTGGCTTTACTGTAGGGAAATGGAAACGTTTCTTTTCTACATGGCCCACTGTACAAATCAATGCACCTACCTTGTATGCTACAAGGCCTGCATAGGTGTAACTTTCACAACTAAAAGGGTTATTTTAACATGCCACACTATAGGTTCTACACTGCAGCAGTCAGGCTACAATGGAATACCTGAACCCATAATTTCCTTTTTCACACTTGTGGATGGCTGTTGGACCTGGCCCTCTCTGCAGGGTTATCCCAAAGGTTTTGCCTTCACCCCTCCTGTTTTCTGAAACACAGGCTCCGTTTACCAGATGTAGCCAAAATATTAAGGACAAAAATATTGATATGTCAGTATGTATAGATTTTATATACCTACCGCCATCTCAACACAAATCCTCAAGGTCCATAGATGTAGAGTTAAGAACAGTAAATCTACTTCTCAAGGTACACATATTTTTGTCCTTGATATTTTGACAATAGTATTAAGGTACAACAAGATTCCCAACCTGATATTTTAGACTGCAACCAGTGCAGGAAAATCCATCCCGGATTTAGCACATACCACAAGAGTCAGTTGATTTTCCGACACAATTAAACCCTGGCAGAGGCCTGTAATCCTCTTTTTGTGATCAAAATCACTGAACATCATTTAAATTATGGAGCAAGCTGATGAAATAGGGCAGGGTGTGTGAACAAAGACCATCAAGGCCTTGCCTGTTGAAAAGCAGCTGTAAAAAATCATTAGATTTGAAATGTTGCATTAATCTCTCTGAAAGAGTGTACACTGCTCAGTGAATGCCGCCAAATGTTAAGTTTGAAGTGTTAAATGCCTCAAATTAACTAAAAGAATCCCTTTGTAGTTTTCTACAAAGAGACATATATAATTTCTTCTATTAACAGCCCTCTCTAACTTGCTGATGCTGAGTGTTAGCAAATGTGAAGAAAAATATGATCAAACAAGCACTGGCAAAGCAAATAGTCTTTGCTCATCAGATGTATTGAGTTTGGCAATGTTTCGTAACCATTGCGTTCAGCAGTATAGCTCCTGTGCAACCTGGCTAAAACTACTACTACTTCCTTTACTAGTAATAATAATAATAATAATAATAATAATAATAATAATAATAATAATAAACTGATAATAAGCATAAATAACAATAAAGAAAAGTAAAAAGTGCTGTGACAGTGACCTATGTTAATGCTTTTTTTTGTAAGCAAATCAGTGCCTGCTTTATCATAGAGCTAACAGGGAGGGAGGGATGTAAGGATGGTGCTAGAAAAGGACCCAGGTATGAGGAGAGGACAGGTGAGAGCGGATGGGCAAACTCACGGACAACAGAGGATGGGTAGAAGGGGCTGTGGCAATGCACATACACAACTCGCATAATCCTTTCTTTTGCCTATTATCAAAACTTTTATCTCTTCGGTGTTAATCCCCAGTCTATTCATTAGTAAGGTTTCCAGTTTTCAAATTTTTATGTTTTGTGCAGATAAGCACAGACAGAAAACAGTGCGTATCCTTTCTGTGTTTATTGTTAATAGCTGAGAAATACAGACAATTGTGCTTCTTGTGAGTGAATCTCCATGCTGTTGCTTATGAATTCAAGTCCAACAGCGGAGCAGATAGACAGCATGGGGAGTTAAAAATCAGCTGCGGTCCGTGCAGGTAAGAGCAAGCGGTGGGGCAGGTTTTTTAAAAAATTCATAATTATTTTCCACTAGTCTGTCGAAATACCCCCCCCCCCCCCCCCCTCCCCACGCCCCCTCCACCAAGCCCCACTGCTCTTACCTGCACTGGCCACAACTGTTTAAAGCAGGATGAGATTTCCTTAAATACAGGCATATGTTAACATTTATTTGCATATGTAGTTGTAGTATTTGACTGCTTAATTTGCTAAAACACAAGAGGCATAAAAGTATGAGTACATGTTTATCAGTTAATTAAATGTGGAAATTTACCACTTTTCGACTACATTTATTTTCAAACCACAAAATAAATATGGATAAATACAATAGCAAGCACACAAAAAATATGAGTAAATGCAGATGTAAATATTAAAAAAGCAGATACCATAAAACCCTGCACCCTATAAATTAGGCGGTACTCTTTGAGTGCTTTTGACTTTCTCTGTAAATGCACCAGATAATAATCCATTAGTATCAGGTCTTCCTCATAAAGAAGGTACGCAATGTGGGTTGTCCCCATGTTAGCCATGTAGGTAGGTTTATCTACAATAGCAAAAGTGGGTAGATATGCAAAATACAGGCTAAACAGAGGCAAACCAGCAAACATGCTTGCTTTAGACATTAAACACTCCAATACGGTAAGCCAACCTTTGATCACATTCAACCTGGACCCAGTCCTCGTTTTATTCTCTGAATTTTTTATCTTTTCGTACTGTCCACCCTCCAACTTTTATCACAATACTGTGTGCTCTACTAAGTCAAAAGCTAATTAAAAATCCTAAAAAACAACACCTTGTCGAACCGCCTTCCTCAAAGACACATTTATCTAAGTTCAATGAACCCAGATGATTCATGAAGGAGTGATTAGAGAGGAGAACGTGGGAGCATATTATCAGGAATGGCGTTACAATTAGTGCTGCTTTAGCGGCAGGTAACTGCCGCTAAAGCGGCGATAATGGGCTTGATAATATGCCCTTGTGAATTCCCATAGAAGTCCAGGTTCTGGTGTGAACATGGGCTTCTATGGGAATTCACAAGGGCATATTATCAAGCCCATTATCGCTGCTTTAGCTGCAGTTTCCTGCCGCTAAAGTGGCGATAATTTTAACGCCATTCTTGATAATATTGTATTGGAGGTTTTGTACCGCACTCAATTACTCATGAGTATCCTGGCGCGAGGTGATGCAGAAGAGGCAGAGGTATCTAAAGAAATTTAAAATGGAAGTTTAAACAGGTGAGTTTTAAGTGCTTTTTTAAAAAGATTAAAATCCTGGATAGTGCGAAGTGATTGAGGAAGACAGTTCTAGGCAGTGGCGGCCTTCACGGTGATGGACTGGCCACCAAGGAGGGATCGGTTAAAGCGAGGGACCGCCAGCAAATGTTGAGAAGTGGAACGTAAAGGGCGGGCCGGCAAATACCACACAAAACGCGTCCTCGGGTACGCAGGTCCTTGATCATGAATGGCTCTATGCGCCAGGTTGAGAGATTTAAACACAATTCTTTGTTTGACAGGGAGCCAGTGTAAACTGCGCAGATGCAAATGGACACTAGACTGCCTTGAGATATTGAAGAGCAGTCTGGCCGCTGCATTTTGTATAACCTGAAGATGTGTGATAAGGTAGGCGGGAATACCAGTGAGAAGGGCATTTGAATAATCAAGACGGGAGAGTATAAGGGCCCTTGCCACTGTCTCTTTGGCAAACCTTGGCAGCAGGGGATAAAACCTACGGAGGGATTTAAGAGTGCCAAAGCACCCACATGTGAGTTTTTTAATGTGCTCCACAAACTTGAGGTATTCCCCAAACCAGACTCCTAAGTTCTTATGGCCCTTGGTTCTCAATCATCCAATGCTGTAGACACTTTAAAATTATTATTGGCATATACCTTCCCTGTGGCATCCAATAATGAAATTAGCCTGCAATTTGCTGTTCTGTCTCTGGGGAATTTTTCTGTACAGGCTTTCTGATGGAACCAAGCCATGTTTCATTTTTGTGCACTAGCAAAATAAAGGGTTTGAACGTTTACCCACCAATAAGAATTTTCAGTGAAAATAGGAGCCTGGAAATTCCCCGAACCAGGAGACCTCGAACTCTACCCATGATTGTTCTGCCACAGCAGAGAGCTTAAAAGTATGTATTTATTTGAAGCTACTTGATGCAGCAGAACAATCATTGGTGGAATTGTTTTTGTGTGTGTCCTACTAAAGAAGGACACTTGAGGGTTTTTGCCTTTTCATACCGTGGTATATTAAAGAACAGCTGTTCCTACTGCAAAGAAGAAGGTCTCCTCCAGAGCTGAACAATGTCTTTGCAAGGTAGTTAGTGGATATAAAAACGCAGATTTGTGCAGGATCCAATTTAGCTGAAAGAGCCACTTTGCGGAGATCAAAATTGGTGTCAAATTGCCAAACTTTCTTGAGCCCATTGCCAGACTAATAGTTGTATTTAAGGCAGCTTCAATGGGAGCAAAACGCAGTTTTATAACGCCAATGAAGAAGAAATAACTGCAGTCCACTATCAAGAGAAGAAGAGACTGGGTAACTACCTTTAACCCTATTCTGAGAATGAAAGATTTGATTCCTCAGAGGGGCCTAACTTGGAAATCTGATGCCTTAGTTAATGCTTTGATGTCTGCTTGAAGGTAAGGGGCTTGTGCCAAGATGTAGCAAAGATATCTAGGGACTCAGCTTTTGAGGGGCTGCAGTTTGACAAAATAAACGATTTAATCCATGTTTGGCTAGGGATGGAAGAATTAGGTAGAGATGGCGATAACATACGGCCAGAATATTGAGGTTAAAAATTCGTCCTACAAAACGTATTGTGGTTAAAATATTGAGTGACATAACACTGTGAACATAGGTTCAAGTAAGTATAAGTAGAGCGATATAGAACTCCACATATATACATTAAAGTATATACATCAAAGTGCAGAGATGTGGAGTTAAGAATAGTAAATTAATACCTTAAGTACACTTACCCTCACAATAGTTTGACTTTAGATATGTAGTCTATTATATTTTTGTAGGAGTATATTTATCTATATAAATAAAAATGTAACTGTTCGTTTGTTCAAAATCTCAAATCTCCAAAAGTTCTTCACCGATTGCTTTGAAATTTGGACACAACGTTGCATTCGAATACGCAAGTGTTTTTATATACACAACGTTGGATTCGAATACGCGCAAGTTTTTAATCGAAAGCACAAACAGACACATAAAAATGACAATGTGCATTTGATAAAAAGCTTAAATCTACGAAAGTTCTTCACCAATTGATTTGAAATTTTGACACTATGTTGAATTCGAATAAGCGCATGTTTATTATACACAATGTTGGATTTGAGTATGCGTGTGTCAAATACGCGTGTGTTTTTAATCTAAAGGATAAACAGACCCTATTGATTGGGTTGCTGCGCAACAACTACAACAGACGCATAGAGACAATAGTCTACATATATTGGGATGGACAGTTGGTGTCAGGATGGCAGACCGGGAAGTGGGTGGAGGGAGGGGGGAGGAGTTGGTTCACTTGGCAACATTAAGAAAGGAGGCATAGAGACAATAGTCTACATATATTAGGATGGACAGTTGGTGTCAGGATGGCAGATTGGGAAGTGGGTGGAGAGAGGGGGGAAGAGTTGGTTCACTTTACTACATTAGCGCGTGTTTATATATACACAACCTTGGTTTCGAGTACGTGCTTGTCCAATAGGCGCGTGTTTTTAATCGAAAAGCTGAACAGACTCTATCGATTTGGTTGCTGCGCAACAAGTACAAGGGATGCATATAGACAAGAGTCTCCATATATTAGGATGGACAGTTGGTGTCGAGAAAGAAGGCTTGCTCTTCGAAACGCGTCCATCTACGAAGGCTAAATGCCGAAATGCGTCTGGTAACTTGAAGCTGTGAGTTCGTAATAAATCTTTGAACTCACCCCTTGAGAGTGCCTTAATTTCTTCAAAAATACGGAGTAAGTGCGAGCGCTAATACATTGCCGGAGACACCGCCCGCGGGAGCACCCGTCCCGGGAGTGCGTGGGACTTGGTGTAACCATGAGGAGCTTGAATATATATATAAATATATATAACTATATATATGATTTCTTGCTCGATCATACAATCCTTCTCAGAAAAGACGAGCTTGGACACAAGTATTGCCCAGAAATTTTGTCTTTATTCAGCCAACTCTGCCCCTACGCGTTTGGGGCGCTCCCGCCCTTGATCATATATATATATCATGTGAGCAAGGGCGTGCGTAGCCCGAAACGCGTAATGCACTTTTTTCCAGCTGTATCTGCCAAATAAAGAATACCTGTAACTGATCCTGTGGTCCGTCTCCTATGTGAAGGCCTCGCTTGTCCGGACGGATTGGAAGTGGCGTGGAGGAGTTTTTGTGTATATATATATAATGAAATTTAACTGTGGGGGTAACAGGGAAAACTTGACTTTAAGCAGGTAAAGGTTCTAATGTTTGTGTTCATTCTGTTCCAGATTATCACCATGTATGGAAGTGCTCTTACTTAAATGGCAGTCAAATTTCTGGAGGAAAATATACTTAGTGATAAATAGTTGACAAAAGTACATGGTAAAATTGTTGTGCGTTGCAGAGCGCCAACTCTCTCCAACCTCCATAATATATAAGAAGGGCCTATAACACAGCCATATCCACATATAATTTGTATAATGAAACCGGTTGTAAACAAGGGGCAAATGGAATATTCTACTCTATTCCTAAGTGTGGGATGTACAATAGCCACAAATTGCACATTTTACCTAGTTTACTCTTTGGTGGCTGTCTCAGGTTTGACAATTGTGCTGGAGGCTCTATCTCAAGTAGAAGTCACACACTAGATAGCGCAGACTTGTCATTTTACCACAGAGAAATGCTCAACACCATTCTGGACATCCTTTTATTAAGGGTGCAGATGCCATTGTCAAACTAGTCTTAGTAAGTCTAGCACTGTACAGTTTGTTAGCATTAATGCAGTGCTACAGATGTTTCATGCAAGGTTGCATTCTGAGAATGTTATACATCAAGGCTCTAGTCTTGGGTGCCCTCCATAACTTTTTTAATGTCTTAAACATCTTTCAGGGAGGGAATTTTCATATGGGGTTGGGTGTCAGCTACATGAAAATAATATATGTTAGAGTTGCTTATTGTGGAGGCTATAGGTTACATATATTGGTTGAAAAGAGTAGGAGGGGAAATAGTACCTTGTAGAACTCCTTGTTAGATGGTGATCAGGTGGGAGGTAGTTGCCATTTTATGCATTGACACCAATTTTACAAGTGTAATGTAAGCCAATTGAGAACAATTCCATTGATCTACATTATGTTTTCAGATATTTAGAGAATTCTGTAGTTCACAGTGCCAAATACAGCTAAAGGATGAGGCAGATGCCGCTTTTACCCAGGATATGAAGAACAGTGTACTCATTAACGTTGCTGGCTTTTCTGTTGCATCCTGGCCTGATGCCTGGTTGGAACTCCACTAGCAAATCTCTTCCTTCAATGACATGTTTGAGCTGGGTCTCTATACAGCTCTTTAGGGCTTTTACAGGACAGACAAATTAATGACTGGTTTAAAGGTATTCATATTAGTGGGGTTGCCCATGGTTTTGTTAATACAGCCTGGACCTGGCTATTTCTTATACATTATGGGATTGTTCTTTTGGATGAAGAGGTAATGATCAAGTTGCTTCAGAATTGACTATCGGAGGAGCTCCTTCCCTTAGGAAGTGTGGAAATTATTCAATTGGTGGAATTGAAGGAATGTTTGATTTGGCAACAGTCTTGAGCAATTTGATTGGTCTCACTTCTCTGAATCTGGATCAATTGACCTTATAATTGTGTGTGGTAGCTGTGTAGTCCTTGTATTTCATGGGATGTGTGAAGAAGAGCTCTAACTCCTTCTCATTCTTAACAAAGAAAGAGGAAAATGACACACACCTGCCGGCGATGAAGAAGTGAGGGAGTGCTTTGGAAACCGGTCAACTACCCTCCCTATCATAAACTGAAAAAAACAATGAGGTGGGATAGGATTTATATGGTGCGTGAAAAGATGGTCCAAGTGACTCTACTGACTTATTCTGCCAAATTCTTGCCCAAGACCTGAGTGGTGTCTGAAAAGGGCTCCAAATAATGACAGTCCTTTGTGTGTTTCTTTTCATTACGATGCATTGTACTCAGGTGTTATTGATCACTACCACCCTGCAATTTTATTAAAATTGTTGTGAGTTAGAGTAATACTCTCTTTAATGGTGTCTCCCTTGGGCAAAGTTAAAAACACAGGTTAACATCCCAAATGTTGTGTGTGAGTATTGTTTCTTGACACTTTTTTGCCCAACCTGGATGGTGAACCTGGTCCTCTCAGCAGGGTCACCCCCAAATATTTTAGTTCCTTTGCCTTTTTTGGCTTTTAAGACTATACACTTTATCCCAGATAAACGGTGCAAGTGCTCTCCCTTGAAAACAGCACAATTGTCCTACAACTGATTAGTACATTTAATTTATTTGTTAGTCCTTAGTGCATATTTATTTTTATTTATTTCTTTAGAGAGTTTTATATAGCGCAAATGTGACCCTTGGATATCAGAGTGCTTCACCGTTACATATACATGAGGTAGGTTTGTGATACAACTCGCATTACATTACCATATAGTGAATGAGGTAGGTATGTATAGAGCTATATAGTAAACGTATCACACTGACATGAGGTAGGTTAGGTATACGTCAAAAAGGGGATATAATTCTAGAATATGTACAATGGTTTGCTAAAATTAGGCTAGTACTAACATCGGGATTACACCTTTCTATATAATTTCAGTCTTCGTCTATCTCCCAGGTTATCATATATGTTATTCTACTAGCCTACTATACTGTATGTTGTATTCCTGAGCAAATAGTTCTGAATTGTCTTTATCTGTGCAATCTTCCCCCGGGTTCTGGGAAGGTATAACGCCGCTAGGTTGTTCCCCGTTTATCTAGAGACACTCTTTTTCTTTCATTCAATGTTCCGTTTTGGCACCTCTAAGACGCTGTGGCGGTGAAGTCCGTTCTTGTCATTAGGAAGATCTTAGCTTCCTTTTTGAATGTTGCTGTGTTTGTAATTTTCCTGACCTTCGAAGGGAGTGAGTTCCATATTCTGGGGGCTGCCCCAGAGAAAGCTCTGTCATATGTTTTCTTCTTCCGGAAGATGGGTGGCCTCAGCAGCAGCTCCTTGACACTCCTGGCTTTTCTGCCTCCTCCCGAAAGTTCAATCTTCTGGGCCAGGTATCTTGGTGTTTTGTAGTGGAGTGCTTTGTGGGTGATACATGCCATTTTAAATTGGATCCTGGCTTCATATGGTAGCCAGTTTAACGCTTTTAGGTGTGGTGAGATATGGTCGAATTTCCTCGATCCGGTAATGAGCCTTGCGCGCTGCATTGAGGCATGCTTTTAGTGGTGCCGTGGAGATTTTTGGTAGGTCTGCTAAGGTTGTACATCCATATTCAATCCTTGAGATAACTAATGATTGTATTGCCAGTTTGAGATCTGGTGACGAGATGAATGGTTTCTCTTTCCTTAAGTAGTTCAAGTGAAAGCGGGCATTTTTTGTCATTGATTTGATGTGGGCTTTCATGCCTAGATTCTTATCCAATGTGATTCCTAATGATTTGGCTGAGTCCACTAGCGTAGGGGTGCAATTTAGTGCTGCGATCAATTTGGTCCATTCCATCGCCTCTGTGTGGTTTTTTGGTGGTGGGATTGATAGGAATTCGTTTTTTTGTGCATTTAGCTTCAGGTGATTACTGTTTATCCAGCTTATTGTCTCTTTTCAAGCCTCATTGATTAACTTGATGTCCTCCATAGATGCGACCTTGATGTAAATCTGCGTGTCGTCCGCGTACATGTGATAGGATATGTGTGCGTCTCGTAGGATTTCTGTCAGAGGTTCGACGTATAAATTAAAAAGTGAAGGAGATAGTGTATATCCTTGAGGGACTCGATCGAGTTCGGACCAGATTGGGATAGTGTCTGGTTGACCAAGAATCTTTGAGATCTGTTCTGGAGGAAGGATTCAAACCAATTCAGCATATTTCCCGATATTCTCATCCTTTTATTTAGTCTGTCTAGTAATTTTTCATGATTTACAGTGTCGAATGCAGATGACAGGTCAAGAAGGATTAGTAAACATGTTCTATTGAGATCTAGGGCCTGTATTGCGTCATCGACGATATGTAGGATCGCTGTTTCCGTGCTGTGGCCTGTTCTGAATCCTCATTGGCAGTTGTCCGATAGCATGAAATTAGCGATGTGTTGGCTCAGTTGGTTTTGTACACATTTCTCGATTAGTTTGGCCAGTAACGGAATGTTGGTAACTGGGCGAAAGTTATTAGGATCTGCTGGGTCCGCTGTTGGTTTCTTGATGATCGGGACAACTAGGCCTGTTTTTAAGCATTCTGGAAGGATCCCTTTTGCTAGCGAGGCATTTATAATTTTTGTCCATATTGGGATGATGATGTGGTTGATGTTTTGTAGACATTTGGTGGGGAGTGGATCATTATAGTGGTTATTCGGTTTGATATCCGCTAGTGTTTTAGCAATGGTATTCTGATCATATAACTTGAAAGTATCCCAATGAGCTTTGTTTTTTGCTTCCTCTGGGTCGGACGTCAGAGTGGTATTGTTCAGTCTGTGTGTTTGGTTGGGCAGGTTGTCCGCTGCCATCTTGAGCTCTGTTTCCAAAGTGTTGGCCTTGTCTGTGAAGAAATTTGAGAAATCTTCACAGCTCAGCTGAGTTTTAGTGGTTTCTTGGGACGATTTTGCCAATTTGTTTGATTGTTGCTTTAGTATCTCAAATAGTTTCCGTGGCCTGTTTTTGGCGTTATCCAATTCTGATCTAATATATTCTTTTTTGGACTTGAGGATCTTTTTGTTGTACTCGTTTCTGATTTTTCTGAGTGATTTCAGCTCTGGTGTTGCAGGGTGTTGTCTCCAATTTCTTTCGGCCATTCTTAGTTTCCGCCTATCATCATTCAGTGTACCATTAAACCAAGGGTTTTTGTCCTTTTCCGAGTTTCTTTTCAACTTTAGTGGCATAGTGGTGTTAACTGTATTTGCTACTGTCGTCATGTAGTGGTCAGTTAGATCATTCACATTCCGCAAGTTGTTCGGTGGATTCAGATCTTTCTCACAATTTTCTACTAACCATTCAATATTCGAGTCTTCAATGTCCCGGGTCTGCTTTTTGAGTTTAATAGGCTGCACGATCTTTTTTCCTTTTCATTGTTGGCATTAGGAAGGTTATGGCATGGTGATCTGACCAGTCGCACGGCATAACTGGGTGGATCACCATGTTCTTGTTTCTTGATAATATCCAGTCTAGCGTTCCTCCTTTTGAGTGTGTTGGCTGTGTGCAGGATTGGGTAAGGTTTAGATCAGTCAAGAAGTCTTTAAGAGCGTTAATCAGTTTGTCCTTCCCGTCGTCCCAGTGTAAGTTGAAATCACCCAGGAATATGTCGTTAGAGTGAGTGTTAGAGTTATCCGTGATAATTTCCATTAACTGGTCTATAAAAATAGCATTATTTCCTGGAGGATGGTACATGGCATGCAGGTTGCATCTTTGATTGTCTGTTGATCGTATATTAAGACCTAGGTATTCACAGGACTCCAGAGGATCGGATTGTATTTGGTTGATTTCTATGTCTGATCGATGGATGCATGCTATCCCACCTCCAATCTTTTTTGGTCTATCCAGTCTCACTATGTTATAATGAGGGGGCACTAACAGATCTATGTATGGGGATGATGATTCCGAAAGCCATGTTTCTGTTAGGATTGCTAGGTCAATTTCCTGGATAATGATAAGTGCAGCGATATCTGATGCATGTTTTACTGCTAACCTACAGTTGAGCAGTAGGCATTTCAGAGGCTTTCTTGCGTTGCTAGGGTCCCGTTCAGGCAGGTTAGTGGAAAGCTGGACTTGATGTAAGTTGTTGAGGTCTGGTTTTCTTACCTTATGTCTGGATATTCTATTAACATCAATCGGAACTGTTTTTATTACCTCCCCTCTAATGTGTTCTGTGGGCTCGTATGCTTGTAGTAAGGACAGGGTTTCTTCTTCTGTTATATACTTAAGAGTCCTATCTGGTCGATTGTGCCTATCTGTTAATGGCATGGCCATCTCATTCCTTTTCTCGACAGACTTCTGCATTAATTCTTGGATGTGCTCAACTTTGGAGTGTGTGCCTACAGTGATTTCCAGGATCTTTTCCATTGTTTTCAGTGTGTTTAGGATGTCCTCTGACATGTTGTCAATTTGTGTCTGTATTCCTTTAATGTCTCTCCAGGTCTGAGGCTCTGTATTAGGAGTGTTCATCCTCTTGGTTCGGTGTTCACAGTTTGTGTTCCCATGTGTAAGATATGTTCCTTTTCTCAGATTCCTTTCCTTTGTGCCCTTAGTTCCGTTGTCCGTGCCTCTACTTTGTGAGAAGTGCGATGCACTAACTGTGTTGTGTGAACTTTCTGTCACTTTTGGTTGCCGGATATTTCGTGTGTTCCAATCTGACCTTTGTGTTGTACATGGGGAGTTTGACGGAGGGGTGGCATTTTCCGTATCATTTGTGTCTAGATTCCTACTGAATGGCCTATTTATAGGCAAAGTCACTTCCTGTGAGAGCAGCGTTGATTCTTCCCTCCGTGTTTGCTGCAGGGCATTATTGCTGGTAATTAGAGGTATTTCTTTTCGGTTTGTAGCCTCTTCATCTAGCCTGTCCACTCTCTTTGTTGAGTCTCCTGGTGTTGTTGGGCGTTGTGGACCCACCTCCTGAGGGGGCAACGATGATTCTTCCCTCTGTGCTACTGCCGGAGCGGTGTTAGCCGATGGTATAGGTGTTTCTGTGCTCTCTGTATCATCTCCGTTCAAACTGTCTTCTGTCTCAGTTATTATTGCATTTCTTATATAGCGCCAGAATCAACCCCCGAAGGGGTATCTCCGCGCTTGCCTTGGGAACCCGTCCTGGTTTTTCCCTGTGAGATAGCCCCTATAGGGCATCCCCAAGGTGAAAGCCAGGCATCCCGCCGCGGGGGGGGGGGCGTTGTGGAGATTAAGCAAGCTTAATGCCCAGAGTTGCATAGTGTGAACGCATGATTAGGTCAGGCACCGAAGCGAGAATTATCGAGTCCGTGGACATTTGAGCTCAACACCCTGCCGCGTCGGGAATCGAACCCTGGTCCCGGGTCTGACCTCTGCTTCAGGGTCTGCCTGCTCTAACCAGTGAGCCACACTTCTCCACGTTGGTGCTCCTAATGGCATTGGGTGTTGAGGATGCTGAGGTTCATTGGGTAGAGCGATGTCTGTGTCACCTGGTGGTGTTACATGTTGTGAGTCCTGCGATTCTCTTGGCAATATGCTGCCTGTGGTGGTAGAGTAGATGGAGTCTAGAATGTCTACTTGTGCGGTCCGAAGATGTTGTTGGTCCCTTGGGTTCTCTACGCATTCTTTTAAGGCAGAGAATATGTGATCAAATTTCTCTAATTAGACATTGGCTGCTTGTATAAGCACTATTCAATTCTTGTATAATGTTATGCACAGGTCTGCTCTGAGTCTAGGTGACTGTATGATCAATAGTTTAGTGCCATGTGGTATATTGCTGACAGTTTTTATATTGAGCTTCTCTGTAATGACGGTGCGCCATTTAGCCATTTTTCTAGTGAAAAATATCATGTTGTTTACGATCATGCCTTGATCTCGGTTAAAGGAGGGGTCAGAGATCAGTGTGTACGGGTTTTTCCTCATTAGATTGTCCTTAAATTTTTGGCTGAGGTTTTGGATAGATAGGTTGGATATTTTATAATATGTGCGTTTATGCCTGCCGCTTCTAAGTTGTTATCGGCCATTTTTTGGTAGTTGACGTGACGGTCTAAGGTGTTACGTGTACTACAGGTATCCAGGGATGGTAAGTTAAATGCTACTAGTGGGCCAGCAGCACTCATTGTACCATCCACTAAAGTAGCCTTTTAAAATATGTCTCAAGCCTAACGATGTAACCAGTGTGCAGTTTGAAATTGCCAATTTGACCTGGCAAAATGAACTTTTTGCCAGGCTTGAACCTTCCTTTGTAATGCCTATAACTCATCCCTAGGATAATACTTATAAGTCACCCCAAATAGGCCCTAAAGGCTCATACATTGGGGTGCATGGCATTCAATCCTTTTTAATTATAAAGTCATATTTTAGTTACAATTCTGAAAATTCACTTTTAGAAAGTTGGCATTTTTTTACCCTAAAACAAATGTGCCTTTCTGCCTGTGCCGATGTCACTGACTATTAATGACTCTTCAATGGTGTTCTGTGTATTGCTTTCAAACATTGAGACAAAAGAGGGCTAGTGGTGGAAGGTAAGGGTTTTCTGGACATGAT
Source organism: Lissotriton vulgaris (assembly GCF_964263255.1). Taxonomy (NCBI): domain Eukaryota; kingdom Metazoa; phylum Chordata; class Amphibia; order Caudata; family Salamandridae; genus Lissotriton; species Lissotriton vulgaris. The sequence continues at coordinate 164,752,315 of NC_141693.1, forward strand.
GGCTTTGGAGGAACTGTGTTCTGCCCTAATTACACTTCAAATGTCCCTGCATGCGGCACACACTAAGGAATCTAACACCATGCCTACCCTTATCTTTGTTACTCTATACAGTTTGGAACCAAACCCAGGGGAAGTACTAACCAGACCAGTTTAGGGGTACACCAGGGAAATGCCCCAAACAAAGGCTGACACCAGTTATAAACTTGGCATCTTCAGAACCTCTTATTAAAACACTCATGGACCTGTGGAAGATTCAGAAGGACTGGACCACAGTCTGAAGAAGTAGTCTCCCCAGAAGTGACTCCCATGGTCAGTTGGCTGTCCTCCTGTTTGAGCGAAGGGGACACAGTAATCTTCCAGATGCCTCCCTGCAACTGTCCAGCTCATCAGCACCACCTGGACCTGCCTGAGCAATGCTACTGGCATCTGCTGAAGTGATGCCTGATCTCCAAGATTAACCCTCCCCCCCCTCCCCCAGATACAGGACTTCAGACTGACATCTGAGTGTACTTCTCCTGAAGCAAAGGTGGACATACAAATGTTTTGGGCTCCTCACAACAGCATACCATCCACTTCAGGTGCAGAACCAACTGCCCTTGATGACCGCCAATGCAAAGCTCCAGTGCTACCTGTTCTTAATGCCAACAGAGGCCGCCCACGATGACGGTCAATGAGAAGCTCTAGTGAGACCTGCTGTCCATGCCAATAGGAACAGCCAACTGCCAACTCAAATCTCCTGTGATGACCATCTCTTTGAGCTAAAGCGGCAACCATCCATAATGCCTGGCCTGACCTGCTCCTTGCTCCAACAACATCCTTCTTGCAGCCCCCACCAAGGCGAACTACACTGTCCTTGATGGGGTCACAGTGCACCTTTAAACAGGCGCACCAGGCACAAACAGGTAACGTGCACCCTATGATGATGAATGCACTGCCCTTAAGACAGCCATGAACCTGTGTGGTGAACAGTCAAAATATCGAGTCCAAAATATCGAATGGACATAATATCGAGTTTTAAATATAGATTGGACAAAATATCGAATGGACAGAATATAGATATCAAAAATATCATTTTTAAGATAAGTAATGTAATATCGAATGTTAAAAATATAGAAAGTTAAAATATCGAAGTATATAATAAAGGTTATTAAAATTATCGATTTTTTAATAATATCGAATTTCTTATAGTGTTTTTGATGTTATAATATGTGTGAAAAGTGTGTATTTATGTTATAATTAATTTTTATTAATGAATTTTGAATTTCTAATTTTTGCGTAATTTAATTCTGTAGCGGTTTGTGGTTTATAGGGGAATAGGGTGGGAAGTAATTTAATTATAATTAATTAAATAAGTACATTTATTTATCGGTATTATTTTTTTATTAATTGTTAATTAATTTATATTTGGTAAATAATTAAATTTTAATTGGTAATTAATTTTAATTAATTGATTAATTGCTAATTATGTTAATTTTACTAATTGTTTTCTGTAGCGGGTTGTGGGTTTATAGGGGAATTGGGTGGGAAGTAATTTAATTATAATTAATTAAATATGTAAATTTATTTATTGGTATTAATTTATAATTAATAGTTAATTTATATTTGGTAATTAATTATATTTTAATTGGTAATTAATTTTAATTAATTGATTAATTGGTAATTATGTCAATTTTACTAATTTATTTTCTGTAGCGGGTTGTTGGTTTGTAGGGGAATAGGGTGGGAAGTAATTTATGTATAATTAATTAAATAATTAAATTAATTTAATTGTATTTAATTCTAATTGATTGTTAATTAATTTTTAATTATTAAATAATTAATAGTTAATTTGTAATTAATTTGTATTAATAGGTAACTAATTGTAATAATTAATGTTAATTAGTAATTTTAAAGGATTAATTATTATATTATATTAAATTGGAAATTACTTTTAAATAATTTTTTATAGATATTAATTTACATTTGTTTAAATAATATATGAAGTATTTACTTTCCCTAATGTTGCATTCTCTGGAGTGGGAATAGTAATTTTTACCCCTACGCTATCCAACGCTTTCCCTACTGTTGCACTCTTTGGAGTGGGAATAGTAATTTTGACCCTTACGCTATCCAACTCTTTCCCTACTAATGCACTCTTTGGAGTGGGAATAGTAATTTGTACCTCTACGCTATCTAACGCTTTCCCTACTGTTGCACTCACTGGAGTGGGAATAGTAATTTTAACCCCTACGCTATCCAACGCTTTCCCTACTGTTGCACCCACTGGAGTGGGAATAGTAAATTTTACCTCTACGCTATCCAACGCTTTCCCTACTGTTGCACCCACTGGAGTGGGAATAGTACATTTTACATCTACGCTTTCCAACGCTTTCCCTACTGTTGCACCCACTGGAGTGGGATTAGTACATTTTACCTCTACGCTATCCAATGCTTTCCCTACTGTTGCACCCACTGGAGTGGGAATAGTAATTTTAACCCCTACGCTATCCAACGCTTTCCCTACTGTTGCATTCACTGGAGTGGGAATAGTAAATTTTACTTCTACGCTATCCAACGCTTTCCCTACTGTTGCACCCACTGGATTGGGAATTGTAATTTTAACCTCTACGCTATCCAACGCTTTCCCTACTGTTGCACTCTTTGGAGTGGGAATAGTAATTTTTACCCTTACGCTATCCAACGCTTTCCCTACTGTTGCACCCACTGGAGTGGGAATAGTAATTTTAGCCCCTACGCTATCCAACGCTTTCCCTACTGTTGCACTCTTTGGAGGGGGAATAGTAATTTTAACCCCTACGCTATCCAACGCTTTCCCTACTGTTGCACTCTTTGGAGTGGGAATAGTAATGTTTACCCTTACGCTATCCAACGCTTTCCCTACTGTTGCACTCCTTGGAGTTGGAATAGTAATTTTTACCCCTACGCTATCCAACGCTTTCCCTACTGTTGCACCCACTGGAGTGGGAATAGTAATTTTTACCCGTAAGCTATCCAACGCTTTCCCTACTGTTGCACCAACTGGAGTGGGAATAGTAATTTTAACCCCTACTCTATCCAACTCCTTCCCTACGATTGCACTCTTTGGAGTGGGAATAGTAATTTTAACACTTCTGCTATTGTACGGAAATAATATTGGATATTATTTAATTATATTACGTTACTATATATATATATGTTTTAACAAATATGTTTAAAAAAATTTTTTATAACTTTCATTAATAAGTTAATTATTATAAGTTAATGTAAGTATTTTTAAGTATATTTTAGTGATTAATTTTTAATATTATTTTAATTTAACATTGTTTTTAATAAAGTCGATATTTTTATAAACTATATTTTAGTAAACAATGTTTTATACTCAATATTTTTGTACTTACCTGTTTGTAGATACAAGCTCGATATTCTGTCTGTAGATATTTTTTCCACGATATTTTTGATAGTCGATATTCTGTCCCTCGATATTATGTCAGTAATCCAACCTGTGCCTGTGCTGGGGACAGGGCATTTAGTGATATAAAGAGCAGTTGTTTACAAATTCCTTCATGTTTGTTTCAAAGTGCAAGCGCATCCCACCTGCATTTTTTAAAGAGGGGAGAGAGATCACCTAATTGGAAGGCGCAATGAGTGACTGCACCCGCCTTCGGGGGTATCCCTGGGGTTCCATGGGAATAACTTTTTCCCCTCTAAAGGACTGCCCTCAGAGGACACAATGACAATGTTCTACCTTCATGTTGCACATTTTCACTGAACCTTCTAAGGGCATGTTTGCTTCTATGCCTGAGTCTGAAATACAGCACGGGCGCAGAGGCAAAGTGATGGTGGCAGGTCTCCATGCAAATGAGGGAATGCCCTCTGAAGGTAGCCCTGGAACTTCATGTGTGCCAGTGCAATCAGTATTACAGAAGATGGCGCACAAGTGTCTGCGGTCCCTTCTGGAATACCATATTGCCCTGTTGTGCCCCCATGGCCCTATGTGTAATAAAGCCCAAGGTGTTTTTTGTTTGTGCACATTTGTGCAAATGTACTGGAAAGGGGCGACCATTCGGTCCCCCCGAACGTATGGTGGAGTACCACGATCCCCCCGGGAAGCCATCTTGGGCGGGAGGCGAGTCTCGGCTGGTATGCCCGAAGCGGCGTAGCCGGGGCGCGCCTTTTTCCCGCCCTAGAGTGGGCTGGCAAAGACACCGACGCGGCCGGCCACGCCCTCGGAGGCAGGCGGGGGCGGGTTTACGCCCACCCTGAAGACGGATAAAAGGAGCGGAAGCCAAGAAAGCATCCTCTTGTTCCTGTGCTCTGAAGCTGCACCTCCCCGCTGCACGTGAGCTCGAGACGGAACGAAGAGCAATTTTGAGCGTTGTAATCTCTCTTTTGTCTTACAGATATCCCGTCTGAGAATGCCCAAGAAAGTCGGAAAGCGGGTCGGTACCGAGGAGATGCTCCGCATGCTCATGAAGGAGATAGCCGATCTGAAGAAAAAGGTGGAGGCTAAGGACGGGGAGGGAGGACCGAAACGGCCTTTGCAGGGATCAATCCCCGGTGGAAAAAGCAAGAGGCCCAGAAGGGGAGCACTTGGGGGAGAGACCCCGGTTCCCGAAACCCCACGAGAGGAGCCAATTCCGGTGCCGAAAGAGGGGAATCCAATCCCTGTGGTGGTCACCCCCGTGAACAGGGAGGATATGCCCCCCGAGTTAGCGGCACAATTGGCAGCGTGGTTGGGAAATGATAGCGAGGGCACCACGGCTGACGACGCCCGGGCAGTAATGAGGCAATTGCGGGAATCTAGGGAGGCTGCGAAGGCAACATCTTCTGTTCCCCCGCAGGTTCCGGCGGCTGGAAGTACAGCAGGCCCAAGTTCGGCGACAAGCGCGGGGTCTACTTCAGGTAAGCGGCCATTGCCGATTGCGGGGGAGGGGTCTGTACCTTCTCGAAGGGAGAAGATTGCCCAGCACGTCCCACAAGAAATTAAGGAATTGATTTGGGCGGATAAATATGTAAACATGTTTTCATTGCTTACCGACCATTACGAGATTGAGCATGTGAAGAGTCAAAAGGAGCTCATGCATCCGAGTGTTTGGCGCGCAAAAATGGCCGCCTTTAAGGTCGACGAGACCATTGGTACTTGGGGCAGAGCGTGGGGCATTTTTACTTCCATCATGGGTGAGCGCAGGCCCGAGTTGTTGACCGAGTTACCCATTTATCAGTCGCGTATTAGGGAGTATTCTGTGGCATATGGGGGAAATCAGTGGTTCTGCTATGACAATCTGTTTAGAAAAGCTAAAGAACACAACCCATTGTTGACTTGGGATTGTTACGACTCCGTGTCATGGCAAAAAATGGAGAGTACAGGGATGTTGAAGGTGCCATTGGTAGGGAGTAACGGGGGGGGAATCTTCCCGCCAAAACTCTGGGACACCCTTTCGGACGGGTGCAGGTAACGAGTACCACTCGAAGCCGAGTGGCAACACAGGTAAAAGGGGGATCTGTTGGAATTTTAACAGAGGGAAATGTACTAGGCCCCAGGGGTCATGCAAATTCAGACATGAGTGTGGGGGGTGCGGGCAGCCATCCCATCCTGAGTCCATGTGCAGAGCCAAAACGGGTGATAACGGTGGTAAGGGAGGCGCCAAACAGGTCTAATATAGTCCGAGGGGCGCCTTTACCGACCCCGATTGATACCATGGCAATGATTCCTTGGCTCAGCGAATACCCGGATCATGCTTCCGCTGGGGTGTTACGAAACGGGTTTTCATATGGTTTCCGCATCCCAGTGGGGGATTTTCAGGGGGTACCAAACTGTAAGAATCAAATGTCGGTCTTACAGCACACGGCGGTGGTGCAGGTAAAGATTGGGAAAGAGGTGACTCGAGATCGTGTCGCCGGTCCATTCGATTTGCCACCGGTTGCTAACTTTGTTTGTTCTCCTCTGGGGGTGGTCCCCAAGAAGGACCCGGGTGAGTTTCGGCTGATACATAATTTGTCAGCCCCACGTGGTCTTTCCGTGAATGACGCGATAGACCCGGAAGTGTGTTCGGTGCGGTACGCATCTTTCGATGAGGCCGTTGCCATGTTGAATCGCCTGGGGCCCGGGACGCTGATGGCAAAATCGGACATCGAGTCAGCGTTCCGGTTGCTCCCGGTACACCCAGACGATCAGCGTCTCCTTGGTTTTCAGTTTCAGGGTCGCTATTACATGGATAGATGTATGCCAATGGGATGCTCGATTTCATGTGCCTATTTCGAGAAGTTCAGTTGTTTTCTGCAGTGGGTATTCACAAGGAAGACAGGTTTTCAACATGTTATGCACTATCTCGATGACTTTCTGTTTTTGGGGGCAGCCGGAGATTCTGAGAGTGGACAGGCTTTACATGAATTTTGTGTCCTAATGAATCAATTCGGTGTGCCATTGGCGCCAGGTAAGACTGTGGGTCCCTCGACCTTGATCGAGTTTCTGGGGATCGAGCTCGACTCGGTGGAAGGTTGTTTTCGATTACCCAAGGAAAAAGTGTTAAAATTCAGGTTATCCCTTGAGACATGTATTCGTGCAACGAAAGTAAACCTGCATCAATTGCAACAGGTGGTGGGTCAGTTGAATTTTGCCCTAAGAGTGATGCCGATGGCGCGCCCCTTTTCCCGCTCGATTGCACAATCCATGGTCGGCTTGAAGGAAGGACATCATCGCACGAGACTCTCGGCAGAGGTTCGCCAGGACATGCTCATGTGGATTGCATTCCTGGCGGATTTCAATGGTCGAATTGTCTGGAACAAACCAGCGGTGTCTTCCGAGGAGTTGGGGCTATGGACAGATTCGGCGGGGAGTATGGGTTTTGGCGCCATATTGGGTACACAATGGTCGGCTCAAAAATGGCCGTCATGGTGGCATGAGTGCGGGTTGACGAGTAACATTGCTTTTCTCGAACTGTTCCCTATTCTGGTGGCTTTGAAAACATGGCCTGAAGGGTTTAGGGATCACTCTGTGGTGTTCTGGTCTGATAACATGACCGTGGTTGAGTGTATCAATAGTCAGGCAGCACGATGCAAATTGATTCTGAGACTGCTCAAGGAAATTGTGTTGTTATGCATGCAACTGAATGTACTGTTTAGGGCGCGACACGTGCCGGGGGTGATGAACCAAGCGGCTGATGCGCTTTCTCGTTTCCGTATGCAGGCCTTCTGGGGTTTTCTGCCCACAGCGGACCCGGTGGCGGCACCCTTTCCCGAAGCTCTCTGGTCTCTCGGTGCCCCGAACTACAAAACCTCGTGGGAGAGAGTTTAGCACCCAGGACGAGGAAGGCATATGAAGGGGCGTTCCGTTCCTATTGGGCCTTTTTGGGTACTGCCGGGGGGGAGCTTTGGGGTCAGGAAGAGTTTGTAGTGAGATTCCTGCTCTCTTTACATCAGGCAGGCAAGTCAGTAGCTACGGCCCAGAGGCATCGGGCCGCCATTTCCTTTATGGCAAAGGCTCATGGGATCCAGGACCCGACAGCGTCTTTCGTTGTGCAGAAAGCGCTACGTGGGTGGCAGAGTAGATGATAGGCACCCGATAGGTCTGGATAGGTTGACCCTGTTATTGTCCGTACTACCGGCAACGTGTTCATCCCAGTACGAAGCAGTGTTGTTCCGAGCCGCATTTGCACTAGCATTCCATGGGGCTATGCGGGTAAGCGAATTAGTGGCAAAGAACAAGCGAGATACGATGGGGGGACTGTGCCGGGAACACATTCAGGTCAGGGAGGAGACGATGACGGTCTCGTTTGTTAGGTCCAAATCCGATCAGGGTGCAATCGGGGACTGCGTAATCATTCAGAGGATCCCCGGGTCTTCCATGTGCCCTGTTGCGTGCGTAGAGGAATATTTAGCGCAGAGGGTGGCAGCATGGGGGGGACCTTGTTGAGACACGCTGACGCCACCCCATTGACGAGGTTTCAGTTCCGGAGGGTGCTTGCGATGTCTGTTTCGGCCGCGGGCTTGAACCCCGGTGAGTTCGGGACCCATTCCTTTCGGATAGGGGCTGCTACTGAGGCTACAGCCAGGGGTCTGAGTGTGGAGCAAGTAAAACGTGTGGGGCGTTGGTCCTCTAATTGTTATAAAAGGTATGTGCGGTTGCACATGTTGTGAAGCTGTAATGATATACTCACGCTTCTTGTCTCTGTTTGATTTTCAGTTACGCAAGCTTACGAAGCGGGGCGGACTGTGCAGTCGACCCGACTCCTGGGGACCAGCGGTCAGAAATCACCGTCTGCGAATAAGGAGGTGTGGGTCGTGGGCCACTCATATGTGAGGCGTGCCGCGGACGTATTCAAAGCAGGTGATATGAGTCACATGGCTGGGGAATACGGGTACAGGGTGTCCTTCTACGGAAAGGGCGGGCTCTGTATTGACCAGTTTCAAATCTTTTTTGAGGGTTTGTTAGAGCGGACGAGGTCACCGCCGTCTATAATCATAGTCCATCTTGGGGGTAACGATCTGGTGGCCACTGGTAGACGACTTCTTCTCGAGGCAATGCTTTCCACAGTAAGTTGGTTGGCAAGAAGAGTTCCAGGGTGCACGATTGCATGGTCCCATATGATCCCAAGGAAAGTGTGGTGGGGGGCTGTTTCGGTGACTGCACTGAATCATTCAGTAAGAAAGATAAATAACAAAGTGAGTAGATTGTTTCGTTCAAATACACTGCATTCTGTTTCGCATGGTTGTATCAAAGGGGACAGTATGTATTTGGGGGACGGTGTTCATTTGTCCCGGGTGGGGAACGAGTTACTCATAGGAGACTTCATAGCCTGGTTGAGGGGTTTACAGCATGACCTTTAGGTAGGAGTGTTTTGTGGGGGGTCCGGATAGCCGGTCAACTATCCGGCCTGTGGCGGTAAGGTCATGATCGGTGAGCAGTAATTCGAAGATCCCTATGAGGGGGCGTCACCCATTACGGATGGGAGCGCTCGGGGGAGGTGGCCAATTGGCCCCTCAACGGGGAGGCGGTCCTGTCTAAGGAGAGGCCGCCGGAAGGAAAGGAAAGGTGGTCAAGGCCCCTTCCTGGATAGGAGGGGCTACTGCCCCTCCTGGGGAATTTCCCGGGGCCAGGACATCTGCGACGGCAGATGGGTAAGTTGTGTGGGGTGCGGGAGGGGGTTTACGCTACCTTTTAGACACCTCACACGAGTCCTCGAACGACCGTTAAATGGCGTCGAGTTTATTGGGGCCCCCGTCAAGTACAAAGGGAAATTGGTAGATGCACTTGAGGTACGCCTCTGTGCGGTCGCTCCTCTCACAAGTGAGGGGGGTATTTCTGGTTTAAGGATCTGACACCGGTTACGACCTTGCCGTTGGCCCTTAACGTTAGGATGTACAATTTCAAGTCAAATGTTTTGTAGGATGTTAGTTCGGCTAGGAGAACCTTTGTATTAGAGATCTGTTAAGGTTAGCCAAACATCGTAATGTGGAAATGAAATTGTACATAATATGAAACTGTTATTTTAATGTTTTATTTTTGTTTCATATTTTAATAAATACGGCCGGGAAGGGTAACTCCCTTCCCGCCTTCCAAAAGTTCAAGAACTGTTTCCGGTTTCCCAATTCTTGGGGATTGTGTTGAGAGGGGGTGGCGGGTATCTCAGCCATATGGAAAGGGGCGACCATTCGGTCCCCCCGAACGTATGGTGGAGTACCACGATCCCCCCGGGAAGCCATCTTGGGCGGGAGGCGAGTCTCGGCTGGTATGCCCGAAGCGGCGTAGCCGGGGCGCTCCTTTTTCCCGCCCTAGAGTGGGCTGGCCTAGACACCGACGCGGCCGGCCACGCCCTCGGAGGCAGGCGGGGGCGGGTTTACGCCCACCCTGAAGACGGATAAAAGGAGCGGAAGCCAAGAAAGCATCCTCTTGTTCCTGTGCTCTGAAGCTGCACCTCCCCGCTGCACGTGAGCTCGAGACGGAACGAAGAGCAATTTTGACCCACCCACCAGCCCCTGAGGACAGCGATTCGTTGTGAATACAGTTGATATAGTATCTTTTTTGTTTTCTCTGTTTTCTTACAGGTTGTGATGATTGTCGTGAAATTTCTTAAGATGCAATAAAGATTGGTTATTTTCAGTATGTTTTGCAAATAATGTAATTTGGAACAAGGATTGATCAGTACTTACGCTTGGTAATAAATGATGTTTGCTTTGTAATCTTAGTAACTTAGGTAGAATTGTCGTATTTATTTTGGTCGGGCGGTAAGGTCATGATCGGTGAGCAGTAATTCAAAGATCCCTATGAGGGGGCGTCACCCATTACGGATGGGAGCGCTCGGGGGAGGTGGCCAATTGGTCCCTCAACGGGGAGGCGGTCCTGTCTAAGGAGAGGCCGCCGGAAGGAAAGGAAAGGTGGTCAAGGCCCCTTCCTGGATAGGAGGGGCTGCTGCCCCTCCTGGGGAATTTCCCGGGGCCAGGACATCTGCGACGGCAGATGGGTAAGTTGTGTGGGGTGCGGGAGGGGGTTTACGCTACCTTTTAGACACCTCACACGAGTCCTCGAACGACCGTTAAATGGCGTCGAGTTTATTGGGGCCCCCGTAAAGTACAAAGGGAAATTGGTAGATGCACTTGAGGTACGCCTCTGTGCGGTCGCTCCTCTCACAAGTGAGGGGGGTATTTCTGGTTTAGGGATCTGACACCGGTTACGACCTTGCCGTTGGCCCTTAACGTTAGGATGTACAATTTCAAGTCAAATGTTTTGTAGGAAGTTAGTTCGGCTAGGAGAACCTTTGTATTAGAGATCTGTTAAGGTTAGCCAAACATCGTAATGTGGAAATGAAATTGTACATAATATGAAACTGTTATTTTAATGTTTTATTTTTGTTTCATATTTTAATAAATACGGCCGGGAAGGGTAACTCCCTTCCCGCCTTCCAAAAGTTCAAGAACTGTTTCCGGTTTCCCAATTCTTGGGGATTGTGTTGAGAGGGGGTGGCGGGTATCTCAGCCATATTGTGCATGTGGACTCTCATTAGCATCACTACTGGGACGTATTTTATATGGGGATGTAGACAAGATCTAATTTTTTTAGGGTAGAAAGTATACTGTGGGGATTGTTTTCTCAGTTCTTTGCAGCACTTACCTACTTTAAATCTGTTTTATTCCAAAAGCTTCAATGCAGGATGCAGGCTAATGTACGTTGTTCTAATTTTATAACTTTTGTGGTTATCCAAGAGGCTCGGCAATTGAAGCATAAACTGACTCTAAATGGAAATTATTGGCTGATCGCTATACTGCTGCGTAGCTTTGGCACCCGTGTGTGTGTGGTGTGTATGTGACTGTGTAATGTTATGTAATGTAATTGGGCACTTGTAATAAAGAGCAATTGCCACTCCAAAGGAGTGTCATGGCGCTAAGCGGCAACATAGAGAACCTGGCTGATGAACCTATACCAGATGCATAGGGGGCGTGAAGAGTAGGTATTAGATTAGAGCTCTAGAAAGTGTGGTGGGGGTTAGGCCTGGTAGGAGTTCACGAAGTTACCTAAAAACTCACGTGAAGTTCCACAAGCCGTGGAGTGCATAAGGACACGCCATTCGTTCCGGTTTTTAACGCCGGGTGTTTGTCCCGCATGAACAGCACCATGAGCAGCTCAAGAGGGCACATCTTCTTTCGGCCATTCAAGTAGATGTTCTACTTGAGCTGCAGTTTCCTCACCACAAATTGAAGGTTTCCCAATGCGAGCAGTCGCAGCCATCCGCAAACACTCGCCTAGAGAAATCTCACAGGGAAGTGGTCTGGAGTAAGATTTTCCTTGCTCAATCTCACCAACTTAACGCTAGCAAGCGCGAGTGAGGAAAAACTCTGCCCCACTACGCGGGCAGAGTTTTTGGGAATTCCACACACTTCGTAGAGTGAAGAGTGGGAAAAACTCAGCAAACTCCGTGAGCGGAGCAGAATTGCATGCCCAGGCCTAGTTGGGGGACTTTGATGGCTGAATATCTGATAATTCATAGAATGTGTTATGTACCAGTCTTTATTGAAAACAGCAAGTTTACTGAAATGCCTGGGTCTACATCTGACTGAAAAGTGTGTCCTTGGCTGCAACTACATTCTGCATATCTGAGAATCGCTGAATATAAAGTCCAATATACTGGTAGTAGAAAAACACAGAGCAAGATCTAGAAACTGCTCCTTAACGGTGAGGGTTGTCACTCAGACTGCAACATGGGAATTCTAAAAAGTAGTTTGATTTAAACCAGTCAATGATTCAATTCGAAAACACAGGTGAGGTTTAATAAGGTAAAGATAATAAAGTGAAATTTAGCATAAAAAGAATATTTGGGGTGCATGTACCATAGTCTTGTGAAGCTGCTGGTGAGGCACAAAGTTTGCCAAAGCGACACAAGAATTTCATCAATTTACTTACCATTAAAAAGGCTTAAGGACTGCCCACAAAAATTGGTAGAGCCCACACAACCTTTAGTATATATAGGTGCTTACAAATTACTGTGCACCTATGGGTGTGACTTGTTAGCCGAGGAATATGAATATAAAAGCCAGGGGGTTGCAGGAGACAGGCTAACACAAGGGCTACTTTTTAAGTAAGCAATCACCACCATCAGTGCCCTTCAAGCAGTCACAAAGTTTAATAAAAACATGAAAGAGGGACATTAATCTGCTGAATATGAAATATTAGACAGGGAAGGTCAAAAGCCTTTCCATTAGCTCTAATAAATGCATGGATAATGCGACTTTTCTGAATACTGCTTTGTAAAGACAGAAAACGTATCAATATTTCAGAGGTTTCTAAGGAGTGTGTGGGGGGGTGTGCACAGCTCCAGTCTGTTTCGCTATTTGTTTCTGTACTGGTCTGGTGATTGTGAATGTAAGGCATGTATTGTCAACACATGCAGACACAGAGGCAAAAATGCACACATCGTCTTCAACATCAGTCCTTAAAACTTTATCAGATTTGGATACATTTACTTCGTATGGCACCGGGAAACCCACTGCGGGTAGCTGTGCGCCTTATAAGTTTAAATAAATATGGTAAATAATATTCAGCAACACGTAACATATCTGGATACTCTGCATACATTATTTAGAGTTAATGAACAGAATATGCCGTCTAGAGCTAAATTTATCTAGGTTTTGCATCACAGTGGCATCACGCAAGGGGGCGATAGGGCAACGCAAAACCTAAGTGAAATTTATCAAGTCAGGGAAGGCCACCTTCCATGACCCTGCATGGCTTGATACATCTGGAGTAATGAAGGGCACCGTAAATCTCTGCCCTGTGTTGCTTTGCAGCAGGGTGGCGTTCTATGGGTGGAGCGTGGGTGTTCCCACACATCTGCCCAAAGATTTTGGCGCATTTTTCAGATTTACCATTAGTGGTAGACCTAGGAATGAGTCAAAATGCCACGCCTCACCAGGGGAGGCATACTAAGGAGAAATATCTTTATTTCTCCTTATTTTTTCTCTTTATTTGTTTGCTGCAATTTGCAGCACACATAAAAAGAGGAAAATGCCTCTGAGGATTGATTTTGGATTGGAAGGCATCACCATGATGCAAGGGTGCCCAGCGTTGGTGCAAGGCAGCATATTGTGCGCCATTGCTAAGTAAGGAGAGGAGTGCACCGTATAATGTTATATACAGTGCACTCCTGCCTTTTTCCCTTCACACAGTGCAGCACAGTGTTTTGCTGTGTTGCGTTGCATGAAAGTTTGATAAATTTGGGCCTTAGGGCCAGGTGTACAACCGTTTTTTGCGGTCGCAAAGGGGTTTTATGCCTGTTTGCGACTGCAAAAAACGTGTGCCCAATGTACCAACCCTATTTGGCATGTCGCTTATCAATTAACGACTCACAAAATAGGGTTAGCGGCTCGCAATTAGGATGGGGTGTGCCAAGGGCGTCCCTTCCTAATAGCGAGTCCAGAACCCATGTATGAATGTTTTGCAACTGCAATAGCGGTCGCAAAACACTTGCAGTTTACCACCGTTCTCAAAAGGGTGGTAAGGCAATAGCAAAGCAAAGGCCCCAGAGACCCCTTTGCCTGCCCTAAAAATTTTAACTGAAAAGTTTCATTTTTAAATACATCCCGCTTTCCTTTAAGGAAAATGGGCTGCATTTTTTTTAAAAACTGCTTTATTGACAAACCAGTCCCAGGCATAGTGGTCTGCTGACCTAGCAGGCTACCATCCCTGGGAGTGCTAGCCATTGCCAATGGGGTTGTGAATTGCAACAGCCTCATAAATATTCATGAGGCATGAAGTTTGCGACCCCATTGTGAATCGCAGTGTCTCAGACACTGTTGTACATATCATTTTGCAACCCGCAAATTGCGACAAATTGCGAGTCGCAAAATGCTATGGTCGTACATCTGGTCCCTAGTCTTTAATATTTACAAGTCCTGATGTTACCAGTCACCATTATGACACAGAAAACCGTCATTACACAGCACAGGTTTGTCTAATTTGCAGCATTGAAACAACTATATAAAATGTTCAAAAATAAACACGTCTACGTGGAAGTCATATAATGTGCTCTCCTGATTCATATGTCCATTGTTGTTCACGTTGCTCTACTAAAATTAGAGGATGTTCAGCACTGCGATCTATGCATGATTTTCAATAATGATAATATTTAAGGCTGATTTGAAGTTGTGAATATTTCATGTTGTTTACCAGTGTGAAATAGTCATCCTTTTTGCCATGATCACCCCCATTTTTGACTGATACTCGTGGTAACTGACTCTGACTGTGCCCTGGGCATTGCTGACTAGGCCCAGGCCGGTGGTCTGATTAAAAAGGTATATGGTAATTAGATGTAATTACAATTGGTACTGACAATTTACCTGCAAGTCCCTACACAATGGTAGGGAATGTAGATTTAGAGACCCAGCAGCTTTGAGGCACTTACAAGTTGCCTGCTGCGTTGCCTGCTGTCATTTTAACAGGCAGCCCTGCTTTGCAAGCTGCTTTTAACTTGAAATTGCATGCAAAGTTGACTTTGGATTTAAAGGTTCTTCCAAAGTAATAAACTAACCTACTTTTACATATAATTCACCCATAGAGTCCGTCCTAGGTTCCCCCAGGGTTTGGTATCATGCAAAAAGAAGCAGGGACATTTACAGCTATATTTTATAGCTCCTGGATAGGGAAAATCTACCAATGTAATGGTCCCCATTGAAGCCTGTAAGCTCCATAGGCTAACATGGGAATACTGTAGTGAGCTAAATTAATATTTCAAGAATTTAAAGAGTGGTAATGATAAATCCAAAAACTTGCCATGGTTGAATTTATAATAACTAATACAAAAAAGCAGTTTTGGAACTTTCTTTTCTGTGAGTCACAAACCAGTCTCTCTTGATTGGCCAGCCCTTAACAGACTTAGCCAAAATGCTTTAATGAGTTGATAAGTGGCCTCCACAGGAACGAAGGTTATCTGGTGGGGGGAGTTCCGCAGCTGCAGAGAACAGGTCAGGAAGGGGGGGATACTCCCTCTTCCTGTACCCTCCAGCCAGATGGGAGCCCCAAGAATGGAATCCACAGGAGGTCTGGATAGGAGAGGTACGAAAAATAAACCACACCAGTGGGCTGTGTTAGTCAGCTCTTACTCCCAAGCAGAGGAATTGTCCATCTTGAATCTGGCCTTTCTGGACCTAAAATGGACTTTCCTGCTCTAGATAAAAGGGCTGTGGTTAGTGCTACATTGCAGGCATCACCCGCCCCTAGAGATCCTGCCAGTTCCCTCAGAACCTTGCTGCCTTCAGATTTTAGATATGCAGCAAGTGCTATAAGTATAAGACGCTCAGCGGCAAATCTACTTGTTTCTCACAAAGTGCAGTGCAGCAGCAGCAAATTCTTCACTGTGAGACAGGGAGAGAGCAGAAGAGCGTAATATACCACTTTTCTCCCGTGTTCCTAGCTCCGGGGCGGAAAAATGCTACACTGTAGTTCAAGGGTGTCACGTGAGTCTAGCATAGGTTTTGTACTGGAGTTTTGTACTCGAAGGGATCCCTTCAAGTACAAAATAACATGCTTAGACCAAATTGGAACATTTTACCACTTTGTATATGTGCTGGACAGTGCAGCCCACTTACAAGACATAACAGAAAGGAGAAATGAAAGCATTTCTCCTTCAGAGCGCCTATTTGAAATGGACGCTATTTTCTCATGCTAAACCCTGTCTACTTTTTTAACTAAATTGGGTTCCACGTGCCAAACCTTGGGTGGTTGAATGGGAATGCCCATGCCCCACCCATGGTAAGCCTCCTTGGCGCACAGTAAAACAAAGCCGCGATATGCGCTGCTTTGTGCTACTTTTGAGTGTTTTCCAGCCCTAAACAAGTTTAGTGCTGGAAAGTAAATTAGTAAAAACAGATTTTGCGTCCCTTTTGTGACAGAAATACAGTGTTAAATCTCAGCAAACAGACCCCTCAATAGCCTTGTGATTGCTAAAGTCTGAAGCGTCCAAGTGTAAACGAGCACATAATGTCCACGGTCCTTTAAACGAGTTAGACTACCATAATTAAGGCTCCCTGTTTCCTCTTTTTATGGATTTTTACAGATAAATACAGAGAGAAAACAATGTGTTTTCTGTCTGCATTTATTTTTAAAATTGGATAAATACAGAAAATGTGTGTCTTTTAAGTGACGCTGTCTTTCATGAATTATAGCCCAACAGCTGAGCAGATGGACAGCATGAGAAGTTAAAAAACAGAATTGTGTCAACATGCATTTGTGGTATAATGCTAATCCTTGCCAGTGGGTGTACTGCTATGTAATATTTGCCAACTTAAATAGCTAAAACACGTTAGACATCAAAGTGTAAATGCACGTCTATCATTTAAATAAATATGGAAATTTACAGTTTTACAACTATATTTATACGCAAAACACAAAATAAATATGGATAAATACAGATAAAATAGCCAAAAAATAAATATGGATAAATACAGAAATGTTAAAAAAAGAAATACCATAAAACCGGGAGCCCTAATCATAAGCAACTGCAGATACACCTGGCACTGGTATTAACCACTCAATGAAGTGTTGTGTTATTACAGATGAACGGCAGGCACTCTCCTTCAAAGGACACATGTAAAGACTAATCAACAAACATCTGCAAACACAGAATGGTGTGTTTTCATTGGAGCTCCTTAATCCCTGAGAACTCCAGCATTAAATAATATCTCGCAGTTGCTCATAAACCTCATTTGACTATCCGAGCATTACCTCAGGAAAATAAATCTAGCTGAAAGATATAGAACAATAAATTCACAGTGCAGAGGCATGCAGATCTCTAAAAATATTTGCAACATAAGTGCAAAAATAAAATGATTCATGCTTTAATCAGGATTTGCATTTCAGCATCGTTTTTTGTTGTTTATTTTTGTGGGTTTGAGTTACAAAGACAAAATATTTCTGCTTCAAAATTGGTATACAGTGAACATCAATCGGTGGTGTGTTTAAGTTAGGCCTGGGCCTAATTGAAATTATTCAGTTGTGGGCAGGGATACCACTGGCTCTGTGCAAGCTTTCCTACTGGACAGATGCCCCTCCAAGTCAATACACAACACATTACACAAGTTTTTAGTAGGGAGCAATTTGGTAATTTTAGCCAGCCAATAAATTGGTGCCCAAATTAATCTCACAATCTAATCTGATTTATTTGCCATAAATGTCAGCGCAAGTTTTTTCAAACAATACTGTGAATGCAAGTTTCTCAACAATATATGTGATTAAAATTGCGTCTGATCATTAAATAATCACAAATAAAATACGTTCTAATGCCCAAAAATATACATATGAACAGGTGTGTTCAGCAAACATCTGTTTAGCGGCTTCCACTCGCCGCTTCTTCAGGGCTGAAACATAAACACAAAAAACTCTTTTAGATCCATTCCATTCTCTATTAGACTGACACCAGATGATATGATTACATTTATAAACAAGTTGCACAAAGAAACAGCAAAGCTTGACCAAAAGATGAGCCCATGATTCCTCACATTTGAGTCATCCGTTTTTGCATCTCCCAACAGTGATTCAATGAATTCTGTTTTTATATCCCTACATTTTTAAACATATCTCATATCTCTTTATATGTTCCTTTGAGGAGGCATTCAAAAGATCTAGAAGTCATATTCTCACTGTAACTAGTCACCTTCCAGATTTAAAAGTAACCCAAGACAGCCTTTATTCCAGTCCTATACTAGTACCCCTTCTACGACCCCAATTATCTTACCCATAACAGTTTTCATGTACAATTTGCGCTGACAAAACTGTGATTCGTTTCCTATGATAGACAAAGTTTTGTGGTTTTGCCTGAAAAGAGAAGATAATAAGTAGGAAAGGAGGTAAGTAGAGAAACCTAAGGTATACCACCTTACTCTTTTTCTTACTATCCCACTGCAAAAACTTTTGGGTTATATTCCACTTCCCCACCAAAAAAGGCTCTTGCGATAGACACTGGTGGCCGGTAAACTCTCTATAGGTAGAAAAACAAGCTATCGTTCCATCCACTGACACCAGCTTCGCCTCATGGTTAATATAGAAATTCAAAGGGAAAATATTGCCTATGCAGCACCCTTCTTGATCTTCTGACTTTCTTCTTCACAGGAGGATTCAATAGTTTGCAAAAATGTCAGCTAAAAGATCAAAAATATCACTATTGTCTCTCAAATTTACTGCTCTCTATAATCCAGAAACAATGAAACCGCTCATACGATCCAATCTCATCTTTTCAGCACAAGTTACGAGTTCTCATTATATTTGACAATGCAGAAGCTTACAACCACATTTACCTTTTTTACACCTTCCAGGAATTCACAAAGAGATGGCTGGCCGGTATGAAAGGTTTACGAGTATGTATTTCTGCACCACGAGTGCAGGGAAATACAGACTCGTTAATGCCACTCAAAGATTTGGGAGAGGGAACTCCAAACTATGGTTCGCCTTGGAATTTTGGGAACATCATTCCCAAAATTTGATGTGACTCCTTTCTTCAAACGTTTATTCTAAGACAAGGCTTGAGTAATTCCACTCCTGGGATAGGAATGAGAACAGATCACCCCCAGATTTGAGGGGCGTGTTGAGAGAGTGCTTTCTCCACCAAGAAAAAAAAATTTCCATTAAAAAAAAAGTGTTTTTTACATTGCTCCATTCCCACCCTACCCCCCCCCCCCCTGTGCCACATTATACCCGCGCCAGGTATAATGTATGCAGGCTAGGTATTCCCATGCAAAAGGCTATGTAGAACTGACGCAGTGACATTTACAATATTTCACTGCATCACTTTACGCCTTCACTGCGTCAAAATCCCTACACCTGCTCAGACTAGGCGTAAGGAATGACGGATGGCTTTTTGTAGTGGACTCACCTCTCTGCTGTGGCACTGCTGGAATTGCGCCACTTTCATGAGCAACTCCAGCAATGTGTCACTTTTGGGCCAACAGATGCATCAGTATTTCTGGCGCATCTGTTAATCCTTGCGCCATGGAGCACTGTATTGTACATACAGAGCATCCATGTGGCGCAAGGACATTTGGTACAGGTGCCACTAAGCTGATGCGTCTATGCAGATGTCAGTTCCTTGTAAATCTGCCCCACAGTTCGTTATTTGCACTTAAAGCTACAACTCTTCTAACAAATTGGACACTGAAAAAAATCATAGAATTTTCTCGCTCAAAATAGCACAGGAAAATGATGTTAAACACCTAGGGCCTCATTTATGAGGCCTTGCGTAGGTTTTGCGCTGCGGATGCGTCACTTTTTGTGACGCATCGGCGGCGTAAAACATGCGCCTTGTTGCGCCATATTTAAAAAGTGACGCATCTAGGTAGATGCGTCACTTTTTAAACCCCTGCGCCACATTATGCCTGCGTCAGGTATAATGTATGCAAAGGGGGCGTTCCCCCGCAAAAAGCCTCGTAATAGTGACGCAGTGAAATCTATGAGATTTCACTGCGTCACTTTTAGGATGCGGTTGCGTCAAAATCTTGCGCCTGCCTCACAGCAGGCATAAGACTGATGCAAGCCCTTTCACATGGGGCTTTCACCCATGTCAAAGGACGCATTGCTGGAGTTGCGTCACTTTTGTGACACACTCCAGCAATGCGTCACTTTTGCGCTTACAGATGCGTCAGAAATACTGACGTATCTGTAAGTCCTTGCGACATGATGCGTCATACATTAAATATGACGCATCATTGGTGTCGCAAGGAGTGCGCAGTGAAAAGTGACGCATCGCTGTTTTCACGCAGCGATGCGTCACTTTTCATAAATGAGGCCCCTAGGGCCTCATTTATGAGGCCTTGCGTAGGTTTTGCGCTGCGGATGCGTCACTTTTTGTGACGCATCGGCGGCGTAAAACATGCGCCTTGTTGCGCCATATTTAAAAAGTGACGCATCTAGGTAGATGCGTCACTTTTTAAACCCCTGCGCCACATTATGCCTGCGTCAGGTATAATGTATGCAAAGGGGGCGTTCCCCCGCAAAAAGCCTCGTAATAGTGACGCAGTGAAATCTATGAGATTTCACTGCGTCACTTTTAGGATGCGGTTGCGTCAAAATCTTGCGCCTGCCTCACAGCAGGCATAAGACTGATGCAAGCCCTTTCACATGGGGCTTTCACCCATGTCAAAGGACGCATTGCTGGAGTTGCGTCACTTTTGTGACACACTCCAGCAATGCGTCACTTTTGCGCTTACAGATGCGTCAGAAATACTGACGTATCTGTAAGTCCTTGCGACATGATGCGTCATACATTAAATATGACGCATCATTGGTGTCGCAAGGAGTGCGCAGTGAAAAGTGACGCATCGCTGTTTTCACGCAGCGATGCGTCACTTTTCATAAATGAGGCCCCTAGAACGGTACAAAAAAAACAGGTCACAAAATACAATCCTTCAAGAGCTTAGCATTCCACACAATAAGCACCAATCTATCGCCCTCTGTTGCTAATGTGCATCTGAGATGCGTTTCATTCTCAACACCACTGACAACAACAGGCCTCTTAACGACTAGGGTCAATGTGTACACTGGTAGATTCACAACATATGCCTGAGCTTTTAAAGGCAATGCCTAACAGCGTCATTGTGAAGGACTGTAGTAGAACAGCAAGCCCAGGGGAGAACAAAGCTTCAAATGAACACATGCAACCTTGGCATGCTGCTGGGTGCCTGGGATGAAATGGGTACCACGCAGAACAAGCGCATCCCCTCTGTAAAGGCTTCTGGGGCGAGGGAACGCGCAGCAGCATCAGTGAAATGCAAATGCGCATTTACACTTGATATTGCAAACGACGATGCTTCAAAGATGATGGGCGAGCACGTTTTCCTGCGCGGCCTGTGAGGCCCATGCCTGTCAGGACACGCCGGCCTGCCGGGCTGCTGAGGGACATTTCTGGGCTCCGGCTGTTAGTAGTGGCCCGGCCGTTGGCTCACATCTGTTCTTGGCAGTTTATGAGAGAAGTAAGACTGCTGTTGAAAATTCCGAGGATGTGTCGGCTAATAGCGCCAGGTAGGGTATTGTGTCATCCGGTGTCTCTGAGACTACGCCACCTTTTCAGATGTAAGCAAGCCTGAGCGGCGCAGTTAGCCGCTAATGAGGCCTGAAGCTAGGTAATGCACAAAGGCTAAACTCGGCAAGTCGGTTGTGTTAGCAGCTGAGAGCCAAGGGAATTATTGGGGTTGCCATGGAGTGCAGGCGGCTGAAACCCCCCGGGGAAGCTCTAATGTTACATTCGAGCATGGCTGTACTGGCATAGGATGCGTGCAATGCTTCACCGTTTCCATACTAAGCATACAGGGCCTGCAAGTGCTGGGACACTCCTTTCAACATGCCCAGGTTATTCATAGGAGTGTCTGCAAGAGCTCTGGGCAGTGCCTCAATATAATGAGCCCTCGATTATGAGTGCCCTGAGAATCAGCAACCCCTGGGCAAACATCTGTTTGCACATGGGTTACAATTATAAGCGGGTTAGAGATTACTACACCTGATCATAACTAGGTTTGTGTGAAATTTCTGTAATTACGTGACATTTTGGAAGAATTATGAGCACTTATACAAATCTTGCATTTAGGGCTATAGTTCTAGAATGAAACGCATCTGCGTTTTTATTTTGGACGCGTGGGCACATTTCTCTCTGAAAAGTACGTCAAGATGCAAGAATCACAAACAGCAGGAGGGCGGAGGGCAGGGGCACACAGATAGAGAGTGTAGGACAGACAAGAGGTGAGTGGGGGGGCAGGGGCAGTAAGCTGACAACACAAGGCCCACCAGCATGGCAGCAAGCTGACCACGGAGAGTAGGAGGGTGTCCATGCGGGCACCGGCAGTCAGACAGGGCAGGCCAGCATGGGGCAGCACGATGAACCACAGAGGAAGGTCGGAAGGGGGCAGGGGCATGCAGACAGAGAACAGTGGACCAGGGGCAGCAAGCGGAACATGGAGGGGAGGACGGCATAGGCAGAGGAAGCACAATGGACCATGGAAGGCAGGAGGGAGAGAGGAGGGGTACACACACGGAGAACCGAGGGCAGGGGAGGGGCTAGGAGAACGGATAGCAAGCTGACCACTGAGGGCAGGCCAGAGTGGGCAGAGGCAGTCCTTTGGACCATGGAGAACAGAGGGGGGAGGGGCATGTACACAGAGAACATAGAACAGGTGGGAGTGGGGCAGGAGCAGCAAGATCTCCATGGGGGGGCATAGGCAAGTGCAGCACGCTGAGCACAATGAGCAGGCAGGAGTGAGCAAAATGTATGTATTAAGGGGGGCACATGTAGCACCTTCCCTGACCATAAATTATCCCCGGTGACCCAATCCTCTTGGTTAATTCCAGTAAAAGCGTTCAAAATCTAAGGGGAGGGGAATGTATCGCCCTCCAGGAGCCTGATTATGCCCTGGGGTTCCTATCCCCTGGGCTCATGCCAATACAAAGGGGAGGGGGGCCACACAAGCTTCATTAGGCCGTGGGCATCCCATCCCCATGGGTCTTATGTATTTTAAATGGGAGGGGGCATTGCAGCCCCCTCTCTAAGCCTCATTGGGCCTTGGAGACTACATTGTATGGCCCCCCTCCCTGAAACTCATTAGGTCCAGAGAACCCCATCCCCCATGGCCTTAACTATTTTAAAATGGAGGAGAGCCATGTGGTTCCCCTCCCAAGGCACATTTTATTTACCTTCCTCCCTGAACCTCCTTAGGCCCTGGGGGCCTAATTTTACATGGGGTAGGGGGCCACCTGGCCCCTCCTCCCCAAGCCTCTTTAGGCCCTGGGGACTCCATCCCCCAGGGCCTTTTTTTGTCTAAGGGGAAGGGGCCATGTGGCATCCATCCCTGAGCCACATGGTCACTTCCCCATCACTGGGGAACTCATTCTCCTGGGCCTTTTTTAAAAAAGGAGATGGAGCTGCAAGCCCCTCCCCCTCTGAGCCTAATTAGACCCTTGGAACCCCATCCCCAGGGCCTTAACTATATTAAAGAGGAGTTGGACTACGTGCCCCCGCTTCATTTGCCCTGGGGACCCCATGCCCAGGGCTCTCTCGTTTATAAAGGTGTGGAGGCCACGTTGCCCCCTCCTCATGCCTTTATTGGCCATGGGGACCCCATCCCCGAGGGCCACTATTTAAGTTAACAGGTGGGGGCCTCAAACTCAACCATCCAGATATACAAATATTTTTTAACCTTCATTTTCCAAAAACTATTAAACTAATTTAAACCAGACCACAAAAAGTATACTTTCTGGACCAAGATCTAGCTTCCTGCCAAATTTGGTGTAATTCTGTTCAGCAATGTTTACAGTAGGATTGCCTAAACAGTCTATGGGGATTGGGATTTTGCATTTGACCCCCTTTTTTCTCAGTCCTCGCTGGATGGATCAGTTCACAACTTTCCACACTCAAACTAGTCAAATGAGACAAATATTTTGGAATGTTTCATGGAAAATCTTGAAAGGGCGCCAATGTCATTAGCAAAACAAAAAAAAGGCACACAATCATAACTATAACTACCCAGTGGCAACCATCACTGGTTGATATATACACATGTATATAAATGTGTGTGACAAGATAGGGCAGTAGCACTACTAAATGTCACATTACAAGTTTTTCATA
Source organism: Lissotriton vulgaris (assembly GCF_964263255.1). Taxonomy (NCBI): domain Eukaryota; kingdom Metazoa; phylum Chordata; class Amphibia; order Caudata; family Salamandridae; genus Lissotriton; species Lissotriton vulgaris. The sequence goes on from NC_141693.1 coordinate 164,776,380, forward strand.
TTCTAAGCAACTCCTGTGTGTATTACAATTCTAGTACCTTGTGTATTACATTCGTATATACCTATGTAACATTATGCAGTCTAAGATTCCTTCCTTTTCCATCGCAGGATAACACTAAGTATAATGTAACAAACTCAAGCCTTAGAAGAGATGAGAAATCTGTTAAAATTGTTCAAAGTTTGTTTTCATCAATAATATAACGTTTATGAATACTTCTCTGTATCCCCTACGTCCAGCAATACAAATCTTTAAAGTTAACTGGTCTTGGCAAGGAAAATCTGACATCCATGTAGCTAGATCCTGCCTGCAGCAACACAGCATAACTGTTGCCAAGCAAAGGCACCGGGAAACACAAGGACAGTAATACCTACTAATTTAACGTGGCTACCATCTCTGCAGAATATGTGAGGGGTCAAGGTTTTCCAGGAATTGTCATTGTCAGCATGCTGCCTCATAACACGTTTGTGTGCAGGCAGCATCAATACAGACTGTGCTGCTACTCTGTTATTATCACCAGCTTTTCCTCTGTAGAAATCAAATTAGCACAAGTGGACCACTGTCACGTACTCAAGGACACCAGTCAAAAAAGACTTTATTCGGTTCATATTAAAACCATAAAAGCATACTAAACACTTCATACAATCAGACTAAAAAGAGCCGTAAATTAGAATAAAACTATACAAACATTAAATACATTCAATACAGATAATCAATTTATTTTCAAATTATTTCTAAAACCACATTTCCAGATTAGAGCATCCTTAGATTCAATTAATTCAAGCTAGTTCATAAGAATGAGCTATACACGTCTTATTATTCCTCTTTAATCTGACCGCCGCGGTAAGAAAATTACCAATGTTAAAAATCTCCCACACATTCGATAGCAGCTGCAGATAAAGGAGGGCTGGTTTAACCTGCAAAAAGCCTTTGTTTTTTTAAATTGGGAGAATAAAACGCTTCCGAATTTGAAGAAAGTGCTCACAGAAAAAAATAAAGTGCATTGTGTCTTGAACAGGAAAACCATCACAGGAACATAACCCCAAATCTTCCTCCCTTTTCCAACCCGGAGAATCAGCGAGGAGGAAATGGAATTGATTCAGCATGAATCTGACCAATAAAAAATGGTGATTTGGGTTAGTAACGATGTTCAAGTATGGCTCATTTGAATACAATGTTTTTAGCAATTGGTGAGCTCTTACAGTCGGCTTAACCAACTCCCTTTCTTCTCTAGCCATAGCAGCCATTAGCATATATGAATCCTTTACCCATTTGAAATCCCCTTTAACCAGCTTTTCAGGCGAGTTATATAACTCCGGTCGACCCAATTTTACTGTCAATTTGTAAACATAACAGCCAGGGGATACGATTCCCGTGATCAAGAGCTAAACAATCTCTTAGGATTTCCTGGTTCAACTCCAATTCAGGGTTTAACCAGGTTAAAATCCACTTTAAGAGAGGTGCAATGGCTATTAAATCCTCCACAAAACCAGCTCCACAATCCTGATGGACGATATAACCAGATGTGGATTGTGGGGCAGACAAAATATTTCTTAAAAACGTATTCTCAACTACTTGGATTGCCTTCACATTCCTAACACCCCAAAGATCCGCACCATACATTGCGAGGGAGATGCATTTTGATCCGTATACTTTTAAAAGTGCTTGCATTGGCCTGGCCCCCAATTTACGAGCAAATTCCAGAACAGCTGATGTCGATCTGGCCAGAACATTTCTTTTCGCTTGTATTTGTGGTGACCATGTGCCTTGATCGTCAAATATGATACCTAGATATGGAAAGGTGGAAACTCTAGACAACACATTCCCCTCGCAGTGCAGGGTTTTTACCCCTTTTGCTTTGCAGCCGATTGTTATGACATGGGATTTAGAAAAATTAACACTGAGGTCTAAAGATTTCATAAAAGCAGCAAATGAATTTAGGAGGAGTTGCAACCCTACCGTTGTTCGTGCTAAAAGGGCGGCATCATCCGCGTAAAGCAGTGCTGGGATCAGGCGATTCCCTGCCCGTGGATGTCTTGGCACACTTTACAAAAACTGGGGCCAAATTGTTGATGTAAAGGGTGAAAATTAAAGGGGACAAAATGCACCCCTGCCTAACGCCATTGGCAATGCGTCTCCCTCCTGTGCAATTGCCCATATGGTCATATATCAGCAAGGAAGTGCGAAATATTTTTATCAACACCTAGTTGGAGAAGTGGAGTGTTGTGGCTCACTGGTTAAAGGCCGCAGACCTGGAAGCAGAGGACGGCCCGGGACCAGGGTTCAATCCTCGATGCGGCAGGGTCGTGAACCAGGGTCAGCGGACTTGATAATTCTTGCCTCGGTGCCTACTCTAACCAGGGATCACACTCGGCAACTCTGGGCATTAGCTTGCCTCATCTCCACAACGGCCCCCCACAAACGCCGGGGATGCCTGGTTTCACCTTGGAGATACTCAGGAGGGAACATCTCACAGGGAAAGCCAGGACGGGTTCCCCAGCGGTCTATAGCGCCAGGATGCCTCCGGGTAGCAGTGCGCTTTACAAGACACACACATTTACATTTACATTTACATCACCCATAGTTTGGACCTATTCACTCGGTCAAAGGCCGAGGAAAGGTCCATTAACGCTAAATAAAGTGTGCCCTTTTTGACGACTGTGTACTTTCCAATTAAAAGGTATAAATTGCGACACTGATCAGTTGTGCCCCTGCCTTTCCTGAATCCAAATTGCAGATCTGAAAGGGTTTTAGTTTCAGCCAACCAACCTGTGAGCTTACTAAGTACCACCCTTCCAAGCACCTTAACAGCAGAATTAAAAAGGAAAATGGGTCGGTAACAACTAGGGACCCCTCTATTTCCCTTTTTGAAGATAGGTACTATTACTGACTCAGACAAAGTGCTAGCAATCCCGATTTACAGGCCTTATTAAAAACATTATACAGAATTTTGGACCACATCTTGACATCAGATTTAAAAAAAGATCAGCTAGTACGCCATCCGGTCCCGGAGTCTTATTGCACGTCATCCGGTTAATAGCCTCTGATACTTCTAACTCTGTAAAGGATCAAATATATGCCTCAATCTTAAATGTAGTGTTAAAATGAGTACACCAGAGCTGCTCCTGGATGCCACAGCCAAGGTGGTTATTAAAGGAATCTTGGAAAAAGGGTTTATTTACCACCTTCCAAAATTTGGAGGTATTTTTAATAACGTCAATAGATAATAGCTCATTCCAAGCCTCATTTCTGATCTCCTTTTTCCTATTTGCTGAAACCACTTTGTAAGTTTTCCTTAAAGCTGCTATGATGGACTTGTACGGCTGGTTTTGCTTCAGAGCCACCAGCAGCTTCCGATGAGCTAACGAGCAATTATGGTCAAACCATCCCTCCCATGATTTATCCTGCACCCTACACGGCCGTTTAAGATCTGAGGCAATCTGGGCACAAATTTTGGTGTAAGCCAAGAGAGCATCCATATCCCCTGCACTTTCATTCATGCCGATAGACATATCACAGCCAGCCTTGATCAATAGAGGCACAGGGTCAGACTGATTTGCATATGGCCATGTCTGAACTGGGGTGGCGGAGTGGGCTAAAGAACGGTGATGGATTAAACCCAGATCTGTTGACTGGGTGTGAGTGTTTGATTGGTTCAGATGCTCCGTCCATCACCACCCCCTTTTGTCCAGCTTTGATCAGAAGATTGGCATGAAAATCCCATGGCACCTCCTGGCACCAGTTAATTCTGCGGGCTTGATCTATAGGCCGTATATCAATTTACCCACCGTTCTATTGCATTTCTCAGGTTTCTTGAGATCATCCACCAAAGTCAAAATTACTGGATTATGGTCACTAAACATAGACCAGATTGCAGTATAGCCACTGACCCTGGTGCCCAACGCTGCACTGATGAAAATATAATCAATGATTGAACGCGTACCATTGCCTTTAAAGGTGGGTAAAGCTATAACCCCTTTAGATATTCTTGGATATATTAGGCCATTTTCTGCCATCAGCTCCTCCAAATAAACTCCCTGCGCTGAATGTTCAAAATGGGTTTCTCCTTGATCTTCTGGGCCTAGGCTATCCCAAACATAAGAATTGTCATAAAACAGTGCACATTAACCCCTTCGATGCTTGTGATGGAACGGTTCGGTAACGAGCGACGGTTGGGCTGTGCTTATGACGGAACCGTTCCGTCACGGCCACACCCGTTATTTAGAACCTTCAGCATAGCGCGAAAATTCACGCCGCGCTGAAGGTGTTAAAATCACCTAAAACAATAACCGAATAAGAATTTGTATTTTTCTCCTTATACAATTCAAGAAAATGATACATACCGACAAAATGTTCATTAGAATAAGCTCTATCAAAAGAATTATAAAAGTTTACAATGAGGATAGTACGAGCATTAGTAGATGCAATTTGCACTGCTAAACAATAGGATGAGCCTGTTTCCAATTTGGTATGAGTACTTGCAATATTCAGGGAAATCAGGGTCAATAACCAGCCTTTCGCCCTCCTCATAACGGAGGATATCGCTGGTGTAGAATAAGTAGAAAAGCCATCCAAACAGAACAGGTTATTAGTGTCCCATGTTTCCTGTAGCCCAATAACATCTGACTCACTTAAAGAGTTTCTCCACCGAACATCATCAAACTTATCTTTTAGCCCCGCAATATTCCAACTAAGTATCTTCGTACCCTAGTGGATTGTAAATGTAAAAAATTAAAATTGATACTTGCATAGCGCACTACTCACCCGCAAGGGTCTCAAGGCGCTTGTACGAATACCGCTGTGGAACCCATCCTGGCTTTCCCTGTGAGGCGTCCACTCCTGGGCACCCCCAAGGTGGAGGCCAGGCATCCTTAGCGTTGCGGGGGCCGTTGTGGAGATTAAACAAGCTATTGCCCAGAGTTGCAGAGTGGGACCCATGATTGGAATAGGCACTGAGGCGAGAATGATCAGGTCCGTGGAATTTTGAGCCCAAGACCCGCCGAGGCGGGGAAATGAACCTTGGTCCCAGGCTAGACCTCCGCATCAGGGTCTGCCGCTCTAATCATTGAGCCACAGTGTTACCCTGTCCCTAGTAGATGTACCTAGCGCTTGGGTTTCCTTAGTATGAGCCAACTTCCTATGTGTGATGGTCTTGGATGGTGCTGGAGGGCCCAGTCAATCTATCTCTTCTAGGCTTGTAAATGCCTCAAATCTATTATGGGTAGGTAGGGTATACCCGTAAAATCCCTGGGCTTGTATTTTGTCTGTGCGTTCAGGCCTTCCTCTTACCATTGGTGGCATATTTCAGTGAAAGAACCCTAAAGGAAGAATACTGATACCATCCTCACTTAGGTGCCTAGATCCAGCCCTATCCAAGATCAATTTAACAATCTGTGGAGACCAGCGACGGCTCGTGGAGGGAGTTGCGGTGAGGCAGGAGGGCGGGGAGGGGGAGGGGCAGGGCGGAGGTTGCTAAAAACCGGCATATGGATAATTGCAGGTAAGTAAACAATTTAATTAATAAAACGAATTTCGTAGTGCGCCTTGCATCGCAAAATGCAATGCAGTGCGAGCTACGAAATTCGTTGTATTAATTAAATTGTTTACTTACCTGCAATTATCCATATGCCGGTTTTTAGCAACCTCCGCCCTGCCCCTCCTCCTCCCCGCCCTCCTGCCCCACCGTAACTCCCTCCACGAGCCGTCGCTGGTGGAGACCCAAAATTCAATATCACACAGTCACCTCTACTGGTTTTAACAGAGTTCCCTATCCAGGTAATCCTACGGGTCATTTTAAATTCTTTGAATAAACGACTACCTAGCCCTGTTAAGAGGTTTTAGTGATGAAGAGCCTTATTCCTAAGGGTAACCCAATGTTTCTCTACTCCGCTTTGCAAGGGGGTACATTTGACATAATAACAGTATGTGGCGCAGCCTCAGGAGGTAGATTTAGCCTAGATTTAGCCTATCGGCTGTACTTTGACAAAGAAGGTCTCCCCGGCCCAACCCAACCCATTATTTTTATCCCCCCTTAAATCATTCCTTAGCCTTTTATTAACTTGCGGAACATGCATACTACCTGTAATTACTGGGGGAGCTTGGGCAACAGCGGTGCAGCCTACATCAGCCATATTTGGGGTCTGGTTTGACACTACAGCTAATTCCCCAATCAACGCAGTGGGCACGCTAGTTCTACCGCTAGATGAATTATGTTCAGGAGAAAGAAGCTGATTCTCAATTATGCTCACTCTAGAATCTATGTCAGAAAGTTTAGAGGAAATGGGTTTCAATAATCCCAATAATTTCTCCTCGAATTTTGCTACAATTCCAGGTTGCAAGACGCCTGCCCAGACCAGGCCTGTGAGCTAGTGCTTATTAAACTGGGTGTATTTGGCATAACAGTCTCAAGCGCACAACCTTTCTTACCCCGGGTACTTCCTCTTGTTTTAGGCACTTTGCTGGTCTTGTGTAAAGTAGCTGGCAAGCCACCCGTTTTCCTTTTTTAGCTATAGCGGTGGTCGTACACTCCCCTTCTTTTGCATGAGTTAATCGTTGCTGGATAGTCTTTTGGATATGATTTTGGGGGGGAGGGACGAGTGGTGGTAGAGACCCCTACTTTATTAGATGCATAATCTATTGGGGCGACCGGTAATAAAGTTCCTGAATGCTGCATCAATTCAACATGAACATCTAATTTGTCTACTGTGTCTTCTGTTTCTGATACCAACAACGGGTCAGTTAAAGAAGCTCCAGGGGAGGTATGACGATGGTCTAGCAAAAGTCGCCTTTGGGTCAGCTCTATCTTGTGGTTAAGTACTGATTCTGCCCTTAAGAGAAACGCATCAAGGGTTCCTACCACCCCTGAACCCCCTCCTCCCTTACAGCTGCCCTTGCTCATGATTGACAATTACTAGGATACACAATTGTTAAAATATACAAGTAATGTTCATGTAACAAATGCGCCTTAAAGTCACTAACCGAGTTTTGGGAGACACAGGAATGTCAATGAAAGGGGGGTAGCCCAGCCCTGCCTCCTCCTGGCTACGACGGACACACTTAGGTCTTAATTACGAGTTACCCGAAACAGTACACTCAATGGGATATCCCTTCTCTTTTCTCCTGGCCCGGAATTAGCAGATCTACAAACTCTAGTCCTGATCATTCTGGTCCCAGAGAAATAGGACCTGTAGACGGATGTATGATGTTACAATGCATACTTTTACAACGCCTACCTTTACAACGCAATTTTTCCACCGCAACATCAATTACAACGCATACCATTACAACGCATGCCATTACAACAAATTCTTTGAAACTACCTTTACAACGCATTCCACTACAACGCATAATACCTTTACAACGCATACCATTACAAAGCATAACATTACATTGCATGTAAGGTAAGTGTTGGATAGTGTAGGGGTTAAAATTACTATTCTAACTCCAGGAGGTGTAACAGTAGGGTAAGTGTTGGATAGTGTGGGGGTAAAAATTACTATTCTAACTCCAGGGGGCGCAACAGTAGGGTAAGTGTTGGATAGTGTAGTGGTAAAAATTACTATTCTAACTCCAGGGGGTGCAACAGTAGGGTAAGTGTTGGATAGTGTAAGGGTACTATGTGTTGTAATGCTATGCGTTGTAATGGTATGCGTTGTAATGACTGCGTTGTAATGGCATGCGTTGTAGAGGTGTGCGTTGTAGTGTCATGCGTTGTAATGGTTGCATTGTAAATGCATGCGTTGTAATGGCTGTTGCGTTGTAAAAGTTTTGTTGTAATGGTAGTGCGGTGTAAAAGTTGCGTTGTAAAGGTTGTTTCCCCCTGTAGGCTAATGAGGAGCTGCGAGGCTGCAGGTAGCTACTGCACCTGGACAAAGGCATGGAATCCCTGCATTAGGGGCTGGATACACCTTTAATAGTGAAAGCACCTTAGACATCATCCACAGTGGGATATAAATGAAAGGACTAGTGCCCTGGAACTGCTCCTACCAATGATGGTCGCCACATTGGGTGGCAGGTAGTGGCAGTAGCCACTCTCACTCAGAATGGAAGTACAGTTTGTGTGTTCTTCATTCATCAGAGTCCAACTCGGATGATGAACAGAAATGCAAACGGATGGAGACCCTTCAGCAGGCAAGCATGAGTTAATGAGGGGAAAACACAAGGCTATCCAGAAAAAAGAACAGTGCAAACACCAGATCTTTCCTGTGCCGTAAAGAAGACTTTCAGCATATCACTGTCCTCGTGTTTCTCTTTCTCCATATGCACAGTCTTCATTGTGACCCTCTGTCTTTCTGTCTTCAGCCCTCAATGTATGCATTGTGCTCCTATCTGGCATAACAAAAATGAATGTGTCCTCATGTAACACAACTGGTGCTATGTAAAGCGCTCTGATACCCGATACCTTCGGGTCAAGTTTGCAGTACATAATACTTTGTTAAAAAAAATATATATATATATATTGGCATTATATCTCTGTGTATGCATTATGTACTATGTTCCTGTCTCCATATATCTTTTTGTGTAATAATTAGTCATTATGTTACCCTCTGGATTCCTGTTGCGCTCCCTCTTTCCACATGCATCCATTGTTCGTTATGCTGTTCTCTGCCTCCTCATCTTGGTTTCTCCATATAGTTTCCACATATTGTGCCTAATTCACAAAGGTAAACAAACACTTTTGTGTAAATTTACAATTGTTTGCTGTTCACAAAATGATTTACGAATGGTATCATTAGGAGTGCAGACTTTCTGCACATAAAAAGGTAGGCCTTTTTATGTGCAGAGACTCCTCACTCATAAAGATACTACTCGTAAATCCCTTTGTGAATAGAAAACACTCATAAACTTACACAAACGTGTACATTTACCTTTCTTCCTGTATCTAGCCACCCATGTATGCATTGTTGTGTTTCTCTGTCCCCTTCCTTTATCTGTCCATTGTTCATCGTATTCTTCTCCACCTCTCTCTCTTTCTCGCTCTATGTGTATTGATTGTTCATTATGTTACTCAGTCGAACAGTCTCTATCACTCTTTCTCGATACCTATTCTCTTTGTCTTCCTGTCTGTCCCCCTTTATGTTTTCATTGTTCATTGTGTTCCTCTCTGTCCCATTGCCTGGATCCCTTTACAGAATGATCCATCTTGCACTGGGTTCTTCTCCGCCTTAATATCCTCCTTCATCTATGAACCTGTTGTTCACTGGGTTCCTATTATTTTGTCTCATGACCCACCCTTCTTTCTCATTGTATCTGTCATTCATCAAATTGCTGATTGTCTTTCACTCTTTTGCAATATATATATCAAGATTAATCTAAATTCATCTATTACTGCAAGTTTTCAGTCCGCTCGCTTCTTTATTTTACACATTTACTCTTTCTTTTTACCCCCATCTATCTATTTCATCATGCACAATCCCTAAATTTTCCGGTCTGAGGATCTGTGGGAGACATCTAATTTCCAAGACCATGGCATGGCATCTGATGGATTGTGTACTGGGAGACGGGCCAGACCATGCGTCCCATATCCCTTACTCTGCCCCTTCTGTCCAGATAAGGCTCAGCATGGGGAGCTGGGAGATGACACTTTGTAGTGTGCACAACCTTGGTTATTCAGATCTGCAGCAAAGTCATCAATCTAAATATTGCCACTAGAATTATCCCATTCTGCGGCAATGGCTTTTTTCGCATAATAATGGATTTCGTTCATTTACCACATAATCCATCAATGCTGCATAATTTCCAGATTTTAGCAAAAAAATGTTTCTAGATTAAACTGATCAAAAGTTACAAAATGGCAGTGACGTGTGTTGCTGTGCAGTGGTAGGCATTTCGCAAAGGTTGACTGTTCATCTTTGCATATCACTTGGTATTTGAGCATTAGACTAATACTAATGAGGTGAAACGTTTGCCCAGACAGTGTTGATGTGTAAAAACTCAGGGTGGGCGGAACTCACGGAGTTACAGAAAAACTCTGCGGGATTCCCCTGAAGTTTGCCAACAAGTGGAAAATCTGCAGCTAGCGCTTCAATTTAGCGTTGGTAACACAAGCAGCTTTTGGAATCAGAGCAAAGGGCTCCATGCGTTGTGCAAGCGAGCACAGCAATTCGAGTTGATGTTGCTGCCGCTTGAGTAGAAAATGTATGCGAGCAGCAGCAAATCCATTCGAATGGAAGCCCTCTGACCACAACTGATTGCGAAGGCCGGCGACCACCCGTGTTCGAAAAGTATGCTAGGGGATGCCCAATCCCGCTCGCCAGTTTGCATGGAGTAGCCAAAATTCCACCAATTCCACGGACGGAACAGAATATTTCACCCACCTCTAGCAAAAATGACAAAATAATGAACTGATATGTGCTGTATTATGCTGCATAATTAGAATTTTCTTACTGCATAACATAGTAAACCCCGCCCCATAATTTGATCCTCTCTTGCCGCATGATTCCAGTGTCCCTGATTGTAATTCATCACTCTGGCTAGTCTCTTCTGAAATATAAATCCACCTTGCACCTCAATCAAATTCTAATAATGCCATCACCATTTTGGTAAAAGGAAACACTTTTCTATGTTTGTTTGTGACATTGCATGTGAGTGTGTGCATGATTGTGTATTTGAGCGTGTGTGTATGTGTGTGAATGTGTGTGAGAGTATTCCCTCCCCCCCCCCCAGCGCCTTGAGACCCTACGGGTATGTAGCGCGCTTTATAAGTGTCACTGATTGATTGATTGTGTGTTTCTGTGTGTCTTTAGGTTCCATAAGCACACAAGTTTGGAGTTACAATAAGACTTGCATATTAAAAGGGGTGGATGGGTAAGGCCTGCAGTGCACTTGTTGGACTGCCTCCTCCGGACTAGCATTTGCTGTCTTCCTTAAAAACCAATGGCTCCCATGAACTGCAGCAGGGGAGAGAAATGTGGCTGCAAATGTCAGTAGCTCTTCCCATGCGCTGGGGCCCTTGAATGCGTTTCCCTACACAGGTGTTATTTGGACCATGCAGGGACATGCACGGCATTGCCTTTCTACCTCTACCGAATGGGAATGGTATAATCCTCTGCACACATACCTTGCATGTGTAGGCAGTGCTACAAGTGGGATGAAAAAGGTGAGGGTTTTTCTAAAAGGAGGGTGACCAAAGATACTTAAAAAGGAATCCTGTTCAATAGGCCTGGCCGATGTGATTAAGGGTGTGCCTTAAAACATGTGCCATTTTCTTTTATTGCATCCAGACATATCAAACAACATTGAATGTATGCTTAAAACTAGGCAGACATATTATTGGCATTATAAATAGCTGTTTGCAGTATCAGATGAACAAGTAACAACTATTTTTTATGTCAATGGTTAGAATAGAAAATTGTTCTTTTCTAAAAAGATGAAACTGTAAATTAAACATAACAGAAGTCTGTAGAAGAGGTTGGTCTTCGGAGTGTCTAAGTCACTCCTGTTCTCCCCATCACACTCCTTTCATCTGCAAACTCTCAGTTACAGACTTACATACTTTTTTCTCCCAGAAACGTTCTTGGGAGGATTGGAGGATTGGATCATCATCTTTGAAAACTACTTAGATGCCCTAGATGGCCAAGAGGTCAGTTCTTGGAGAAAAAAGGCATTGTTGCTTAGTACCTTGGGTAAGGATGATCAGCGTATTTTAGATACCATCTACAAGCCTTACAAGCAAATGGGGAACCTGTGCCAGGTGAATACAAATAAGCAGTGTGTAGGCTAGAGGCAAAGTATGCAAAAGAGGAATACTTGGTCATGAATCGCTATACATTCTATACCCACCACCAAAGAAGAGAATAATCTATTGATGAGTTTGTAGCTAGGTTAAGGGAGCTTTCCATCAAGTGCAAATTCGATGTTATGGCTGACGAATTAATTAGAGACAAATTAATTGTTCAGTGTCACAATAAAAAAATCCCCAAAAGTTAGTGGGTGGCCAAAAAACCCTTGTTAAAAGTAGGCATCCATCTTGCCAAGTTAATAGAACAGTCCAAGTGTTGCATGAAGGAGCTAGAGAAACTCAACCGCAGCCATGCCATTGCGGAGGATATCTCGCCTGCTGGTTATCAGGGGAAGCCCATAGAATTAGTGGACTATTTTGAAGCAGACATCGTATTTTCCAACAGATCCACTAGAGGTAAGGTGAATGTCGTTGAGAACAGACCACCCATTTTGGGTTGGAGCCAACAATATGACCTTCACATACCACTGAACCCAAGGGCACCTTTGCAGGTCATGGTGGTAGAAGATGAGGGTCTAGAAGACATACTCAAAGAGGCTGTTGTGGTTTTTCATGAAGAGTTAGGGCAGCTCAAAGGGTATGTCCATAAAATCGTCTTGACGCCATACCAGTCCAGCATAAACTAAGGAGGGTACCCCTAAATGGTGAGGGAGGAGGTGAAGTCCCTCATAAAGAAGATTTTGGATGTTAGCATGATAGAACCTGTGGACGCTTCTTGTTGGGTGCCTGTAGTGGTTATCACTAAAAAGGCGGATGGCAAACTTAGATTTTGTGTGGACTTGAGGTTGTTGAATAAGTGTGTGGTTGCAGACACTTTCCTTTGCCCAATATAGGGGAGCTACTTTTCACTTTGAAAGATGCCAGGTTTTTCTCATAGCTCGATCTCAAAAGTGCGTACCACCAAATAAGGTTGCATAAGGAATCAAAGCATCTGAGGAATTATTGCCACAGAAGGTACATTTCAGTTCAAACGGTTGCCTTTCGGCTTCTCCTCAGCTGCTAGTGTGTTTCAGCGCATGGTCACGGATATCTTCAAGGGCATTGATAAAGCTATTTACTTCCAAGATGAAATTCTTAAGACTGTCATCGAGCACAACGAAGTTTTGAAGTTGGTATTGCAGAGACTTGCAGAGGTGGGTCTGACCCTATACAAAGAAAAGTGCCCATTCTTGGTGGAACTGATCGAGTATTTGGGTTACGAAAGGAATAATAAAGCCCAAGAAAACTTGCTCAGCGCCATTGAACTGGCCTTGGCTCCTCTCGACAAGGATCAGCTGAGGTCCTTTATGGGCCTGATAAAGTACTATTCTGTGTTTGTACATGGCGTGGGTTTTCTGATAAGACGTCGTGTTTGAGCCAGTTGCTTAAAAAAGGGGCAAAATTTGAGTGGAAGGAGCAGCATGCTGACTATTTCAACAGCATAAAAAATTAAATCTGCCAGTCAAATGTCTTAGCACCATTTGATATCAAGTTCCATCGTCATGGTTGATCCCAGTGCCACAGGTTTAGGTCCATTCTTTCGCAGAAACATCCCAGGGGAGGGAAAAACAGTTCGCATTCGCGTCTAGGACGCTTACATCTGCCGAACAGAACTATTCGGTGATAGAAAGGGCGGCACTGGCGGCAGCTTGGGGAGTGTAATATTTTCGCACGTATCTCTGGGGTACGAGGTTTTCACTTAAGGCTGATCACAAGCCTTTGGTGACAATCTTGTCCACTGGAGGTGTGGGCAAAGAGTATGCAAGGTTAGCTAGACTCGTGGCAAGACCTCAAGAATGTCAATATGAGATTACACACATTCAGGGTTGGAGAAATCTTCAGGCAGATTGTCTTTCTATGTTGTCTCTAAATTGGAAAATAATTGATGATCCTCCTGTGTCTCACTCCAGTGAGGATGGTGCTGTCACTTCTGTGCAAGATGTGGTGGTCGGAGAGAGAACTTTCACGGCCGAAGAGTGGCGCAGAGAAATGGAGGCATATGATGAGGTTCTCAAGGCAGTGATGAATCTGATTAATTTGTGTTCCATACGAGAGAGTTGTGTGATGGTGTTGGTGCGTCCTTTCATCAAGGTTTTGGAGGAGTTGTCACTGTGTGGTGGTAACATCGTGATGAGAGGGGACAGATTTGTTCCACCATTTGAACTGAGGACAAAGTTACAGGCTCTTGTACACATGAAGGCACATTTTGGTGGCCAGCCATAGATGAGCAGTTGGCAACCTGGGTTTAAAAGTGTTCTATGTGCAAGGAGGGTGAAAAGAGACTAAAAGTGGGATCTAAGACAGATGTGTCACATCAGGGACCCAGGCGAGGCACAGGACAGTATTTGTTTGGACATCATTGGTCCCATGAACAAATTATCCCCTCGGGATCAGTTAGCCATTGTTGTGGTTGATGTCTTTTCCAAATGGTTGAGTGTGAAGTTTGTAAGGGACATCAAACCAAGAGTACAATTTCCTTTTTGAATAAGTTATTCCATGATGAGAGTTTCCTCTCAGTCATCATCACTGACAATGGTACGCAATTGACTTCACTTGACATGCAAACTTTTCTTAACAGTTGTGGGGTCGTGTATCATCACACCTCTTTGTTCAACCCACAAGGGGAACGGTCTCTGTGCTAGATCCAACAGAGACTTTAAGGTCATTATTCAGAAGGCATGTGTGAGTGGTGGGGCTACGCGCACTATGGTTGATAAAATGGTGTGGGCTTATCGCATCACCAGGCAAAACCAGAGTGGGAAGTCTCCCATTCAAGTTGATGCATGGAAGGTACCCAGGTTCTAAGTTAGCCCCTGCATGGAGAAGAGAGTGAGAGATGGATGGTGGGGAGAGGAGTGTTGTATGCATGAATGCTTCACACTCTGAAAGGAACCACATCAGTAATGCAGATTTAGTCAAGGTCAAGACTGCGGAGGCTTGGCAAAGGTCTCTCCAAGTTCAAAGGGCCTTTTAGAGTTAAGAGTGCTTTTCCACATTTTGTTGTCTTTGAGAATGGTGAGAAGTGGAACCTCTGTTGTGTGGCTTTTTATCAGAATGGTGCACATGCTGCTGAGAGTGTTGACCTTTACCAAAAGAGTGCAGCTTCTCCTGAAAATGTTCCGGGCAAGAACAGTGGTTATATGTTGGCACAGGAGGTAGGAACTACAGTTTTCAGTTCTGATGGTAATGTGAGGGGAGGTGATGGTGATGCTAACAAGAGTGGTGTTTCTGCCATCTCGGGGGAGAAAGCTTCCAGGCTGTGAGGAGTTTGAAAAGGCGTAGGCCACCTGCGTATGCTAATGACTTCGTATGCTAATTCCTGTTTTTGTATTTGCTTTGTTTTCTTAGTTTCTTTGCTCTGGTAAATGGGAAAGATGTGCTGTACATGTGTTATTAGCCCCTTTTCTATGTTCCTTGTTCCCCTGCCCCTCTAGAACCTTGTATGAGCATTCCTGAGTTGTTTCTCAAGTGAACGTTCTTCACTGGTCAGTTACTCCCTGGTCAGCTGTGCAGTGTCCGTTACGCTGCTGGCTCTCTTAATAAGACGACGTTACTTACCTGCTTGGAGCGCTTTGGCTTCTTTCTTGACAACACAACCCTACATATCTCACACATCATCTCTTTATTCACCATGACTGTCTTTTCACTATGCCCTTGCATTACCTCTCCTTCACCATTACCTCTCTTTATCACACATACACATTCCCTCCTCACCGCATTGTCGTTTCCTTTGACACTGTCAATATTTCACTCTCTATGTAGCTTTGTATCACACTTTCACATAAAATGTTAATTACAATTGGCACATCCGTGGCCATTACTGTGTGTGTTTTGCAGAGAGGTCAATGACTGAGAGAGCGTATCATCTGTCCCACTGCCATGCACTGTCAAAACTCACAGCCTTCAGCCTCATCTTCGCAGAACTCAGTTGTGCCATGTCATGAATACAACTTAAACTCACCTACAGGCTACTCAGTTTATTTTATGCACTTCAAAAAAATGAGTCATAATCTGCATGAAAAACTTACATAACTACAACTTCCCCCAAAATATTTCAACAGGAAATGAGTAGATGAAATGGATTGATTATCTTAAGGACTTGTACACTCACTGTTGAGAAATCGATGTGTGTTTTTGTTTGTAAAGTTAAGGACCTAAATATGGGCCCTAATAAGGACTCATTTCAAAGACAGTTTTTATTTACAGTCAGGTTTGTGACCTGGTAGTACCCACCCCACTTAATGCCATGTCTGTGTTAGAGGACTGTGATGCACTTGGTGGGCCAACTTTTCTACCTGGACTGCGTCTTTTCCTCCGGGAGACTGAGCGAGCTCCGGACAATCCTATCAGAGGGGATTTATATCTGATTGAGACATTAGCCCAGATCCCTTACTTTTCACAATTTCCCAGGCGTCAGGCTGGATCCGGAAGACTTTTGCTTGAGCAATACCTTTGTGCACCGGTAGGTGACATCAGTTGGCTCCGTGTGACATCATCACGTCGTCCGTGCTGGAAGTGACATCCGTGTCCCCGATATAGGTGCCACCTCGATGCACTGACGTCAGTTTTTTTCTTTCCGTGCCAGCTAGCACAGATCCGTGAAGAGAGCTACTTTCACTTTTTGACAGGCTTTTTTCGATGTTTTGTGGCCAATTTTTTGTGTGTAGGTTTTTCCATAATGTGAAAGAAGACTTCTGGATTCAAACTGTGCAGCATCCACCATCGCGTCAAGTCTGTGACAGATCCACACTTAATTTGTCTCTGGTGCCTGAAGCGAGATTCCAACTCTAAGTCATGCCCCGATTACAGTGCCATGGCTCTGAAAGGTTTGAGGGAGTGGTCACTAAAGCTGCTGGTGGCCCAGTGCCATGCCATTTGTCCCGGAGGTCTCGGTTGAGAGGAAGGTGTGGGCAGCACTCCGGGAGTCCTAGGTATTCGTCCTTTCAATCAAAGTCATCAGGTTGGTCAGGTAAAATGCATAAGATACACAAGAAGTTTATGTTTGCTTCAACTTCTTCCTGTCCTTCGGCCGATTTGACAGAGGGGACTTGGCGCTCTAGGCCTCATTCTGCAGAACTTGAGCCTGGATCAGTTCTGAGCTTCCCTGCCTTACAAGGAGTGACCCCTGCCCCGCTTGAAGAATTTGCTGCCTCACATTTGGGCGACCTGATTATCTCTGAACGCCAAAGGTCCAAGGAGGCTCAGAGGGTTCCCTGCTGGTAGCTTTGGCCCGGTACATGTGCCCCCAATGGATCCAGTGGTGGATCCGGACCAGACCGGGGCTTATCGTGCCACTGCAACCTTTGTCAGTGCGGGCACCCATGCCGAGACTCCCAATGCCGCCACCAGCCCCATACTTATCCGTGACGACCCGGAGCGGGATAGGCACCTACCGATTTCAATTCTGTCGCCAATGGCACCCTTGGGTCCTGGATCTATTCCTTAGCCTTATTTTGAAGAGCTAGGAATGGTGGAAGATTGGGAGGGGTTGCTGGACACTTTATAAGACCAGCCAGAGCACAAATTGGACTGGTATGAGGAATTGGGTGAGGCCAGTGGATTGTTAACCTCTCCAGATTGTGGCCTACTTTCTCCCCCTACCGTGGCTACAGAGGGGGGAGCTTAATATGCTGTTGTGGTGAGGAGGGCAGCTGAAGTCCTGGACCTTCAGCTCCCTTCGGTGAAAGTCAAGACAAACATCTTGACAGAGGTCCTGCAGCTGTGTGTCTCCTCCTCAGCGCCAGGAAGCCGCTTGGCCGCAGTGCGCTTTAGAAATTTCTTTTTCATTTCATTTCATTTCATTTCCTCTGAACCCCTCCTGCCTTTCGACAAGGCCTTGACTGATGTCTTTCTGGGAACCTGGTCCAAGCCCAGCACAGGGCTCCTATGAATAGTACAATTGCCCACCACCACCACCTGCACTCGCCAACCCAAATTTTCTCACCAACTACCCTACTCTGAGAGCTCGGTGGTCCAAGCCTGTACCTCACAAGGCGTGTTCCCTTACGCAACCACGGACAGGGAATCCAAGAGGCTGGATAGTTGGAGGCAAGAAAAACAATTCTTCCGCCAGCCTTGCATTGCGGTCGGTAAACACTGCATGTCTATTGGGACGGTATGCCCACAATTTATGGGAAATGGTTGCACAAGGGCTACCTCAGGTCTTGGAGGAGGCCCAGTCTTTTCAGAGGCAAGCGTTCGAATCCCACCACTGCCACCAATGTTAGAAATGGGGGTCTCTAGTTGGCAGAGGTAGGTTCCTTTGTCCAAATAGGGACCCTTGCTTCTAGTCAGGGTAAGGGGGATACACACTTTAGATAACCCCTGCTCACCCCCTGGGTAGGTTGGCATGAACAGGCAGCCTTTTTCCAAACGCAATGTGTAAAGTATTTGTACCAACACACACAGTAACACAGTGAAAACACCACAAAAAAATACCACACCAGTTTAGAAAAATAAAATATCTTTATCTAAACTAAACGAGACCAGAATGACAAAAATCCAACATACACAGTTAAAAATATAACTTTGAATAGGTTTCAAGAACTTGTACCATAGAAAACTATGGATGTGTGACTTTTCACCAAAGTACCTGTAAATGCGTCAAAGTTCACAAGCCAAACAACCGCACAGGTACGATGCGTTTAAATCCAGGCCATGGCGGTGATCGATGCAGCGGGATCGAGCGGCGCAGCGTCGGTCCTCTTCAGCCCCGATCCCTCGATGCATCGATTTTTGCAGCAGCAACAGTCGCTGCAGCGGCTTCCACAGCGGTGTGGCGTGGTGATGCGTGGAAATTCTTGTTGCACTGCGGCGATGCGTGGGTAAAACAGCCACAAGAAGAGCGATGCATTGATGTCTGTAGTTCTTTGAGTTTCTTCTTGCTTCCAGCTCCCAAACAGCAGCAACAACCTCCAGAGGCCCAAAACTGGCAAAGGCACGTCTTGGCAGGTCAGCACTCACAGCAGCCAAGTTCAGGGGAGGGTGAAGTCGTTGTGTCCCTGAGACTTCTGAACAGGAGGTCAGCCAACTTCAAGCCCTTGGGGATCTCCTTCAAGCAGGAGACACCGCGCACAGCAAAGTCCTTCTCCTTTCCTTGGCAGAAACAGCAACTGCAGGCCAACCCTAGACACCCAGCAAGGGCAGTACTTCTCCTCATTCTCTCCAGCTCTTCTCCTTGGCAAAGGTTCCTCTTGAATTCCAGGAATGATCTAAGGTTCAGGGGTTTTAGTTTTAATACATATACCCCAACATGTCTTTGTTCTCTTTGTGAAAGGGACTCTGAGCCCAGTTCAAACATGTTCTGGGGGGCACTCTGCAAGTGCACAACAACATTCATTGCCAGAGTGAGCCTTGACTCCAGACACACCACAGGGAGGCGGAACCAGCATTGTGGAAGGCAGGCACAGCCTTATTGAGGAATAGGTACTACTCCTCCCACCACTACAAATGCAGATCAGGCCTATTCAGCCTAGTGCTGACTCATCCAGACTCGTGGAGCCACTGCACCTTCCTAGCCCCTGTCACTCCAAAGCCAGATAGTCAATCCACAAACATGCAGAGGCACACAGGATGGTTGAAGACGATAATAGCTACTTTCTAAAAGTGCTATTTTTAAACACACAATTTAAAAAACATCTTTACTAAAAGATGTGTTATTAAATCCTGGGTTCAGGTATACCAAACTCAATTTTTCTGTCTTATCCCTATTGGAAGATATGCTTGTAAAATTTTACTAAGCACTTCCCATTCTCTCCTATGGGGGAAGATAGCCTTTCAGAGGTGAAAAACAAAATTGGCAGTATTTCACTATCAGGACATGTTACACATTCCAGTACATGTCCTACCTATCACATACACTGCACCCTGCCCAGGGGGTACCTTGGGCCTACCATAGGGGTGCTGTATATGTGTATGAAAAGGGAAGGTTAGGGCCTGGCAAGTGGGTGCACTTGCCAAGTTGACATGGCGGTTAAGAAACTGCACGGGCACTGCGTTGGCAGACCTGAGACATTTTTTTTTCCGGGATACTTATGTGGGTGGCACAATAAGTGCAGCAAGCCACTAGTAGCATTTGATTTACCAGCCCTGGCACACTCAGTGCACTTTACTATGACCTACTGCCTACTGGTAAAACAAATATGCCAATCAGGGATAAACAATCACAGTAACAATTTTAATAGAGAGCATATGCACTTTAGCACTGATCAGCAGCTGTAAAGCGCCCAGAGTCCTATAGCCAACAACAACAGGCCAGGAAAAAATAGGAGGAAGAAGCAAAGTGTTTGGGGATAACCCTGCAATAAGTTCCATTTCCAACAGACAGTATACCAACTCTTTGTGGGAAATGGTTGCACAAGTGCTACCTCAGGCCTCGGAGGAGGCCCGGGCCATTCTCTCCCAAGTAATATCAGATATGAGAGGAGCAGCAAGGTTCACTATTCATTGTGGGATTGACACCACCGACTTACTGGGCAGAGCAATGTCATAGATGGTGGCTGTTCAACTGCATGCCTGGCTGAGAACTTCTGGCTTTTCTGGGGATGTCTAGGCTATCCTTAGGAACAGGCCCTTTGAGAGCACCCGTTTCTTCGGAGACCAGGCAGACGTTGCCCTGAAGTGCTTTAAGGACTCACGGGCTACATCCAATTCCTTGGGCCTCTCAGTGTCCAACCATCCCCCACCTGATTTTTTCCCTTTTCATGGCCATGGATGGGCTTTCAGCCGTGCCACCCATATCCCAACCACAAGACCATGCAAGTTCAGCAACCTCGCCATGGGCGCGGCTCCTTTCAACCTCGTGGGTTGGGCGGCCAGAGGTCGAGTCAGTCCACTCCTCCACCTGCAGCCTCCAAAAGTTCCTAGTCTAGCCTTTCAAGATCGTGGACAGCCAGTTGGTGGTAGGAACAGCATTCACCTCCATCATTGGTAAAACATCACCTTGGACAGGTGGGATCTTCAGATAGTCCAAAAGGGCTACTCCCTCCCCTTCAAGACTATCCCTCCCTCCATGTCTCCAGTTTAAGACCGGCTGACGGAGGAGCACCTGAACTTTCTTCAGGAGGAAGTCCGGACTCTCTTGGCCAGGGAAGCCCTAGAGAGGGTTTGACCGCAAGAAGTAGGCTGTGGTTGCTATTCCCGCTCATTTCTGGACCCGAGAAAGGACAAGGGCCTTCGCCCTCTTCTACATCTGTGAGCCATCAACTACTTCCTCAGAAAGGAAAAGTTCAAAATGCTCACTCTGGCTCTGGTTCTGTCTGCCCTAGACCCCGGAGACTGATTGGTTGCCTTGGACTTGCATGGATGCCTATTTTCAAATTCCCATCCTGCCTGCCCATCAGTGTTACCTGCGGTTCATGGTAGGCCACAAGCACTTTCAGTTAACAGTGCTCCCCTTTGGCCTTACCAGCACACCTCATGTGTTCACCAAGGGGACGGCAGTGGTCGCAGCTTATCTGTGCAGATCAGGGGTGCCAGTCTTCCCCAATCTCGACTACTGGCTGTTGAACGTGAGTTCGCCCCAAGTCTGTCCACTCCCACCTCCATACTATGGTGAGTCTCCTGCTTTTGCTGGGGTTTACTATCAACGTGTCGAAATAACACCCAACTCTCGCTTTAAAGCTCCCTTTCATCGGAGCTGTTCTGGATACAGTGCATATTCGGACCTATCCTCCAGAGCGGCGAGTCCTGCATATTCAGGCTATGATACCGATTGTTAGATCTGGCACCATTGGCGTGGGTCTCCTTTCCATTTTTGCTGTTGCCTCATGTATTTTTGCTAGTATTAGATGCTTTGGGCACTGTACCACTGCTATTGCCACAGTGCAAGTGCTCCCTATTGTAATGTATTAATCAGTGGTTCCATGTTTGGCTATTTGGTTTACCTGTCAGACCCTAGTCTAGTGCACTGAGTGTGCCCAGGGTGTGTAAATCCAAATGCTTCTGGTGGGCCTACTGCACTGGTTGTGCCACCCACAGAAGCAGCCTTGTAAAATGTGTCTAAGGTCTGCCATTGCAGAGCCTGCGTGCAGTCTGGTACTGTCATGCTAACTGGGCAAGTGCAACCACTTGCCAGTCCCTAAACCTTCCCTTTCCTTTATATCAGGCACCCCTATAGTAGGCCCAAGGGCAGGGTGCATTGTACATATACGGTAGGACAAGCCCTGGTGTGTGTAGCATGTCCTAATAGTGAATTACAGCCATTTCCCCTTTTTACTATTGCAAGGCTACCTGTTCTCCATAGGCCAGAATGGGCTGTTAGATTATGATATGTTTGTAATCCTAACTGTCTGAGAGAACTGGGTAGAAATTCGAGTTTAGTATGCCTGAACTCAGAATGATAAAATACATCTTTTAGTGAAGTTGGTTTTAACATTCTGTGTTTGCAAATACCACTTTTAGAAAGTAGGTATTTGCTTGCCCAACCTTTCCAGCTTGCCTCTGCTAGGTTGTGTATTCCTTTGTCTGTGTCTGGTTTTGTAAGTGACAGGGCTGTAGGATTCCAAGAGACAGGGTGAGTCAGCCCAGTGCTGAATAGAGAGATCTACATCTAGATGGGAGGGAGCAGTTGTACCTGAAACTTGAATAGGGCTGTGTCTGCCTTCCACAATGCTGGCTCCACCTCCTGGGAGCGGCTGATGTCTCTGCCCTGCACACCAAAAGAAGAGAAGGAGTCCTGTAAACAAAGTGCTCAAGGACTGTACTTGCGTTCCACAATGCTGGTTCCACCTCCTGTGGGGCGTCTGAGGTGCCTGCCCTGTGAAAGAAAAGGAGAAGTCTGGTAAACAGAGTGTTTCAGAACTGGTTTGGACTGGGCAAAGGCCCCACTCCCCTCAGAGAACAAAGGATTTTGGGATATAAATATTGGGACCCTGATGCCATGAAATTAGATCACTTTGGACTGCAAGAAGAAACCTTTACTGAAGAAAGGAACCTGAAAAAAACTGAGGAGAGACTATTCCCAAGCTGAAGTGCTGTTTGGGGGATTGGCCTGCAGTGGTTGCCTTACTGCCAAAGGAAGGAGAAAGGAGCTTTGTGTACTTTGCTTTCAACTTGTGAAGGATCTCCAAGGGCTTGGAAAAGAGCTTACCTCCTGCTGAAGTCTCAGGGACAACAGACTTCAACAGACTTCAACACCCAACTCCACAGAGTTCTTGTGGAAATGCCTGCTGCTGTTTTGAGCCTTCTGAGGAACTGCGTGTCGCAAGAAGCTTTAAGCGCGACGCAACGAGATCGAAGCGTGTCGCCGGTGCTGCTGCTGTCGTCGCACTTCTGAACAAGGGTGTCGCCGCTAGAGTTGTCGCACTGCACGCATCGAGAGAAGCGTGCCGCAACGAAGAGAAAGCGTGTCGCCATCGGTGCTGCCTGCCGTCACACTTCTGAACAAGGGTGTCGCCGCTGGAGTTGTCGCACTGCATTGCATCGAGAGAAGAGTCTCACAACGAGGTAGAAGCGTGTCGCCATCGCTGGGCCTGCCGTCGCACTTCTGAACAAGGGTGTCGCCGCTGGAACTGTAGCATTGACCACATCGAGGAAAGCGCCTCGCATCCCCTAGAAGCGCACCACCGTCGGAGCTGCTGCCGTCGCATTTCCAAACAAGGATGTCGCCGCTGTAGTTGTCGCATCATGCGGAAGCTTCACGCATCGTGGAAGAAGAGTGTCGCAGTTGGAGCTGTTGCGGTCGCACTTCTGAATATAGGTGTTGCCGCTGCAGTCCACACATCGAACCGAGAACTTCTCGCATCCCCGGAGAAGCGTGCCACATCTGGAAGATCTTCACGTCTTTATTTCTTTGTACTTGAACTTTGCCGCATTTCCCTCGCTGCGACATTGCTTGTCATGAAAGCGCAATGCAACCTAAGGTACATTATTGAAAAAGTGTTGCATCTTAAGAACTGAACTTAACTAAGCTAAATCTACCATCTTAAAGTAACAGTATTGTGTATTTTTGTTGTTTATGGTCTTGTGGTAACTCTATATAAAGTATACCTATTTTTGATATAAAAACCTTGGGGGAGATTTATGAAGGACTTGCGCCGCCGGTGCGTCACTTTTTCCCATGTTAAAAATGCTGCACCGGCGGCGCAAGGCCTTCATAAATCTGCCCCCTTGTGTGGTGTCCATTTGTAGTGTTGTTGTGAGAAGTTGGCCCGATATGCAACGTTCGCTATTCTAGCGACCGCTATGTATCGTTCCAACGACCCTTATGGTGTTTGGTTGTAAGTCAACCTATAGACCAGCTATCCTAGTAGCGTGGATACGAGCAGTCTAAGGCTAAAGACTCGAGAGGGCGTGTTAAGCCAGCTGTTTACCACACATGTACCACTTGAATACCCAGTGAAAGGACACCACACAAGTGTTATGAAAATAAACAGGATATTTATTAAGAATCACAACAGCCCTGTACTCTTTATGAGGACAGGGTACTAAGCACAAACCAAATCTCTTTAGCAAATACTTCAAGTGCACAGTTTAAAAACAAGTGTCCGAGGACACGGAAAGGTTAAGGTCTCGGGCGGACCCGATAAGGCAAGTCGGAAGCGAGGGACTCGGGACCCTAGAGTAAGGAGGCTATGCAGGCACCGAAATGCCGAGTTACCTAGCCACGAGGGCTGCGGCTGCACAAGTCTTACAGGCGTCGGGGTCTTCGCTGACGAGCCAGGAGCCGGAAGGAAGGAGTGGCTGGCCGGCGACCAGTGCTGAATAGTTCGTAGAGATCCAAGCCTGGATCGGAGATTGATGAAACCTGAAAGCAGAGGGGACCAAGTTCGTACTACTAGCCAGTAGTCAGAGGGTACCAGGAAGGCACCGGTTGGCCGTCACCTCGACCAGGTGAGTGGGCGACGCTAGGCTCTGCAGTCTCACGGACCAGGAGGCGTTGTCGGCGACCACGGTGGAGGTGCGAGCTGTCCCACGAAGGATGATGCTGTCGGCGTCGCTGGGCCCAGGATGGGGCAACAAGCCTTGGCAGATCTCAGGGCCACGGGGTGGGCCTAAGATGGCGTCTTGAGTGGACCAGGAGGGTCCGGGGTGCTTCTCGCAAAGATGGAAGCAAGGGCCAGTCTGGAGCAACCAGACCAGCAGTGATGATTCTCGGATGTCGTCACAGAAGGGCACAAGCCAGCGGCGAGTGACCAGACAACGTGCTGAGCAGCGAGCAGAAGGGCCCCACGCAGATCGTGGAGATGCTGGGAGACTGCACTTCGGTGCTAGAGCGGCTCAGGGTCGGGGTTTCTCAGACCCCAGAGCACTCACCAGAGAGTTACCTCGATGGTCGTGCTGGTTTTTAAGAGCGTGCAGGTTCTGATGATGGCCGGTCCCTCGAGGTCTCGTTGCACCCACAGATCACAGCTGAGCTGATGACGTGGGTAGAGGTCAGAGGTGCCAGGGAAGCCGGTTCTCGTCGAGCTGGGCCGTCGGATCCTTGAGGAAGGACTTGCAGCAAACCGCAGAGTTCTTAGATGGTGCCTGCTGATGCAGGGTGACTACTCCTTAGTCACAAGGGAGAAATCTTGAGAAGAGTCTTGAGTGTCCTTTCGTAGAAAGTAGTTCTTGATTCAAAGATGATCTAATTTGGAAGGGTCCCCGCTCCGGTCTTTATCCTAAAGAAAGGGGTGGGTACATGACTAGGTCCTGCCCTAAGGGTGGGACCAGGAAGGGGGGTAGTTACGCCCCTCTCCCCTGCCGGACTTTCCCCAGGCCAGGGCTGTCGCCCCTGGAACTGGTTCTAACCGGCAGATGCGTAGTGAGCACCGGGGTGCCACTCCGCAGTCACCTTCTCGCCAAAGCCCTACCTACCCAGAATACACAAACCCTGTCTGGGACGGTGCGAACAGCGCCCTCGACAGGAAACCCTTTGTCCAAGTGCTCCTCGCTGGAAGGACTCCCAGCAGCAGGAGGTCAGACTTGTGTCTGTGGTGGCAGCATCCATTTTGTGGAGCTGAGGCTTCAGTTAACTTTAACCGGGGTTCACAGTTACGTACATGTCGTGTCCCTCTAGAAGGGCGGAATGTTAACCTCATCGCCAGGGTTGGTGAGAGGGCAGCATCCCGATTCGTATGACACCTTACTCGACATGTCTGGATAACGCGACACCGAAGTTACCGATGTGGTACGCGTTATCATGGAACAGCCATTGGGTCTTGATTCCGCAAGCTGCAACCGGGCTCGGCTCGGGCCTGAACCTAGCTCACACGAGCCCACGCACTCTGCCTTCAGGATTGTTAAGGCCTGCCATAGGAGTGACTGATAGGAACTCGGGTGTCCATGGTATGGTTAGATATAGAGCTACTATACCTAAAGCGAAGGGTGGTTACACGTCTTCGCCCCAGCTGTCGTGCAGCCAGTTGTGTCAAATTTTAAGAGGCCAGCCAGGGGTGGCATAATACATGCTGCAGCCCCTGGCGGCCCTGGGTACACCTATGCCCTGCGTTACGGGGTCTGATAAGGCGGCCCAGTACCAATTGGTAAATGCACCTAGGGTACATATCGTAATTTAGAAAGAGAACAGCCAGGCTGTGGGTCTGATTAGCAGGCCCACAGCCAGAGAAAGTCGTAAACCAGTGAAACAAAAGCAAAAAATCCGGGTGATCATAGGATTGCAGACCCTACTCTCCTACATGACCCCCCCCCCAAACGTCGGAACAATAAGCTAACCTTGACCAGGTGAGTCTTCTTGTTCTAAGTGGAAATATCTGGAGAGCCCATCGGCATTGCCATGATCAGTACCAGGTCTATGTTCCACTGTAAAGTCCATCCCCTGTAGGGAAATGGACCACCTAAGCAGTTTGGGGTTTTCACCCTTCATCTGATTTAGCCACAAGAGGGGCTTATGGTCGGTCTGAATCTTGAAGTGAGTGCCAAACAAGTATGGCCTCAGCTTCTTCAGGGCCCAAACCACAGCAAAGGCCTCCCTCTCAATAGCTGACCAATTCTTCTCTCTAGGGGTCAGCCTTCGGCTTATAAAAGCAATGGGCTGGTCTTGACCATCAAAATTCAGTTGAGAAAGAACAGCTCCCACACCCAACTCAGAAGCATCTGTTTGGACAATGAATGGTTTGGAGTAGTCCGGACTCTTGAGGATAGGCGCCGTGCACATGGCCTGCTTTAGGTCATCGAATGCTTTTTGACAGCTCGCTGTCCACTGAACCTTTTTTGGCATTTTCTTACTTGTCAGTTCGTTTAATGGTGTCACAATGGAACCATAGTTCCTGACAAACTTCCGGTAGTATCCAGTCAGGCCCAAGAAAGCTCGAACCTGAGTCTGGGTGGTTGGAGGAGCCCAGTCCCTGATTGACTGTATCTTGCTCTCCAGTGGCTGAACCTGGCCTCCACCGACAAGGTGGCCCAGGTATACAACCTGTGTCTGCCCTATCTGGCACTTGGTGGCCTTGATAGTGAGGCCTGCTGCTTGCAGGGCCTCCAACGCTTTCCGCAGGTGGACCAGGTGATCCTCCCAGGTGGAGCTAAAGACAGCAATATCGTCAAGATACGCCGCACAGAAGTCATCCAGCCCAGTAAGGACTTGATTCACCAACCTTTGGAAGGTGGCAGGTGCATTCTTCAGACCAAAGGGCATCACCACGAACTGATAATGCCCACCAGGGGTTGAAAATGCGGTTTTAGGCTTGGCGTCCTCAGCTAACCTGATTTGCCAATACCCAGCTGTTAGGTCAAACGTACTTAGGTAGTTGGCCGAAGCCAATCTATCGATAAGCTCGTCTGCCCTCGGTATTGGGTGGGCGTCAGTCTTAGTGACTGCATTGAGACCCCTGTAGTCTACGCAGAACCTCATCTCTCTCTTACCACCCTGGGTGTGAGGTTTCGGCACTAGAACTACGGGACTAGCCCAAGGGCTATCCGAGGGTTCAATGACTCCCAGCTCCAACATTTTCTGCACTTCACTCTTGATGCAGTCTCTAACGTGATCAGGCTGCCGGTAGATTTTACTCTTAACGGGCAAGCTGTCACCAGTGTCAACCTCATGGGTGCACCAATCGGTCTGGCTGGGTGTTAGAGAAAACATATGTCTGAACGACTGAAGAACCTGTTTACAGTCGCTCTGTTGATGTTCGGAGAGGCTGCCACAAAAGACAACACCATCTACCGATCCATCGTCAGGATTCTGAGTGAGCAGGTCGGGGAGAGGGTCACTCTCCTCCTCCTGTCCCTCATCTATGGCCATGAGCAAACTCATGTCCTTCCTGTCGACATATGCTTTAAGCCTGTTGACATGAAGCACCCTGTGGGGGCTCCGGGGAGTTCCCAGGTCGACCAGGTAGGTGACCTCTCCCTTTTTCTCCAGGATGGTGTAGGGCCCGGACCATTTGTCCTTGAGTGCTGCTGGGGCCACTGGCTCCAACACCCACACCTTCTGTCCGGGCTGGTAAACAGTCAAGACAGCCTTTTGGTCATGCCAAGCTTTTTGGAGTTCCTGGCTGGCCTTAAGGTTTTCAGATGCCTTTTCCATGTACTCAGCCATCCGCGAGCGGAGGCCAAGCACATAGTCCACTATGTTGGTTGCAGGCTTTTTGAGAGGTCTCTCCCATCCTTCCTTCACCAAACACAGGGGTCCCCTTACAGGATGCCCGTACAAAAGTTCAAAAGGGCTGTAGCCAACCCCCTTCTGTGGGACTTCTCTGTAGGCGAACAAGAGGCAGGGGATCAGGACGTCCCATCTACGCCGAAGCTTTTCAGGTAGTCCATGAATCATCCCTTTTAGGGTCCTGTTGAATCTCTCAACAAGCCCATTGCATTGTGGGTGATAGGGTGTAGTGAACTTGTAGTTAACACCACATTCCTTCCACATAGCAGTTAAGTAGCTCGACATAAAGTTTGCACCTCTGTCGGAGACGACCTCCTTAGGGAAGCCCACTCTGGAGAACACTCCAACTAGGGCTCTTGCCACAACAGGTGCTGTAGTGGTCCTAAGGGGAATAGCTTCAGGATACCTGGTGGCATGATCCACTACCACCAGTATAAACTTGTGCCCTGATGCTGTAGGTGGTTCCATGGGACCGACGATGTCGATCCCCACCCGTTCAAAGGGTACCCCCACCACAGGCATTGGTATAAGGGGGGCCTTTGTCGTGCCACCTGACTTACCACTGGCTTGGCAGGTGACACAGGAGCGGCAAAACTCCTTGGTATCTTCGTTCATGTGTGGCCAGTGAAAGTGTGAGACAAGCCTGTCCCACGTTTTCGTCTGGCCCAAGTGACCTGCTAAGGGAATCTCGTGGGCCAAGGTAAGTAGGAAACCACGCTGAGACAAGGGTACAACCAGCCTCCTGGTCATGCCAGGCTTGGGGTCTCTTGACTCAGTGTACAGGAGTCCATCTTCCCAGTATACCTTGTGGGTACCTGTGGCGTTCCCAGCAGCCTCAGCAGCAGCTTGCTGTCTGAGGGGTTCAAGAGAAGGGCAGTCTAACTGGTCCTTCCCCAGGTCTTCCCTTGAGGGTCCCCCTGAACCCAAGAATTCAACTTGATCAAGTTCGAATTCCCTAGGCTCAGTTTCCCGCAATTCCTGTAGGTCAGCCTCCTCTGAGACTTGATCCTCGACCTGGGGCAAGGGGGAAGGCGCAGCCTTAACCCTACTGCTCTTTTTCTTGGGAGGTGTCTGGTCCGTTGTTCCAGGATCCAGCACCTGTTCAGTGGGGCATTTCCTGACCTGTGACCTAGTCACAGCGAACACATGTGCTGGCAACCCTAACATTTCCATGTGAGTCCGGTGCTCCACTTCTGACCATTGTGACGACTCCAAATCATTGCCCAACAAACAATCCACTGGGAGGTCTGGACTAACTACAACCTTCTTTTGGCCAGTTACCCCTCCCCAGGAGAAAGCTACAATTGCCATACTGTGATTGGTAGTGACATTGCTTGCATTGGTCACCAGGAATTCTGTACCTGCCATGATCTGTCCAGGGTCCACAAAGTTAGGCGTCACCATGGTGACGCTGGCACAAGTGTCCCTATAGGCCTGAGCCATCTTTCCATTTATGAAAGGCGTCTGTCGGTATTTGCCCAAAGAATTGGGGCTTACGTCAGGGGACACGTCCACGTCCCCTGTACTGACAAGGACAGCCTGAGTGAGTGTGCCAACTAAGTTGTCACGCCCCTCAGAACCCAGGGTTAACCCTACTAAACCCTTGGGAGGCGCACTACCACTGCTGACTGTACTAGGGGGCACAGGTGCCTTAGGGGCTGCAGTGGCAGGAGTCTGCCCTCCTCCTTTCTTGGTGCACTCACTAAACCAGTGAGATTTACTTTTACAGTACTGGCACCATCTTTTGGATTGGCCTTCTTTCTTCTTTTGGGGAGCCTGACCCCCACCCTCTTTGGGTTGTTGGGGACCTGTCGAAGACTTCTGGTCACTTTGTTCCCCTTTAGAATCTTTACCCTTTTGGTCTGCTTTCTTCTGACCACCTTGATTCTGGCCCTGGTTCTGTTTAACTCTTGTACGAACCCATCTGTCTGCCTTCTTTCCCAATTCTTGGGGAGAGGTCAGATCCGAGTCGACAAGATGCTGATGCAACAACTGGTTCTGACAATTGTTTAAAATTTGTTCTCTCATCATCAAATTATACAATCCTTCGTAATCAGTAACCTTACTGCCCAGCAACCAGCCCTCAAAAGCCTTAGTGGCACAATCGACAAAATCAGACCAATCTTGAGACTGCGTTTTCTGGGTATCCCTGAACAGCACCCTGTACTGCTCAGTGGTTAGGCCGAACCCTTCAACGAGTGTATTTTTCAAGATTTGGTAATTGTTAGCATCCTCCACCCTTGTGGTGAGGAGCTTGTCTCTTCCTTTTCCTTCAAAGGAGAGCCACAAGATAGCTGCCCACTGACTCTGGGGAACACCCTACACAGTGCAGGCCCTCTCCAACGCAGTAATCCATTTGTGGATGTCGTCCCCTTGTTTAAAGGGGGGCACTATCTTACCAAGGTGTTTCGTATCGAAACTCTTTTCCCTATTGCTAGGTACATTGCTGCTACCAGTGGGGACTACCCCACTTAACTGTTGCTCTCTTGCAAAGGCAAGCCTTTCTTTGGCCAGGGCAAGTTCTTCCCTTTCGATCCTTAGATTAGCTGCCCTTTCCTTAGCTTCGTACACTCTCCTCTGAGGGGACGTCATCCCTCTCTGAGACGAGTTGTGAGAGCCATTGGTTTGAAGGGATCTGCCAGAGCCTTTTGAGAGAGATCTGGCTCGTCCATTCCCAATGTTAAGCTGACCTGATAGTGGCCCCAGGGGTCCCCCAGTACCGCTATCATGTTTGCTTAAGTTGGACCTGCTTAGTCTGACGACTTCTACCTGTCCCTTATCTGCCTCATCCCCAGAGAGATCCTCATCCTCATCCTCCTCCACATCTTCGTTCTCAGTTGCGAGGTGGATGAGGTCAGGATCGTCCCGGGTTCCCTCGAGGGGAGGCATGTCTCCTTCTGGATTAGAAGAGCTCCGCAGTTTCTCAGCTCTTCTGGCATCATAAGTCTCCAAGAGACCAATCAGAAAGGACGTTGTGGGGTTAGACCCCTGCTGAATCTTCCTGGAGTGACACAGTCGTCTTAACTCCTTGAAGCTCAGCACAGTATATCCTGAAGGGATGACCTGTGGAGGGTCAACTGACATAAGGGGAGACCCAGAGTTTCCTCCTTTGTCCGACATACTGTTTCTAGTGTGGTGTAAGTGGTGCACTTACCTACACTACGTGTTTACCTACTGTACCCTTGCTAAGAGTTGTAGCCAAGGTGTGCTAAGCCTTGAGGAGCTACAACAGCTGGTTCAGTAGAACTCAGAGTATTCTAAGCTTTGGTTATATGTACTAACAGTACTTGTACGATCTTTCAACAAGATATTCTTAGGATACGTGTGGCAAAACAACAGCAAGCTCAAATCCCAACCGCTGCTCACCAATGTGAGAAGTTGGCCCGATATGCAACGTTCGCTATTCTAGCGACCGCTATGTATCGTTCCAACGACCCTTATGGTGTTTGGTTGTAAGTCAACCTATAGACCAGCTATCCTAGTAGCGTGGATACGAGCAGTCTAAGGCTAAAGACTCGAGAGGGCGTGTTAAGCCAGCTGTTTACCACACATGTACCCCTTGAATACCCAGTGAAAGGACACCACACAAGTGTTATGAAAATAAACAGGATATTTATTAAGAATCACAACAGCCCTGTACTCTTTATGAGGACAGGGTACTAAGCACAAACCAAATCTCTTTAGCAAATACTTCAAGTGCACAGTTTAAAAACAAGTGTCCGAGGACACGGAAAGGTTAAGGTCTCGGGCGGACCCGATAAGGCAAGTCGGAAGCGAGGGACTCGGGACCCTAGAGTAAGGAGGCTATGCAGGCACCGAAATGCCGAGTTACCTAGTCACGAGGGCTGCGGCTGCACAAGTCTTACAGGCGTCGGGGTCTTCGCTGACGAGCCAGGAGCCGGAAGGAAGGAGTGGCTGGCCGGCGACCAGTGCTGAATAGTTCGTAGAGATCCAAGCCTGGATCGGAGATTGATGAAACCTGAAAGCAGAGGGGACCAAGTTCGTACTACTAGCCAGTAGTCAGAGGGTACCAGGAAGGCACCGGTTGGCCGTCACCTCGACCAGGTGAGTGGGCGACGCTAGGCTCTGCAGTCTCACGGACCAGGAGGCGTTGTCGGCGACCACGGTGGAGGTGCGAGCTGTCCCACGAAGGATGATGCTGTCGGCGTCGCTGGGCCCAGGATGGGGCAACAAGCCTTGGCAGATCTCAGGGCCACGGGGTGGGCCTAAGATGGCGTCTTGAGTGGACCAGGAGGGTCCGGGGTGCTTCTCGCAAAGATGGAAGCAAGGGCCAGTCTGGAGCAACCAGACCAGCAGTGATGATTCTCGGATGTCGTCACAGAAGGGCACAAGCCAGCGGCGAGTGACCAGACAACGTGCTGAGCAGCGAGCAGAAGGGCCCCACGCAGATCGTGGAGATGCTGGGAGACTGCACTTCGGTGCTAGAGCGGCTCAGGGTCGGGGTTTCTCGGACCCCAGAGCACTCACCAGAGAGTTACCTCGATGGTCGTGCTGGTTTTTAAGAGCGTGCAGGTTCTGATGATGGCCGGTCCCTCGAGGTCTCGTCACACCCACAGATCACAGCTGAGCTGATGACGTGGGTAGAGGTCAGAGGTGCCAGGGAAGCCGGTTCTCGTCGAGCTGGGCCGTCGGATCCTTGAGGAAGGACTTGCAGCAAACCGCAGAGTTCTTAGATGGTGCCTGCTGATGCAGGGTGACTACTCCTTAGTCACAAGGGAGAAATCTTGAGAAGAGTCTTGAGTGTCCTTTCGTAGAAAGTAGTTCTTGATTCAAAGATGATCTAATTTGGAAGGGTCCCCGCTCCGGTCTTTATCCTAAAGAAAGGGGTGGGTACATGACTAGGTCCTGCCCTAAGGGTGGGACCAGGAAGGGGGGTAGTTACGCCCCTCTCCCCTGCCGGACTTTCCCCAGGCCAGGGCTGTCGCCCCTGGAACTGGTTCTAACCGGCAGATGCGTAGTGAGAACCGCGGTGCCACTCCGCAGTCACCTTCTCGCCAAAGCCCTACCTACCCAGAATACACAAACCCTGTCTGGGACGGTGCGAACAGCGCCCTCGACAGGAAACCCTTTGTCCAAGTGCTCCTCGCTGGAAGGACTCCCAGCAGCAGGAGGTCAGACTTGTGTCTGTGGTGGCAGCATCCATTTTGTGGAGCTGAGGCTTCAGTTAACTTTAACCGGGGTTCACAGTTACGTACATGTCGTGTCCCTCTAGAAGGGCGGAATGTTAACCTCATCGCCAGGGTTGGTGAGAGGGCAGCATCCCGATTCGTATGACACCTTACTCGACATGTCTGGATAACGCGACACCGAAGTTACCAATGTGGTACGCGTTATCATGGAACAGCCATTGGGTCTTGATTCCGCAAGCTGCAACCGGGCTCGGCTCGGGCCTGAACCTAGCTCACACGAGCCCACGCACTCTGCCTTCAGGATTGTTAAGGCCTGCCATAGGAGTGACTGATAGGAACTCGGGTGTCCATGGTATGGTTAGATATAGAGCTACTATACCTAAAGCGAAGGGTGGTTACACGTCTTCGCCCCAGCTGTCGTGCAGCCAGTTGTGTCAAATTTAAGAGGCCAGCCAGGGGTGGCATAATACATGCTGCAGCCCCTGGCGGCCCTGGGTACACCTATGCCCTGCGTTACGGGGTCTGATAAGGCGGCCCAGTACCAATTGGTAAATGCACCTAGGGTACATATCGTAATTTAGAAAGAGAACAGCCAGGCTGTGGGTCTGATTAGCAGGCCCACAGCCAGAGAAAGTCGTAAACCAGTGAAACAAAAGCAAAAAATCCGGGTGATCATAGGATTGCAGACCCTACTCTCCTACAGTTGTCACCGGGTTACTGTATGTGGTCACAAACGCTTTACACAATGCCTCTGAAATAATCCTGTCTGCTCATGCCAAGCTACCAAGGGGGTGAGCAGGGGTTATTTTAGGAGTGTACCCTCTTACCATGATTAGAGGCAATGGTCCCTATTTGTCACAAGTACCTACCTGTGCCAACTAGAGACCCCCATATCTAACACCGATGTTTCAGCCTCTATCCTGGATTTCGGTAAGACTGACTCTGAGGCTGCTGGGTCTCATGGCCTCCTACATCCTGCCAGTGGCACATGACAAATGGGATCTGTGGAAACTGCAGTGGGACCTGAAGTTCCAGTGGGCATAACTTCAGGGGATTTTCTCCAACATGGTCCAGGTCTCGGAGAGAACTGCATAGGGCCTGCAATGGTAGCAGACCAACTATGATTGGGTCAGATCCAGACCCCACTCCCTTCCCCAACCGGATCACATAGTAGTGACAGATGGGTCACTCCAGGGATGAGGTGGCCATCTGGGAGAGGTGGAGATCGAAGGACTCTGGTCTCAGACGGAATCCGGACTCCACATCGACTTGCTGGAACCCCATGTGATTTGCCCGGCATTGAAAGCTTTTCTTCCTTCCCTTAAGGGACAGCTAGTTCAGGTGTTCATGGACAACACTACCTCCATGTGGTACTGCAATAAACGCAGCAGGTTGGGTTCGTGGACCCATTGTCAAGAGGCCCAGCATCTCTGGAAATGGCAGGAACAGCAGTGCATATCCCTGGGTGTTTAACACTTGGCATGTTCCCTGAATGCAAGGGTGGACGACCTCAGCCATCAATGCCTAGCAGATCATGAATGGTGTTCCATCCTGAGATGGCCCAAGGTTTCTTTCAGAAGTGGGGAGAGCCTTGTTTAAATCTGTTTGCTGCTGCTGAGAATGTGCTATGTCAACAGTTTTGCCGCTGGAGTTTATGAGGCGGCACTCACTTGTCAACGCTTTTCATCTCGAGTCGAGCTCAGGGCTCCTGTACATCTTTCCGTCAATAGCACTCCTGTTCAGAGTGCTCAAGAAGATCAGGAGCGACCGGGCCCAAGGCATACTTGTGGCTTCTGACTAAGCATGAAGTGTCTGGTATCCTAATCTTCTCCAATTGAGCATCGATCCTCAGATAAGGATGCCCCTTCAGGAGGATCTTCTGTCGCAGCAGCATGGGAGGGTGCTCATCCGAACCTGTCAACTCTACACCTTCCTGTTTCCTCCTGAAGTCGGAAATGTTACTTTGACAGCCAGGCGCCCCACTACCAAGACTGTGTATTGTACAGAAAGGTCTATTGATCCTCTTTCTGCTTCCCACTCCTGAGTCCTTCTCTTTATATTAACCCTCGCCCAGCAGGGCTCTGCTCTGGGCACTCTTAAAGGGTATCTGTCTGCCATGTCTGCCTTCTTGAGGCTTCCAGACCCACCCTCCTTATTTAAGTCCCCTAGTGTAAATAGATTTCTTAAGGTGTTTGTACATATGTCCCCATCTGCCTCATTGATCATGCCTCAGTGAGACCTTAATTTGGTTCTTACCTTCATCATGTGTGCTCCCCAACTGCTCCCTCCAGCTGCTTACCATCAGAACTGGCTTTTGGTGGCAATAACTTATGCTAGGAGAGTGAGCGAAATGCAGGCTCTGTCGTCCAAGCCTCCTTACATGACCATCTTCCATGAAGTTGCTGCTTTGCATAAGGGCCTCATTCTTACCAAAAGTGGCAACACCATTCCTCGTGGGGCAATCTGTCACCTTGCCCACTTTGTATGGTCTTCTGCACCCCTCTAAAGAGAAGGAGCGACTGCACCATCTGAACCCAAAAAGAGCATTGACATTCAACCTTGACTGCACTAAAGATTTCCAGGTGGACGATTAACTCTTCGAGGGGTATGTTGGATTAAAGAAAGGTCATGCTGTGTAGAAGAGGACTACCTCATCATGGGTCATCCTCTGCATCAACATTTGCTATGATCTGGCCAAGAAACAACCTCCTGATGACTTAAGATCTCGTTCCACTAGAGCTAAGGCTGCGACCACAGCATTGCAACGTGGTGTTCCAGGTCTTGACATTTGTCAGGCAGCAATGAGGGCAACGCTGCACACATTCACTAAGCACTACTGCCTGGACAGTCAAGTCTGCAGGGGTGGCCTTTTGGCCACTCTGTCCTGCAGAACTTCCTGGTCTAAACTTTTCCACAGGAATGTGGCTAGATGAGATGTCGCTATCAGATGGACAAATTACTTACCTTTGGTAACGCCTTACCTGGTAGAGGCATGATCTAGCCGCAGATTCCTTATCGACCCACCCATCCTTTCCGCAATGTGGACAGGGTTTTAGGGACAGGGCTGATCCCTTTCAGAGCCCTAGTTGTTCTAACCACACCACTGTCAGTGCACTTCATGACTCTGCGCTTCTGGCGTGGAAAGTCATGAAAGGCAAGAGATGGTAGCACGCTGAGGTGGCACCTACATAGGTGATGCATACGTCACTTCAATCAATCAATCCATATTTGCTTTATTACTTTCAAGTATTAAATCATAAAAGCACAAAAAATATCATTAATTAAAAGGTTTATCAAGCTAAAAACTGATTAAAATCCATTACAATTACCATAGATATGAAATAAAAGACAGTTTTCAAAGTGTTAGCCGCATGCTCAGGTAGTAACAAAATCATCATGTGAATCAGTTAGTTTTAACCAGAGTTGGACCTTGCATCGATGACCTTGTTCTGACCAGCCCTTTCAGATATTTTACAATGTGAATAGTGACATTTTCATCCACTAGAGATTGAAGCCTTATAAATGCGGGTCGACATTGCCTCAAGCCTAGCATCTTCAAATAAGGCACCACTCATCTTCTCCTAAGTACAGTATAAAATTTACAAAAAAACATAATGTGGATTGTCGACTGTTTAGATACATTGTCACAAGGACAGGGGCAGGGAGAACGTGACCAGTCGTTTAATTGGGGAAATGTAACCAGGTTGTGTAAGTTGCCTAAGCGTAGACGCGTCAGTAAGAACCTATCATAATTACTTGGGGTGCACAATAAAATACGGTTGTATCCCTGTTTGAATCGAAAGTCATTGATTGGCTCTGACTATCTGTTTCATAATGTTAGAAGACAGCCTGATTGTCTCCATATGATTTAAACATAATGGGGCAGATTTATGAAGGACTTGCGCCGCCGGTGCGTCACTTTTTCCCATGTTAAAAATTACGCACCGGCGGCGCAAGGCCTTCATAAATCTGCCCCAATGTTTTTAAGTCCTTCCTCGAGCATGGAGTCAGGATTGTCAAACAACTCAATGTGGTCAAGGTCACCAAAAAATGTTTTAATATATGCGAGCCATTGGATGTAATTTACTTGCTGCAGTTTCAAACAATGGAAAATCACTTCTCAATTTTGGTCTGTAGACAGACCTGTCCAGACCTTATGCCATAATAAAATCGGCTGGATTTTAATAATGTCAGACAGGTATGGCAGGCCCAATTCGGCATGGCAGATGTAAGTAGCTGTGCTATCAGGAACAGCCAGGAGGTATTTCAGAAAACTATTTTCAACTTGTTGGAGTGGCGACAGATTTACATGGCCCCAAATGCCAGCCCCATACAAGGCAACAGAGAAACGTTTGGCTTTATATATTACCAGGAGGTCATCAATAGGGCGCTTGCCCAACCTCCTTGCAAAATTAATCAGAGCACCTGTAGCTTTAGCAAAAAGTAATTTTCTGCAATTGACGCCTATTGTCAAAAACAACCCCAAGATATGAAAAATTATCTACCCAATCAAGTTTCCAGCTATGTATGAAAATATTGTGGCACTTTACACTGGGCTTACTACATTTCATGACAAAGGTTTTTAAGATGTTAACTTTAAGTTCCAGGCTTGAAATATAAGATACGAAACTCGTCACTATTTTTTGCAGACCGTTCGGGGTGTGGGCTAACAGGACCGCATCATCGGCGTATAATAATACGCCAATTGCCCTGTTGCCAATGTTGGGCAGGTCTTGACATTCCAGTGCTAAAAAGTCTCCCAAGCTGTTTTTATAGAGGGTAAAAGGAATGGTGCGAGCACACACCCTTGCCTTACCCCCTTTCTAATGGGAAAACTATAACTAAGCTCACCCGTTCTGCCGTAACAAACCCTAGCCCGGGCCTCTAGATAGGATTGTTTTAAGAAATTAACTAATTGACCTTCCACCCCCATTTCCTCTAGAATTTTCCAATGCTTTGGGTGATTGACACAATCAAAATCTGAGCTCAAGTCAGCAAAACACATATACAGACTCCCTTTTTTGTTAGGACATATTTTCCTATAATGAGGCTCAGATTCACCTCAAAATCAAGGCGTATG
This sequence comes from Lissotriton vulgaris, assembly GCF_964263255.1. Classification (NCBI taxonomy): domain Eukaryota; kingdom Metazoa; phylum Chordata; class Amphibia; order Caudata; family Salamandridae; genus Lissotriton; species Lissotriton vulgaris. Next base: position 164,814,869 of record NC_141693.1, read on the forward strand.
GGGAGATGGCTACAAGGGCCCAAAGCAGGGCCCACATCAATGACGGGAACAGAGCCACTGCCATATAGTCTAGAAAAATGGGACAGCGATTAATCCTCCCCAATTGTATTTTCAACACTAGGGGAGTGTTTGGGGGCCAAGAACGGTGCATTCACAGCCTTCCAAAAGCCTTTCACGTCCTTTAGGACGGAGGCTTGCCTAAGTGCATACGTCACTTTCATACGTCCCTTTCGGCGTGGACGATGTCATGAAGAGCCAACTGAAACCACCTACCGGGGCACAGGGGTATTGCAAGCAAAAGTCTTCCAAATACAGCCGGATGCCTGGGAAATTCTAAGGTAAGGAATCTACGGCTAGATCACTTCTCTACCAGATAAGGCTTTACCAGAGGTAATAACTTGTTCTTAAGGCAGTTCAGTGCACATCCCTCTGTGAATGAAGGATGGGCTTTAATCCCATTAATCCCATTTCGAAGGGGGTCATTTGTGCATGGAGCAAATGAATAGAAGTAGAGCAGTTTATGCACATACATAGCAGGTGAAAAATCATTTTGTGTATTTCAACATTTCCAAAGTGCTGAGTCCCACTTATTCAGCTTCTTCTGAGTTCATATTCTACAGTCATCTTGTTCAGATTGTGCTGGGACCTGGACTCTGCAGGTTGATGCTTGAGTTTCACCTTCAGAATAAAAGTCTGCCCTAAGTACGGATTCTGAATTCAATCTGTTTAGAAAATCCCTCTAAAATAAATTCTAAATGCAGAGTACCAACACTGCCTTGGGCATCCATTTCGCATTCTGATAGCAGAGCTTCTGTCCAGAGCACGCAATCTGCAGACACCATTTGCAGACTACATTTCTTTCTGCATTCAGATAACATAGTCTCTAAAGTCAGTATATACTCTGTGTGCGGACTGTGTTCATTTTGCCTTAAGCTGTACCCATCTTGCATTACGGGATGGTACTGCATTCTGCATATGCAAATATTCCAGAAAAATGTTTTGCATTATTCTTTAACTATGGAATTTTTATAATGCCTATGAGTCATTTTATTCGAGAGGGTTTGTCTTTGCCCTCACCACAGTTTTTCAATTGGACTCTCATCTTTTTAGATGGCGCTGGTTCTTGGCAGTCTCAGTAGTTAGAAGCAGGGGGAGCGAATTATTATGGTTCAATTCAGATAGTGGGGCTTCCTGCACCTGGGCAGGCTAGCTCTGCAATTTCAGGTCTGGACTAAAGACACCTTTAGCTGTCATGCCATCCTCATGTTTCCAAAAAATCTCATTCAAAATTACATGAATAAATAGAGATTCTAAATCAACACTCTTTTGCCATTGGTCTGTTCAGTTGTCACTCAAATACACCACCCCCCACCACCGCAGCACACAATATAGGTCAATGGACCAGCTCAATTGAGCTATTGAATGTCTTCACTTTGAGTGACTGCATTTTACCTATGCACACCCTTGCACAAATATACATAAACTTAAAAAATAGTCCCCAAGAATAGTACTATTTAGACACTTGTACTTTCAAATGACTGCTAGCCCCTATGTATTCTAGTGTTTCTTCAACTATTTCGGCGATATTGAAGACATTTATTTTGAGTTGCACTTTTGACTCTTTACTGTCCATCAGTTTTGGTAAATGTATTTATCCTTTAGAAAAACAAGCACACCGCCCTAGTGTTGCATGCGTATATATGCAGATTTCTCGGTTGGAGGCCCGCCCCCTCAGCTTTGTGATTAATATTGCAAGCAATCGTATCTAACTTGAGAAGGACTTCTAGTAATAGCTTGAGGAATAACAGCTGATTTGCAACTTTGTCAGTGTGCACCCATGCCTGTGTGTCTTTTTATGGTGCAAGTATGGTTTCAAATTTACACAGAATAAATACAGAGGTTGCATACCTCGGTTCTCTGAAACCTATAGCTGAATAGTGCAAGAAGGACATTTTTATTTTATGTCTAGTACTGCTATCCCCATGTGCAGTTATTAATAAAAGGTTGCAAATAACAGAATACAAGGAAAAAGTTGAACTTGATGAACCATTAAGTGTTGACCCAGGAAGAGCTATGAGACTCAAAAAGCGCTGCCCTCCTCTGAGTTGTATGCCCCCTCCTACCATAAGCCAGAATTAATCTTTTATAAGAGACTGTTTAGAGTAGCTCCAGTTCTCTCTCTCCCTTACATTGTAATTTTAAATGAGCATATCTGTCTTTCAATTCGTATAACTGCAGCCCTCCATCTTTTTGTGAGACAACGTGTTTCAGTAGTATAGTGTAACTGCAGCTTTCCTTCTCCACATACTTCTTCTGTGACAATATCTTTTGACTATCTAGTGCAACTTCAACTAACAGGTAATTGTATTCGCATTTGAGGCCATCTGCTGGTTGAATAGTCCTGATCCTAGGTTAGTTGCCAGTAGCAATCTCATGGAACTTTGGTTAAATGGAGGACCAGCCTTCTAGGTATTGGGTTGGGCAAAGATTCATGTCTCCCAGCCCGCCAATCATAAGAGCAAATATCAAGTTCCTGCTGCAGTGCAAAACAGAAAGATTGATTTGTATAAACAATCACTGAAGCTGGCAGAGTAAACAACTTCAGTTGGTGTTTGCACAAAGATGAACAGTAGCACAGCCAGGACCAGCCAGCACTCCAGAAGAAGATCAGCAAAACCCAAGAAGTAGCCTGTTACATGCATGGAGCAGACCATGGAAGTCAAGGTACTTTTGGAGTACCTATGTCATTTGTCATTTTCAAGACCTAGAACCTTTATTCCCCAGAGAACCAAGTAGTTCAATTCTTAATAAAAAGCACCACCTGAAACACAGTTCTGAGACCCTTTATGTATGGAGCATTATATATGTTCATCATGCACTAGAGAAATAAATAATGGAGCATGATGAGAAGTCCCCTTGATTGCCATGGTGTTACTGAAATCATAAACGCCCCATAAATATTCCATTATAGGTAGTCATGGTTCAGGTGTGTTTGAACATCTCATTAACAGTACAGTTTCCTTGTTTCTGTCCTGTAAGGGCTATCGGTCTACATTGCTCTAAATTTGGCTCATGCAGAACAAACCTCAGTGTGAAAGGAGGTTTTCAAATGTGAAACCCCTGGTAGGATTCGGTCATTCAACAATTACCTGTGTGTTCATCACAGTGAGACATGATCTGACATAATCATTAGGTCTGGCATAGGCCAAGGCCATTTTATTTCAGTGCAATTATGTATAATATATGTGTTGGGGCTTTCTGACAGTTATGTTCATTCATTGGTTTGTTATTGTGTCATTCACATTTTTCTTCTGTCCACATTCACTCACAAAGTAGATTCCATCAGTTACCGGGACTATGTTGGCAAAATGTTTTTTTGATATTAAAAATATTTTGACTTTTGCGCAATTGTTTTGTTAATTATTGACATGGGCATGACTACTCATACCGATATTTTCTTAAAAACAGAGAAAAACAAAACAAGCTTTGACAAAGCACAAAGACTCAGCAGATGGCAGATAGATTGGCTTGGCCAATGATTGTTTTTCCTTGTGAAAAGTAGATATTGCCATCTGAGCATACTAGCTAATGACCAGACCCAAACATTTCCGTAAAATGATCTGCCACCAACCAAGCACCTACCACACAGTCACCTGCAGTGAAGGTCCCTCTTCTGACACAACATAGTGCTTGACGTAACCTGGCCCAGAAGCAGCTTCGGCTTTCAGAAGCTTCCATGGAGAAGTGATGTCAAGCCCTGTCTGAAGATCAGAGGCTGCATGATGAATGTCAACAAAGTAGTAAATATGGTCTGGAATATAAAACATGTGGACTGTCGCAATCATCTCAATACTCAGAACTGTCTAACAAGACTGTGCACGTTCTGTCCTGAATACAAGCATACAACCACACTGTAGACATGATGTCCTTGCTATTTGCAGGAAAGCGTTATACAGTAAAGGCAGGGTCTTCAGTAAGGAAAGATTGTACAATTTTTATGGGATTTTGTCGTAATCATGGGTTGTACGCTCAGACTGCACACCTACTGCCCTAAACACGGATTCTGTGTTCATACACTACACATTCTGCATCAGAGAAGATTGTCTGTTTGACTGCACACGTTCTGTGCTAAGTTTTTACTGTACTTTCAAAATACTCATACACCGGGAAACATCTGGAAAAACACAGATAGAGCTATACGTTCTGGAAACCCGCAAGCGTAACCACGCATGCCCAAACATTGCATTTGCCAAAACCATGCATATGTGTGGTTAAGGCAAATGCACTCTAATGTTCAGGATGGGCGGGGACTCAAAACAGGAACAGGAGCGTCAGAGCGGAAAGCGGACACGGACAGGTAAGTGGGGCTGGGGCCCGGTGTGGGGGTCACTTTCATAGGGGCGTTGGTGGCAAGTTTTTAGTGGCAGGAAGGGGAGGGGGTCAGGGTACTTTTAAGGAGGTCTCAGGGTACGAGAAGGGGGTTGGGGTAGCTTTTAGGAATGGGCTTGTGGAGTATTTAAGGAATGGGGTGTTTTTAGGGCTCAGGGCGGGGGGCAGGTATGGGGTTTGTAATTTCGGGGTTAGGGTCGGGGCAACTGGGGGGTTTGTAATTTTGGCCGTAGGTTGGGGAGCACGTGTTGTTTTGTAATTTAGGGCTTAGGGCTGGGAGGGTAGTGGCGAACTTAGTCACGCATTCACCTTTAACCATTCATGCCTTTACCATGACCTTGTGGTAGAGGCATGCCTGGTAAAGGAATGCGTGGTTAAGGCGCATTTGTGGTTCAGGCTGTGTGGTTGAGCCTTGCATGCCTTTATCATGCAACCTCATACACACACACAGCTGTAAAGTATGCATTCCACACTCTGTTACGCATTCTGCCCTAAAAGTGGATGGAATTGTAGATTGTGTGTAATCTGCCTGAAGCATGTATAGTACAACAAAATTAACCACATATTGATCAGAGTGTTGAATATTTATTCAAACACTACACATTCTGCCCAAGGAATAGACTGTATCTTTGAGTTTACACATTCTGCTATAGGTATGAGTAAGCCTGATCATCGGTAAACACCCACCTGCTGGCAGGGATCACCGCCATCACAGTGCCGTACCTTGGTGGGACAGGAGTCCCAGGGTCCAATGCCATAAGCAACGGCAGTTCCTCCAGGCGCCCAACTTCCTTAAATGGACTACCTGCCCCAGCATCCCTTGCTTTCACCGCAGGTGCCGCTTGTGAGGGGGAGGCGTTTGCTTGCCATCGCGCTTATAGCACTGCCTCTCCACCCGCGGCGCGGGAGTCAGCCTGATCATCGGTAAACACCCACCTGCTGCCAAAGATCACCGCCATCACTCTGCCGTACCCTGGTGGGACATGAGTCCCAGGGTCCAACGTCATAAGCACCGCCAGTTCCTGCAGGCGCCCAACTTCCTAGAGTGGACTACTTGCCCCAGCATCCCTTGTTTTTCCGCAGGTGGCGCCTGTGAGGGGGAGGTATTTGTTTGCCATCGCGCTTATAGCACTGCCTCTCCACCCGCGGCACTGGAGTCAGCCTGATCATTGGGAAACACCCACCTGCTGGCAGGGATCCCTGCCATTACTGTGCAGTACCCTGGTGGGGCAGGAGTTCCAGGGACCAACGCCATAAGCGCCGCCAGTTCCTCCAGGCGCCTAACTTCCTTAAGTGGACTACCTGCCCCACGTCCCTTGCTTTCACCGCAGGTGCCGCTTGTGTGGGGGAGGCTTTTGTTTGCCATCACGCCACCACACTGCCTCCCCACCAGCGCAGCGCCTGGGCCAAGGGAGGGCCTGTCTAGCCCGTCAGAGGCTGGATGAGGCTGGGCTGGGCCACCCCTCTGAGTTTTGCTACTGTGAAAGACTGTGAAGCCCGGAGAGAACAACAGCATCGGACATAAACAGATTATTGTATTTGTTTGAATCCCTGGTACCTCTAGTAAGTGCTATATTTATCATATGTATGGTAAGGGGGACTTCTGAAAACGTGTTACAGTGTAACCGAGTTTGTGTAGCAGAGTATTGGTGCCATACATATTCTGCGGAGGTCACGAGAGCAAGGGGGATTGCTCATAGCAGAGAAAATAAAATGGGGAAAATAAAATTAACAACAAATAACTCCGCGAAAAACCCTAGTAAGCTTAAAGATGTGAATATGACTTTGTTAAACTATCTGAAGGGGCAGTAGGTGTTACAGAAAAACAGATTTCTTCAGTGGAAGAATTAATAAATATGTTTTTACAGGGGTCAACAACTAATGATAAGGTAATATCTACACCCGATACAGGGATAGACGAAGTCCGTATTCCGGGAGCTTCGAACTCAGCATATTCTAATAATGGTTGCATCCAGGTTATTGTTGATGGCATTTTGATCTGCGAATTGGATGGTAAAATGCTACCCCCGCAAAAAAGACCCTGTAATCCAAGTTCAATTGCGAATTTGGATAAACTCCACTCTTTTATGCAAGTTACACATCATCTATCATCCCACTGGCATGAACGACTCCTTCACTGACCAACTCATGGAACTTATTACTGGTAAGTTCTCCTCGAACTCTAAAGACATCTTCCTGGGTGATTTCAACCTGCATTGGAATGACTACAAGGACCCTCATGTCAACGCCATCAAAGACCTCCTGTCCGATCAAGCCCTGACCCAAGCCTGTTCACTCCAAAGACACTCGAAAGGGGCCACCCTCAACTGGATCATCTCTAAGGAATCAGCAGTCAAGCTTATCTCTATAGACCAGTGTGACTGGTCTGACCACCACGCCATCACATTCCTAGTACCTGGCTCCCACAAGATAAGGGCACCACAACCAGTGATTCCTAAATGCTGGATTAGAGACACTAGAAACCTAGACCACAATGAACTGAAGGCTTGCTGCACATCTGACCTCCCCCCCTCACATTTCTCAATGGTCAATGACCTCCATAATCATTACTCTTCAACTATCTCGAACATCATGGATGAACTAGCCCCACTAAAGAAAAAAAGAACCCAAACAAAAGATAAGAACCCCTGGTTCACTGGACCCCTCAACAATGAGAGGAGATGCCTCCGGCAATCCGAAAGAATCTGGAGACAGCACCCCTCCACCGCACATCTTAAACTTATCCGCCAGGCCAGAAATGCCTACAACAAGAACTCCTTAACTCTAAAAAAGAATTTTTCAGATCCGAACTAGAGAACGCCAAGAACAGACCTTGCAAGCTCTTTGATCTGGTCAAACACCAATCCAATAAACTCGTCAAAACCTCAAAAGAAACACCCAAGTCTTTAATATCATCAGAGGAATTCTCCTCCTTTTTCGCTGACAAAAGTCACAGCCTTAGAAAGTGAACTTAGTGCCGCCACATACTCCCTATCCCTTCCAGGCATGCACCCTCCTCCTGAGATGCCCCCACAGACTTCACCTAAGAATCAAGCACTTTGGACTGACTTCAACCTCTCGACGAAGACTCCGTATCTAAAATCCTATTGTCCCTAAAACCAAATAACCATTTCAACGACCCGCTCCTCTCCAACTGCCTAGTGGCCGTCGCTCCCAATCCATTATTCCTAGCTGGACTACAATAATTAACGCCTTGCTCCAGCAGGGTTCCATTCCTGACTCTCTGAAAGCTGGCCAAGTCCTCCCCATTTAAAAAAAGCTGTCGCTGGACCCAGCCATTCCAGACAATTTCAGACCCCTCTTAGCCAAAGTGTTGGAGAAGTGTGTACAACAGCAACTAAGTCAACACATTAACAACTTCCACCTTCTCAATGAATTCCAATCTGGATTCAGACCTGGGCACAGTACTGAAACGACCATGCTCCACATCGTTGACGACACCCTACTAGCTTTGGATCAAGGGAAAATGTGCCTTCTAATCCTCCTAGATCTTTCCTCGGCCTTCGACACGGTCAACCACATAAAACGAATCGAACGTCTCAAACTCAGGATGGGTTTGAATGGCTCTGTTCTAAAATGGTTTAGATCCTTCCTCCAAAACCGATCGCAGCGATTCCTAATCAACGGCAACCTTTCTGCTCCCTCTCCGGTCAAAGTCGGAGTCCCCCAAGGTTCAACCCTGTCCCCTACCCTCTTCAACCTCTACCTCAAACCACTTGCCGAAATATTACGCTGAGCAAATATCTCCAACCATATTTATGCTGACGACACCCAGCTCTACATCAAAGCCTCCTCTCTCGAGGATATTCTCTCCCTGAATGAGGCCCTGAAATCAACCGTCCATTGGCTCACCTCCAATCAACTCAAGCTCAACACTAAGAAAACAGAATTTCTCTTAATTTCCCCTCCAGAAACCAATCCCGAGACGCAGATATGGATCAAGGCTATCACAGCCCTAGATTGCCCACCAACCATCGTGGACTCAGCAAAATCTCTGGGAATAACCCTTGACTGCAAGTTGAACATGCGTGACCACATCAACTCAATGGCCAAATCAGCCAGATTCCAGTTGAGCTACCTCTGGAAACTGCAACCCTTCCTTGACGCTACTGACGTAAAACTTGCAGTCCAAGTGCTAGTAATCTCTAGACTGGAATATGGCTGCTCCACCCTCTCTCACATATCTCCCTGGCACCCTTAAAAGCCTCCCTTAATAATGCCGCCAGACATCTTATAAGCTCAAATAAATGTGACCTTATAACTCCACACCTGAAAGCATTGAACTGGCTTCCCCTCGAGGCCAAAATACAACTTAAACTGGCATGCATTACACGCAAGGCCTTAGACTCAAACTCCCCTGCTTATCTCGCACAGAAACTGGTGGTATCTGGAGGAATCAGAAACTCCTGGTCCGCCAGAGACCTCTTATTCCAACCTGGACGATTCCGGAAATTTTTTTTTTAACCAGGATTTCTCTAGATCCGCTCCAAGAAAATGGAACTCTCTCCCACCAGCCATCAGAAGAATCCCCTCTTTGGCACGTTTCAGAAAGGAGGCCAAAACCTTTGTTATGGGTAAATTCCTCTCCTAAATGCTGCCTCCTACCAACACATAGACCTTGACCAACTACTGACTAGCGACTCCCTTCGGAATACTGTGCTACCTCATCAAGAAATCTGGGGCCTTATCTGGAGTTTTCAAATGTAAACTATATTTACATGTCCTCTACCCTTAATGTGATTCCTTGCCTAATGTGATTCCCTGTAAAGGGCTCTGATACCCTAACGGGTCAAGTATGCGCTCTATAAAACAATAAAAAAAAAAATAAGTAACACACCTGGCTGCTCTTGAGAATAACCAGAAAAAAAACAAGGGAAAAAAGGCAACCCTCAGTTTCACAAGGGTAAAGAAAATGTACCGCGACTGAAATATAAAGGACATGGTCCCCCTTTTGACAGTGAGAAAATGTTACATTTGATTATGGATTTAACAAAATATGTCAAACAGTCTATCAGCACCATGGAAGCTAGATTGGAGAAAATTGAAGCAGGTATGGTGAAGGTTATTGGAAACTAGAGTCTTATTATGCAAAAGGGGAACATGAGCAACCTGGAAATGCTTAATGTCCCATTAAAACCTCAAGGTGTAAAACCAAATAATACCTTCTTAATACCTGATAAACAGAAAGGTGCGAAGGTCAAGACTAATCGGGCAGGGAAGCAAACTATGTATAGTGGTTTAGCCACAAATGGAGGAATGGCTAATGGAAAAGAGAAGGGTGCTTCTGAATCACATATGGAGTTGAGATACGAAAGAGCTTCTCTACCAAGAACTAATCCAATTAATCTCAAGACTCATGATAGGTCATGTAACTTAAAGCTACCCCCGGCAGCTAATCCCTTTATTGTGATTCTAGCCAATGTTCCGACTCTGGTCCTAGGGGAAGATGAGACATGGATTTTACTGAGAAACGAAGCCATCTATTGTTTAGGGAAGAGAATAGGACTAACGAGGGAAATGTTTAGAGAACATAAAATGGTTAGACGAGTGACCTAGGTTGGCAATAGCTGGAAAAGTTTCCCAGGAGATTGTGTTCTTTCTTTCGGCGCTCCACCTCTAGTAAGGGAAATTTTACTTAGAACCCAGGGTAGAAACTTTACTGACCCAGGTATTAATGTCCTTCCCTTGGGCTACATTTAGCAACCGAAACACCCATTTTGGCGAAAGGGAAATCAACCTTCTATGGAGCCTACTGATTATTTCACCTATAATCTGGAGGTATCAAATAAATTTGGGCCTCTACAATCTCTGGATATAAAGAAGTGACTATCTAGACAAAAGGTCCAGAGTGTTATTGTTAAGGATCTTGATAATCGAATAACCCATGAATCCTGTCATGACATTTTGAGTATAGATCTGATGACCAATAATGTTAATATGGGCAAAGTTACCGGGTCTGGCTCTATGGCTAGTGAGGTATCAGAACAAAGTATGGCCAGTAATTCAAGTAGGGTTGAGCAACCCAGGTTTGTACCAAGTTGTCAGTTAGAATCTTTTTCTGGACCGCTTTACCCCAAAAACATTAGTTTGCTTTTTTGGAATGTAGTTGGACTCCGTAATAAAGTGAATAATTTAGCTTGGACTGAGTTCACCAATAAATTTGACATCTTGTGTCTACAGGAAACCTGGGCGATAGATGAAATCCATATAGATGAATTTAAGACCTACCATACCCCTGCAATTCATTCAACTCATGGGAGGCCAAAAGGGGGGATTAGTGTTCTCATCTAAAATCTACTGAGGGTACCAAAGATTGAACTGATAATATCTAAAAATTGCCATCAAATAATATTGATCCGCCTAGATTCCAGATTTACCTTGACTGTAATAAATGTTTATAACAACGTAGAAAAGGGACAGCTGGGGGTATTTATAAAAAATGCTTAGTGACGATCCTTGTAAATTAAGGGTAAATAAAAGGACTGAAATGATTACTGTTTGAGGAGGGGACTTTAATGCTACCCTATGTGCGAAAGGTGGGCTTGGGATCTGTGGGCTGGAGGTAGAAGAGGATGACCACCTGATACATTTTGAGCATACTGACAGGGGGAGATGTTTAATGAACTCTTGTTTTTATATGATTTTGGGTTTGCTAACTGTTTGTGTTCTCCTATTGTCGATTTTAACGACACCTTTATAGGTAGGGGTTTACGATCTATAATAAATTGTATTATTGTTCCAAACTGTCACGCTAACTACTTTGCAAACTATAAAATCCACCCAAATGTAATGAGTGATCATCTGCCCTAAACTATTAACATCCTTTTTCCAACTATTGATGACCAACGTATTAATAACAAATTCGTTTGGACTAAAAATATATCTCTTGCCCGTTTAAATGTTCTATACTTTACGCTGGTCTAGCCATGATCCAGCAGAATTGAATAAGCATATTATAACAAAGACATATGCTTCAATTCAAACATGCTTGGGGGAAATGACTACCTATGAAAACATTTTGAGTGCATTTTCCCAAATAACACTGATTATACAAAACTCACTCAGAGTGGTAAATAAGAGTACTCCTACTTGTAGAAATGGGTGGTTTGATTTGATTCACACTTTACAAAAACATATACATGACTAAAAGAGGCCCTTCGTAGGAATATGAGAGACAAGGGGGAAATTCGAGAATGTAGAAGGATGTATAACCTGGCAAGAAAATCCAGAAAGAGCTAAAAGAACATGCTTGGGCTGCTCTCCACGATGCATCGTTGAGTAAGGATAGTTATTTAATTTGGATGGCCTGAAATCACTGTTTTTTACTAAATCAGATGTTGCAGCATTAACAGTCGCAATAGATGAGAAAACCTGGATAGATGTTTTCTCAAGTGTTTATGAATTGAAAGAAAATGTAGAAAACATTACAGATACTCTGGATAACCAATGGAACTCCAATTTATACATGATGAGGTGATTTGAGCAATAAACGCAAATAAGGGTGGAAAGGCCCCTGGCCCCGATGGATGCCAATTGATTTGTTTAAGTCATCCCCCACATTATGGTCTCCATTGATAACACGGGTCCTCCAAGCCTGCTGTGAAGAAGCGGTTCATTAAAACATGGTCGGAGTCTGTAACAGTACCAATGTTTTATATGGCATTCGTAGATCTCACAGCTGCATTTGACTGTGTTATACAAACTATGGGATATTCTGTCTGATCTGAAGGTCGACCAGGTTTTGTTACAGTTCCTGAGATATTTGTATTCAAAGGCTACGGCCAAGTTGCGGTTTGGAACTAAAAGGGAGAGCACTGCGCCATTTAAAGTGGAGAGGGGATCAAGACAAGGATGTGTCTTGGCACCTTTTATGTTTACTCTTTATTCAAATTCCTTGGAGCAGGAGTTGTCAGGAAAGGCGAGAGACCCGCCATATGTCAATAAACGACCGATTGTCTCCCTTCTCTACGCAGACGAAGCAGAGCTCATGGCCTGGACACAGTTATGTCTACAGAAAGCCCTTGTTTCCTACACTAGCTATATGGATGATCTAGGACTAAAACTAAATGTGAAAAAAACTTGTATTATGACTTGTGGCCACAAAGACATAAAGGCAATGAAACATGTTGGCCTTCCTTGAAGTGGTCTATAACATGCTGTGTTTTTAATGCTGAGAAAACTCACACTTGTGGGACACCCCAGCGCCGCCGGCCACCAGCTGCTGCGTGTGCCCCTTTGCCTGCCTTACTGCCTCGCCGCCGGCCTCGCTGCCGCCTTGGTCGCTCCCCATTGGTTTTCGCCATTTGTTTTTGCCCCCATTTGTGCTTGTATTTTTTGTGCCGTGTGAGCGTTTCTCTTACTGTTTTCGCCATTTGTTTTGCCCTCCATTTGTGCCTGTATTTCTGTGTGCCGTGATATCGTTTTCCTTCCTGTTGTCGCCATTTATTTTGCCCTCCATTTGTGCCTGTTTCATTGATTGTATCTCTGTGCCGTGTTTACAGTTTCCTTCCTGTTTGCCCGCCTACCTCGCCGCCCTCCGCTCTCCCTCCCCGCTTCCCGCCACCGCCATTTGCCCCGCCCCTTTCTCTTCTGTTCCCTCCCCGCTCCCGCCTCCCAGCTGCTCCGCCCACCCGCGCACTTGGCCTTAAATGGCAACCGTGCGACACAGGTGAGTGTGACCCACTTGTGGGACAACCCCGCGCCGCACGGCCACCAGCTGCTGCGTGTGCCCCTTTGCCTGCCTTACTGCCTCGCCGCCGGCCTCGCTGCCGCCTTGGTCGCTCCCCATTGGTTTTCGCCATTTGTTTTTGCCCCCATTTGTGCTTATATTTTTTGTGCCGTGTGAGCGTTTCTCTTACTGTTTTCGCCATTTGTTTTGCCCTCCATTTGTGCCTGTATTTCTGTGTGCCGTGATATCGTTTTCCTTCCTGTTGTCGCCATTTATTTTGCCCTCCATTTGTGCCTGTTTCATTGATTGTATCTCTGTGCCGTGTTTACAGTTTCCTTCCTGTTTGCCCGCCTACCTCGCCGCCCTCCGCTCTCCCTCCCCGCTTCCCGCCACCGCCATTTGCCCCGCCCCTTTCTCTTCTGTTCCCTCCCCGCTCCCGCCTCCCAGCTGCTCCGCCCACCCGCGCACTTCGCCTTAAATGGCGACCGTGCGAACGCGCAGCGGTCACGCGCAGCGGGTGCGCCGATTGTGCGCCGAAGGCGCGCCAAAGGTAAGCCCGTCTGTGCCCGTCCGTGACCGGATCGCGCCCAGCGCCAGGACCCCTGGCCCACGAAGACCCCGACCTACCCGCCTGACGTACTCCTCCGCCACCCTCATCGCACTCAACACCGGCCGACTCCCAGAATGCCACCAAGCCACACCACGACGCACCCACGGACCTTTCAGCTGCCACGCCTGCAAATTCACCTGCATCCGGACCTGCCTCGCACCAGCACCCGCCAAGTCAAACACCAGCAGCACCCACCTCAAGTGCATCCTGCTCAACACCCGCTCCGTCCACAGACACGCCATCGAACTCTGGAACCTCCTAGACGCCACAGCCCCTGATGTTGCCTTGCTCACGGAGACCTGGATGAACGCCTCTTCAGCTCCCGACATCGCCATCGCCATCCCAGAGGGCTACAAGATCGTCCGGAGGGACCGCAACGCCAACCAGATGGGAGGAGGCATCGCCATCATCCACAGGAACACCATCCGTCTCACGACCAGCACCGACAACACCCTGACCAGCGCCGAACACCTGCATTTCCAGATCCACACCAACCCGAACACCAACCTCAGAGGCACCCTGATCTACCGACCCCCGGGACCACGCACCCCATTCAGCGAGGACATCGCCGACTTCGTCAGCCCGCATGCCCTCCCCTCCGCTGACTACATCCTCCTGGGAGACCTCAACTTCCATCTGGAGAACAACAACGACCGCAACACCAGCACCCTGCTCGACAACCTCGCCAATCTTGGACTCAAGCAGCTGGTGTCCACCCCCACCCACCTCGCCGGACACACACTCGACGCAGTCTTCTCCTCCAGCACAGACATCAACTTCAGCCACACCACAGAGCTTCAATGGACAGACCACAGCTGCGTCCACTTCACCTTCAAGAGAACGACGACCCACCACCACCAGCAACAGGCCGCCCGCAGAAGCTGGAACAAGATCACAGCAGACCAGCTCGCCACCTCCCTGAGCCAGCACCCTCCTGCCAGCTCAGCGAACCCCAGCCAGGCCGCCGACAACCTCACAAAGTGGATCAGCAACTGCGCGGACGAGCTCGCCCCGCTGAGAACCCCGCCCAGCAGACCCGGCAGCAAGAAAGCCCCGTGGTTCACCGACGAACTCAAGAGCTCCAAGAAGAACTGCCGAGCCCTCGAGAAAGTCTGGAGAAGGGAACCTACACCGGACAACAGGACCACCTTCAAGCTGGCCACTCGGAAGCACCGCCAGCTGATCCGCGCCGCCAAGAAAACTGCATTCAAGGACCGGCTGGACAACAACGCACACAACAGCAAGGAACTCTTCAACATCGTGAAAGAGCTATCCAACCCCAGCGCAGGAAACAACGACATCACCCCATCGCAAGACCTCTGCAACTCCCTCGCTTCATACTTCCAAAACAAGATTGTGGACATACACAACAGCTTCAACAACCAACCAACGCACACCATAACCGAACAACCACCCCCCACCACCACCCTCCACGCCTGGACCCCGATCAGCACCGAAGACACCATCCGCACGATGAACTCCATCCACTCCGGATCACCAACCGACCCCTGCCCTCACCACGTCTTCAACAAGGCCGACGCTGTCATCGCACCCCACCTGCGAGACATCATCAACACATCCTTCGACACCGCCACCTTCCCTGAGAGCTGGAAGCACGCCGAACTCAGCGCTCTACTCAAAAAACCAACAGCGGACCCCACCGAACTCAAGAACTACCGCCCCATCTCGCTCCTCCCGTTTCCAGCCAAAGTCATCGAGAAGACCGTCAACAAGCAGATGGCCGCCTTCCTCGAGACGAATGGATCCCTCGACCCCTCACAGTCCAGCTTCCGAGCCAATCACAGCACCGAGACCGCCCTCATCGCCGCCACCGATGACATCCGAGCCCTGATGGACAACGGAGAAACAGCGGCCCTCATCCTCCTAGACCTCTCCGCGGCATTCGACACTGTCTGCCACCGCACCCTAGTACAGCGCCTCAGCAACGTCGGAATCCAGGACAAGGCGCTGGAATGGATCATCTCCTTCCTCGACGGAAGAACTCAGAGAGTCCGCCTACCACCGTACAAGTCAGAGGCCTCCGAAGTCATCTGCGGCGTCCCTCAAGGATCCTCTCTGAGCCCCACCCTCTTCAACGTCTACATGAGCCCCCTCGCGGCAATCGCACGCCAACACCACCTCAGCATAATCTCCTACGCCGACGACACCCAGCTGATCCTCTCCCTGACCAACGACCCCGCCACCGCCAGAGCCAACCTGCACGAAGGGATGAAAGAGGTAGCCGAGTGGATGACGACCAGCCGCCTGAAACTGAACTCTGACAAGACGGAGGTCCTCATCCTGGGCTCTTCACCCTCCGCCTGGGACGACTCCTGGTGGCCTCCCGCCCTGGGCACCGCACCCAAACCGACAGACCATGCACGCAACCTGGGCTTCATCCTGGACTCCTCCCTCTCCATGACCAGGCAAGTCAACAACGTCTCCTCGGCGTGCTTCAACATCCTACGCATACTACGGAAGATCTTCTGGTGGATCCCCACCGAGACCAGGAAGACCGTCACCCAGGCCCTCGTCACTAGCCGACTGGACTACGGCAACGCCCTCTACGCCGGTACCACCGCCAAGCTCCAGAAGAGACTCCAGCGGATCCAGAACGCCTCAGCCAGACTCATCCTCGACATCCCACGAACCAGCCACATCTTCGGACATCTGAGAGACCTTCACTGGCTCCCCGTCAACAAAAGAATCACCTTCCGCCTCCTCACCCACGCACACAAAGCCCTACACGACCAAGGCCCGAGCTACCTCAACAGCCGGATCAACTTCTACGCTCCCAAACGCCACCTCCGATCAGCCAACCACGCCCTCGCCGCTGTCCCCCGCATCCGAAGAGCGACCACAGGAGGAAGGTCCTTCTCCTACCTGGCTGCCAAGACCTGGAACTCCCTCCCGGCCGACCTGCGCCTGACCCAAGACCACCTCTCCTTCAGGAAGAAGCTGAAGACCTGGCTGTTCGAGCAGTAGCGGCACCCCCCCTCCCCCAGCGCCTTGAGACCCTACGGGTATGTAGCGCGCTCTATAAGTGTCACTGATTGATTGATTGATTGACACTTCGGATAAAAAAGGGTATAACCATATACGTGAGTTTAGCTCAATTTTCTTTCAGATAGCTTGTCTCGTGTTTTCCATGGGGTCTCCATTTCTTTTCACTGTACTCTTTCTGACACCTTTTCTCACTGGGCGTGCAATTTGTTTTCTATATGAAAAAGCTACCGATGATGACAAAAACGTGGACAAGCTGTAAGAACCTTCAAGTAGCTCCTCTGGTGGTGCGCACGTGAGGTACTTTCTCACTTCTCCACATATTTTTCTTTTGTGGTATACATACATTTAACTAGTTTTATGAGTGATCTGACTTACATCCTTTTTTTTTAAATACTACAGAAATGGGCATAGAGGACTGGGTTAGACTGTATAACCTAGCAGCAGAGGTTGGGTGGAGATAGAAAGAATCCCCCTACACCAGTCTTACGTAGTATATATGGTTATTGCCCGAGACCGCCAGATTCTTTGTGTTTGAATTTGTGGGCGGGGGAGACAAAAATGTAGAAGTCTCCCACTGGGAGAAAGCAGGGTAGTTTCCAGTAACATGTTTACTTACCTAGGTGTCCTGTTTGGGCTTTCAGGTTCTTGGGGACCGGCGGTTAAGAGTAGGGGCCTTCTTTTTACGAAGTCGACCGCAACCGTTGTAAATTTCTCTACGAAAATAGGGAAAAGACCTCCGGGGATTCTTCTTATGATATATCAAGCAAAATGAGTGAGCATTGTGACATTTGGGGCAGGAATCTGGGGTTATCATGATGTATCCCCCATACAACATGTTGGAAATGCTTTTTTAAGGTTTATTTTAGCTGTACCTTCTAGTTCCCCAGTTTTTAAATGTCATAGTGAGTTGGGAATCTCGTATATCTCGGATGTGATTAAAATGCAACCAGGGCTACTTTGGGACAGAATTTGGACTTCAAGTTTAACAGGACTAAATAGAAGAATTATTAAGGACTGGATGAACTTGGATCACACAAGTAAGATTACATGGCTGAAATATGTTAACAACTTTCTTACTGACCTGGGGCACCAAGAATATTACAATACAATATCCCAGAGTCAATGAACTCCATTTCTAGGAAGGAGTTCAAAGTAATCTGCATGGTTCATCTAGAGTCCCTAAGAGTGGCCCTAGAGATGAGTAAAAGCATGGTGATCCAACACCAACTGACCTTGATAACCTATGATGTTCAACTATATCTCCTACGTTGCACGCCGGGATACGATAGGTATCTTTTAACACGTTTTAGGGTTGGTATTTTTTACCATTTAACTAGTCATCCAGAGATGAATGATTGGTCTAGAGAACATTGCCATTGCCCATGTGAGAACTTGTCACCACAAACTACTATCCACGTGATTTGTTTTTGTAAATTTTATAACAAGGAAAGATTGAGATGGATTAAGCCTCTATTAAAGATGGGGGGGGATGGAGGCAGAGGCGCAACTAGAGTCAAATTTCAGTGGGGGCTAAGAGGAAATTTCGGGGGGGGGCTGAATCTTTAGGCAATGGGCAGAGTCGAGCTGCAGGGGCTCTTAGAAGGGGGTGAAACAACAACAAAGCCCCATTAACATGCACAAGGTCTTTTAAAGACATGTGAAGTGCTTGGGTGCGGCTGTGAGCGGGCCCAGGAAGTGTCTCATCCCGGGCTGCCACACACGACGGGGGGGCTGAAGCCCTTTGAGGCCAATGGGTGTCGCGCGCCTGGATGGAGGCAATACAGACCTGCCTTTTTATACTTACAACTGTTGGATAGTATTTATTGTATTGGTGTTATGGCTATTTTTTTACAGAACATAATGAAAGTAAGGAAGAGTTTAAATAGTTAAATTTCTCAGTATATAGTTCTGTTTGTACCGACTACTCTGGATTTTACTCTACCCTAAAAAGCATTCCCCGAATATTTTTGTGTCTGGGTTAATTATTTTTTTATCTAATGAACTGTCCAAAAAATCTATTTTTGTATTGTATGTTCGTTTTTAATCTATGGTATTAATGAATTGTTTTTACCTGTCTTATTAATGATTTTAAATGACAAAAATCGAATAAAGCATACCTTTGACTTTGACTTTGAGTTACGTTTTATGATGGGCGTCTAACGCCATTTAACTCCACCATAAAACACATTTGTATGATCCATGTAAGGGTTTTTTCAGACAACACAAGACCTAACGGATTACCTAAAAGCCACTAAATTAACTACTAACCTTGGGTTCCCGAATAGGCTGCTACTGGACATAAGGCACTTCCAGTCCAAGTCAGCGGTAGTAAGTACTATGTAAATGCAATAACAATGGAATATACTCAGGGCCACTGGAGTTATGAGATTAGGTGTCCACAACTGTTTTTGCAGCATTGTGGATTTGCCCCATTTTCCACATAATCGATCATCTGTTACATAATCGGCAGATTTTAACAACAAAAATGATTCTAGTTTGAATTGACCAAAAGTAACTAAAAACGTTGTGATGTGTTATTGCTCATTTGAAGGTCCTTCACAAAGGTTCATTGGTTATGTTTCAGTTGGTTATTTCAGTGTTGGGGTGTTAAACTGGTGCTAATGAGGTGCAATCTTTGGGCAGACAGGATTACCATTTGCAAAAAATTACAAAGTAATAAAACTATACTGTAAAACATGTTCTGCATTACGCCACTTAATTTGGCTTTTCTTTCAACATAACTTAATCAGCTGGGATGCATAATTGGTGCTGCCCTGCCGCATAATTTCAGTGACCAAGCAAAGGTTCTACAAACTCCACAAATACCCCCGCCCCCTATGCTCGGATTCCAGCAGATTGTGAAAATGTGGTCTAAGCACCATTGCTACGTTCATACTGACACCTCCTCCCCTGTGCATTTATCCATTACTCACACTACATACACTGCCCTAAACCCTACACCAGAGCTTTCCAAACGGTGTGTCCCGACACAGTACTGTGTCCCCTGCAAATGGTGGGTGTGTCGCGGGATGGCACCGGTATTAACGGCCACATAGCACATAACTGCTGCTAATTATTCCTTTGAAAACTTTGTTCTCACTATGCGTCATCTATTGCATAACTTCTCTACGTGAATGGTCTTTTAAAGATCTGCAAAGTACTCGGGTGCAGCTGTGTGTGTGCCTGGGAAGCTGGGGTGAGGTGACAGGGGGTGACAGACAGAGGGTGACAAACAGAGGGGGGAAGACAGAGAGAGAGGGAGACAGAGAGAGATAGACAGAGGGAAGGAGACAGAGAGGGAGAGAGAAAGAGGGAGGGAGACAAAGGGAGGAAGAAAGAGAGAGGGGGAGAGAAGGAGGGAGAGAGAGGGAGGGAGACAGAGGGAGGGAGACAGAGGGAGGGAGACAGGGGGAGACAGACAGAAGGAGGGAGAAAGAGGGAAGGAGGCAGACGTAGACAGACAGAGGGAGGGAGAGAAAGGGAGGGAGAGAAAGATATAGGAGGGAGGGAGACAGAGAAAGAGGGGGAGGGAGACAGAGAGAGAGAGACAGAAAGAGGGAGGGAGACAGAGACAGGCAGAGATAGAGATAGACAGGTACAGGGGCAGACAGACAGAGGCAGAGACAGACAGAGAGACGGAGATGGAGATGGAGACCGAGAAAGGGAGACAGGGACTTTCAGGGACAGACAGAGACAGAGACAGGGACAGACGGACAGATAGAGGCAGGGACAGACAGATAGAGGAAGAGACTGAAACAGACAGAGACAGGGAGTGAGACCGAGAGGGAGACCGAGGGAGAGAGAGAGAGGGAGAGGGAGACAGAGGGAGGGAGACAGAGGGTGACAGAGGGAGGGAGGGAGACAGAGGGAGAGGGTGACAGAGGGAGAGGGAGACAGAAGGAGGGAGGCAGAGAGAGACAGAGGGAGGGAGTCAGGGGGAGACAGACAGAGGGAGACAGACAGAGGGAGACAGAAAGAGGGAGAGCGAGAGGGAGACAGAAGGAGAGGAAGAGGGAGGGAGACAGAGGGATGGAGACAGAGGGACAGAGACAGAGGGAGACAGAGAGAGGGAGACTGAGAGCGGGAGACAGAGCGGGACAGACAGAGAGAGGGAGACAGACAGAGGGAGCGAGACAGATAGAGGGAGACAGAGGGAGAGAGAGACAGAGGGAGAGAGAAAGAAGGAGAGAGGCAGAGGGAGAGTGAAGGAGGGAGACAGGGGGAGAGAGAGGGAGGGAGAGGGAGAGAGAGAGGTGGGTAGAGGAGGGAGGGAGAGAGAGGGAGGCAGAGGGAGGGAGAGGAAGGGAGACAGAGAGAGGGAGACAGACAGAGGGAGTGAGACAGAGGGAGATAGAGAGAGGGAGAGAGGGAGGGAGGGAGAGAGAGAGAGAGAAATGGAGAGGGAGAGGGAGAGAGAGAGAGAGATAGAGAGATGGAGAGAGGGAGAGAGAGATAGAGAGGGGGAGACAGACACTGAGAGGGAGGGAGAGGGAGACAGAGAGAGGGAGGGAGAGATAGAGAGAGGGAGAGAGACTGAGAGAGAGAGAGAGAGAGAGAGAGAGAGAGAGAGAGAGAGAGATGTGTGTATGCCGGGTCTGGTGGCTCAGTGTAGGAAGGCATTATCTGCAGGGGTCTGTGTTCAACCTCATGGTCTCAAATTTGCTTTAAAATACACCATTTGCCCACTATTATTTCAAAATTTTCTTCCAGGGAGAGAACCCCCGAACCTCCCTTAAGTGGTTCGTGATCGCTCGCTCGCTACACTGCCTCACTGTGTCCCAAAATGATGCATCTCCAAAAAGTGTGTCACCAACACGAAAAGTTTGGAAAGCTGTGCCCTACGCGAACACTACGCTGATATCCTACGTGAAGAAGTGTCGTGCTGTCGCAGAGCCCTGAGACCTGATTTTAAATGCCAGGAGTTAACTCCAGTCGGGCTTCTCATAAACTTTGATAAAGACAATATTCCCCCAGCTTTAATATTTCAAGGATCAAAGACATTTAAGCTGTTAATGTAAGTGCTGATTAATCACCAAGGGGCCGCCGCTCTTAACATGCAATTTAGGGCCTTTATCTAGGAAAGACTCGGAATCCCAGCCTCGGCTGCAGAGGAGTTGGCGCACACAGGGAGTAAGCACGCATCCTAGGGCGTCTACACAGACCCTTGAACAAAGAGGATCGGCCCAGGATTGGCCGAGAGAAAGGGGCGTGTGCGCCTCAAGCGCGCGCAGAGCTTCTTGCCTGAAGCAGGTGCCTTTTGGATCAGTTATTATCCACACTTTTCAAGGACAAGTGTGACGCTGGCAGTGAAACGTGTGCCTCACGCAAGGTGTTTAATCTCCTGTGTGATTTACATACATGTCAACATTTTTAAACTGGAAAATGTAATTTTTTTTTTAAATCCCGGAAATGTATGTTTCTCGTTGGCTTATGTTCAGGTAGTTTTAGGCGGGAGACACCTAAAATAATGCCTTTTTGAGCTGCATAAATGGGCAGTCTCCCGCCTGAATTGGGTCTATATTGTCATGTATGGATTTAATATGTGTTGAGTGCTTTGATATCATGCCACACATCTAGACGTGGGTAAGCCACTGAAAGTTCGAGCCACATGCCTGGCTCTGGGTTAGCTCTAAATCATCTTGGACCCTTGAGCCCAAAACAAGCAGCGTCATCCTTCCTGTGGCTTTTACCGGCCGCCCATGCTTTAACCTCATGTACCAATAATCGAAGACAAAACATTAAGCTTTGAGGTAAAAAAAGAGAGAGATAGAATGAAACACCCGTATAGTGGCGGAATTGAACAATGTGAAGCCCACAAATTGGTTTGGATGCTGAAATGTCCACCAAACTCCCTGAAAAAGGTCTGCCCTAAAAATTTCCCTTACTGGGTAAATCTTTTCCGCTTAAAGTGGTCCCACTCAGGCGCGCAACGCCCATAGGACTCAAAGAGCTTAACCCCCGCCCCCCTCACCCCCCACCCCCCATTGTGTGTGTCAGTCCAGGCTGAAAAAGCTTCCTGGGTTGACACGCAGACAGTGTTTGAGCTTATCGCAGCCGCACCCATCAAGCACTTCACAGTTCCTTTAAAGACCATTTACATGTTAACGAGGCTTTGTGTTTTTTCACCCCTTCATCTCCACTCTGCCTATTGCTAGAAGAATTAGCTCCCCCTGAAATTCTTAGTATCCCCCCTGACATGTGTCTCTAGTTGCGCCTCTGGACCCCCATTTTTAGACCAGAGAACACTTAGGATGTATAGCTCTTATGTTTTTTCACTATGCTTGAGTCATAAGAGGTAATGTAGTGTAAGATGTAGGTTTTGGAAATCAATGCCCCATGTGGTGGAATGTAGGCGTCACAAATGTTCTGGAAGTGTCATGGGGTACACGGGTGTCCTGCACATAGATCTCACTGATAAAAATGTAAAGGCTTGGAGAGCCTAAATGGGGGAGCTTGGCCCCCAACATTTCCAATGGTGTCATGCTCATTTAATGATGCTCTTGCTGACAGAGATGGTGGGGGTTCATCCTTGAGGAAGGACGTTTTATCTGTTCTTTATAATTTGGTGGAACAAAGCAATCTACAAAGTGATGAAACTTTTCAGACAATCACCCTCAGTCACAGATGTGGGTTGACTCCATCATCGTTCTTGAGCTCACTTCGCCACCCCAGTTCAGCCCCAGCCATATGCAAATCAGTCTTGACCCTGTGACTCATGGGAACAGGTCAGGCCCAAGTGCCAAGCCAGGTCTTCCCTTGACCGGAAAGACGCTTCCTGGGACCGGTTTCGGGGTAACACCCCTCATCAGCTAGGCTAGCTTGAATCCAGTGGCAAAGTGGGCAAGGGACCCACGTCTGGGCATACCCTGCCACCTTAGGGCGAACAAAGCAACCACAAACTGATGATGGACGGAGTGCTGAAACTTTTCAGCACTCACCCCCAGTCACATATCTGGGTCGAATCCATCATCGTTCTTTAGCTCATTTCGCCACCCGAGTTCAGACCCAGCCATATGCAAATCAGTCTTGACTCTGTGCCTCATGGGAACAGTCCAGCCCAAACTATCCAAGCCAGGTCTTCCCTGGACCGGAAACAAGCACACTGGGACTGGTTTCGGGTTAACACCCCTCATCAGCCTGGCTAGCTTGAATCCAGTGGCAAAGGGAGCAAAGGACCCACGTCTTAGGGCACTTAGGGCTACTAGGATACTTAGGGTAAACAAAGCAACCCCAAAGTGATGATAGACGGAGCGCTAAAACTTTTCAGACACTCACTCCCAGTCACAGATCTGGGTTGAATCCATCATCGTTCTTTAGCTCACTTCACCACCCCACTTCAAACCCAGCCATATGCAAATCAGTCTTGACCCTGTGACTCTTGTGAACTGTCCATTCCAAACTGCCAAGCCAGGTCTTCCCTGGACTGGAAACAAGCTTCCTGTGAATGGATTCAGGTTAACACCCCTCATCAACCTGGCTACCTGGAATACAGTGGAAAAGTGAGCAAGAAACCCACGCCAGGGCATACCCTGACAACTTAGGGCGAACAAAGCAATATGGCTGGGTTTGAACTGGAATGACATGGGGAGCAAAACAACAATGGGTTTAGGCCAGGATCTCTGTACTGCAATGAATGTATGAAATTGTTCTGCATTCTGTCCATCAATTGTTCTTTTTACATTTATCACCCGAGTGGGACGCGTATGCCCAGTCGTGGGTACCGTGTTCTCCATGCCACTGGAGTCAAGCTATCCTGGCTGATCAGGGGAGAAACCCCCAAACTTGTTCTAGGATGCTTGTTTCCGATCCAGGCCAGATTAGAAAGATAGAGGAATTTCTTTTAAATAAAT
The DNA here is from genome assembly GCF_964263255.1 of Lissotriton vulgaris. Taxonomy (NCBI): domain Eukaryota; kingdom Metazoa; phylum Chordata; class Amphibia; order Caudata; family Salamandridae; genus Lissotriton; species Lissotriton vulgaris. The sequence continues at coordinate 164,839,413 of NC_141693.1, forward strand.
CAAAACCAACCTGTCCAAAAACCCAATTAGTAGAACAGGCGACATGCAATTTAAAATATTTCAGTGAAAATAGTGCCATATAACACGAAGCACAAACTGTGGATATCTGGTCTTGCAGGACTAGGACAAAGTCTCATGTTCAGAGCGACTGCAATGGAACATGGACTGGCTACAGAGGCCCAGTTAGGCCTGCTGAACAAAGTACCTACAATAATGGTTTGTAGAGCGTTGTGAGCATCAAAGTTGAGTATGCATTGCCCAGCTGAAGCGATGTGTCGGTTCTGAGGAGCTGCGATGCGTAGTCTGGTGTCTTTGTTGAAGCTGGCGTCAATGAGAGAAGCAAGGGCCTTCACCGAGGATGTGTCACGCCACGCCGGTTCTGAAGAGGCAGTGGGCTGTGATGTGATGCAGGTCTTTACGACAGGGAAGATCCACACAGCAGTGATGATGCGATGGTTCTGCTCGGCATTGCACCTTGCAGCAGTCCTTCAGAGTATCAGTGCATCAGAGTGGCAGCCCTTGCAAGAAGCACAGCAGTTCTTGTTCCTGGCAGAGGGCCTACAGATCCAGAACTGTACTGAAGAGTTGCTGTCTGTAGTCCGTTATTTATACCTGAGACTTCTTTTGGAGTGGGAGAAGCTTCTAAAGGTTTCCCTTTGAAGAACCCCAGGCATTCCGCCTCCCCTGACCTGGCTTCGGACTATCTACAGGGGGTATGCAGCCCTTTGTGTGCAGGCAGGACAAAGCCTATTCAAGTGTAAGTAGAGCTGTGCCCAGCTCCACCCTCCCATCCTGAGAGTGATGGCCCATCCAGGCACACTTAAGCTCTCCATTGTGTGTGCCGGTCTAGGAAAAATACACAAAGTCCAACTGCCAACTACAACCAATCATGTGATCCGAAAAGAGGCTGTAGGCACTAAGGGCCAGTTGTATGACCCTTTTTTACATGCGCAAACGGGTCTGCAACCCGTTTGCACATGCAAAAACCCTACAGGCCATGTACAAACACTATTTAGCAAGTTGCAATCGCTAAATAACGTTTGTGACTCGTAATTAGGAAGGAGCATTTCAAGGGCTTCTCTTCTTAATTGCAACTCTGAGCCATGTGTATGACTGTTTTGCTACAGCAATTGCAGTCGCAAAACAGTCGCAATTTACCACCTAATTCAAGTAGGTGATAATGCAGTTGTAAATGGGAAGGGGTCCCCAGGGGACCCCTTCCCTTTGCAAATACATGTGAAAATATATTTTAAGGCCAGGGAAAAAAAATGAAACGAAAAGTTTCATTTTATTTTCATTAAATGCCTCCCATTTTCCTTTAAGGAAAATGGGCTGCATTTTTTAAAAAAAAGCTACTTTATTTAAAAGCAGTCCCACCAGGCCTGAAACATGGAGAAGGCTGGGCGCCAGGCACATGGAGCTACCATCATTGGTAATATTTCTTTATTAATCACTGTGTTTAGTATGTTGAAGGTTCTACTTTTTGTTGATTTTACATCGGAGTTCTTTCAATTGTTCTTTTCCTTCTCAAGGGGGCATCCAATAAATAATTCGAATAGAAAAGTGGTTCAAGGAGTTACGATGGGTTTTCCAGGGGGTGTGGAGGTGACAGGGGTGGATCCATCCTACCAAATGCAGTACATCAGCAGATGTAATGGGCCAATACACGGATAGGCACCCGGCTGCAGGACCAGAGTCGGGCCTCCTACTTGGCAGTGGGTAGCCTTGCTACCGGGATGTGCGGGTTGTCAAGTTGTTCTCCTCTTCTCTTAGGGACCCCATGGGGTTTGATATGCTCCGGCAATCCCGAAGAGACAGCCTAATGTCTGGGATATAATATTCCAATTTCTTTTACTGCAATTGATGGGGCTGGTCACTAGTGAGGCCCAGGAGGTTGGGGTTTGCTTATTGACCCTTATACAGCACATTTACATGCAACAAGCGGATGCCTGACCACACCATTAGGATATTGAGCCTCAATGTTAGAGGCTTAAATGCACCCGCGAAAAGAATAGCCTTACTTACCTTTCTGAAGGGATTCGGATACAATGTCTGCCTCCTACAGGAAATGTGTTTAGAACGCGCAGACTGGAAGAGGCTGAGATCATGGTGGTTCAATAGGCATTATTTTTCATCCACACATGGCAAGTGGGCGTGGTTGATGATTTTGCTTGCAACACATTTCTTGGGGAGGGTCCTATCCACACAAGCTGATATCCCAGGCAGACTATTATCTCTGCGGGTGGAGGTTTGGAGACGCGCACACACCTTGGTTTCAATATATGCCCCGAAAGAGACCACAGGGACGTTTATTAGGCCGGCCCTGGGGGAGGTATTGATGTCCCCAGATGAAGACTTGATAGTAGGAGGGGATTATAATATTGTACATGTCCCCCAACTGGATAGATCAGGGTCTAGGTCTGGTGTTGGGGGGCCACTATCGGACACCACTAATAATTAGGTTATAGAAAACAATGGTCCCTATTTTCAGAGGAAGCATCACTTATATACAATAATCATACTCTAAATAGGTAGTATGTCTTTTGTCCAGCCGGACAAGAATTTATTTTGCAAATACATATAAAATTAAATTGTCACACCGACCACTGCGCCATAATTACTAGTGCTCTAATCACGGCAGGAGAGATCATCAGCGTTCTGTTCTTGACACATGCTTTACCGAATGTGTCCTAGCAATCACTGTGCCGTTTTTATCCACTTTTTCATTTCATTACCACTTTCATGCTCACACGATCTAATGCATGAACCCTGTGATTGTGGTCCTGTCATTGTTTAAACACACTGACTGCTGCGCCTTACGCAAAGTGTTCACGTCACGACACTATATTGCATCCGCATTTAAATTAATGCATGACCAACCCAGATACCAAACACTGCGCCGTCCTCCCTTTCACTTTATCACAGTGTATTCTGTATAGATTGATCGGCAAAGAGTGGTCTCACCTCTTTGACCACGCACAAAAGGCACTCAGTCACGCCAAACCTTCCTCCCCCACTCGTTGTTCCACACATCTCGCCGATTTTAAAGTCACAACAGTCAAATTTTTACATGCCTAACAGTATTCATGTTTACCAATTCATGTTCCTTTTTGTTTCTTTCCCAATTTCTCCCCTGTGTCATGTAATTGTACAGTAATGTGATTTAGGCATAGTGCAATTGTAAATTCATAAAGACAACAATGAAATATTATGTTGTCCTGAGGATGATGCCCAGTATCTAGTGGTGGCATTGAAAGTCGTCGACACCAAAAAACGCCATATGCAATATGACTATGCAATATTGTAATGTGCAATGGTGTATAAGAAAATGATCTTAGTCTGGTAAAACTTTCAAATAGGAGTGTACAGACGTATTTCACTTTGCCCTTTGGCCATTCTGTGCTTCGTTTTGTTGTCTCACTGTTTCGTGGGTCACGGCTGTGCCCACTTGTCATTGAATGTTTCTAACAATTTAAGTTTATATATATTTGCAAAATAAATTCTTGTCCGGCTGGACAAAAGTCATACTACCTATTTAGACTATGATTATTGTATATAAGTGATGCTTCCTCTGAAAATAGGGACCATTGTTTTCTATAACATGATACTGCCCAAGGTCCCTATACTATACCTTTTGGGTTCCCACTAATAATTAGGTGGCAGAGGCGGGGTTGGTGATTGTGTGGCATGGACGCAACCCAGGGGCAAGAGAATGCACCTTTTTTTCTGTGGCCTACCAGACATACGCAAGCTTTGGATTTCTTCCTCATCTCTACACGCGTAACTCATGAAACAGTGGCAGCGTCTATAGGGGTGGCAGCACTTTCAGACCATTTCCCCATTACACTATTAGTGAAACTACCTGGAGGCTTGACCCACCAGAGGCAGTGGTGACTGAATAACAGACTACTCTCATACGAGCAGAATGTGGACCGGATACGGAAATCCATTCAGGACTTCCAAAGCACAAGTGATGATGGCTCCACTTCAGTTGCATTGCTTTGGGATACGCTTAAGGCAGTCCTCACACAACAGGTCTTGGCTATCTCAGCAAACAAAGAAAGGAGGGCCAAATGTGAGGCTTTAGAGTGCACTCTGCGGAAGCTGGAAGAAGTCCACCAGCGTACAGGTGAGGTTTGAGTGAGATGCCAACTTACCGTGACACTGAAACGGTTGAAGGCGTTGGAGACAGACAGAGCAGAGTATGCCTTGATACGCACAAAACAGATGTAATAAGAGGGAGGGAACAAAGCGGGAAGGCTGTTAGCACATAAATTGCATTCCCAGAAAGCACAACGCAGAGTTGTGGAGATTGAGAATTCGGAAGGAGAGTGGGTGCGGACGGATGATCTCATAGTGGATGGATTTGAAAATTTCTACTCCACTTAATATACTTCGGAACCGCTAGATGGGGGGATGGGAGGGAATATGTGGCTGATGCTCCGGTGACATGACTTCCACAGTTAGTCGTTCTGTATGGATGCTGATAGTACAGGAGATGAGATACTCCAAGTTATCCAGAATCTGCCCTCGGGGAAGGCCCCTGGGGATAATGGCTTCACTCCGGTATTTTATAAAAACGTTTGCGATGGAGCTTGTTCCCATCCTCTCCCGCCTGTATAACTCTTTTAGCAAGATTGGTAGCCTCACCCCTACTTTGTATATGGCCTCCTTTGTTGTCCTCCCAAAGCCTGGGGAAGACCCGGTGAAGTGTGCCTCGTACAGGCCCCTTTCATTGTTAAATGTGAAACTTAAAATGTTTACTAGTGTACTGGAGGCGCTTTTAGCCCAGCATATGCAGGGACTTATTGACTCGGACCAATCAGGTTCATTCCGGAGAGGAACTGCAGTGATGGCACCAAAAGGCTCTGTCACATCCTGGAGAAATCACAGCGTACCCAGACCCCGACCATGGTACTGTCAGTCGATGTAGAAAAAGCTTTCAACAGAGTACACTGGCCATACCTGCAAGAAGAGCTTGATAGGTTCGGGCTTGGGGAAAGGTTCCAACGCAGGGTTCGGTGTAACTATGCCGCTCCGGAAGCTAAGGTCAAGGTGAATGGAATAGTGTCCCAGGCTTTTGGAATTACAAGGTGTATGAGACAGGGCTGCCCCCTGTCGCCCTTGCTATTTGCATTATACATAGAGCCATTTGCGGAACGCATCCGCCGACATAGGGATATTACAGGTCTACGCATGGGTGACAGGGAACCCATTGTATGCTGACGATGTACTGCTGATCCTGACACAGCCATTTATCTCCCTGTCGCCTCTTATAAGAGAGATGATGGCATTTGGACAGGCATTGAGCTTTAAAGTTAACTAACAAAAAACACAAGCCTTGAGCCTGACAATTCCTGGAGAGGATCGTATAAGACTGTCCGAAATGTTCCAGTTTAAATGGGCTCCCGAGGGGCTTACATATTTGGGCCTAAAGATTTTCCCGACAATGGAACGTACAGCAAAAGAAAAGTACGCTGATGCGCTCGCCATCACTAGATCTGAACTGCTAAAATGGAAAGCTCACACATTATCCTGGTTGGGCAGACTGGCGGCAGTTAAAATGACGCTGCTCCCCGGAGTTTATATATTATGCAAACGCTCCCTTTCCAAACTCCCGCCATGGTGATATCCAATTTACATCTTATTATTGATTTTATAGGGGGTGGAAAGAAGGCACGCATGGCCCGACACCAGACGTATTGGAAACAGGAGGACCGGGGACTAGCCATACCATATTTAGAAAAATACTATCAAGCGGCCCAACTCCGATATATGGTGGAGTGGTATAGAAAGGAATCGGAGAAGCACTAGTGGTTTATGGACCGTGGAGTCGCAGGGATCCAAGTATGGAAGGTGCTGTGGCTCCCCAAGAAATTTAGACCTAGAGGAGTATATATCTCTGCGGTTACCAGAGCAACAATGGGAGTATGGGACAGGGTACAAGAAAAAGGGCTTTCATCAACCCCAACCTCCCCTCTGACCCTCTAATTGGGCACCCAGAGTTACCCCCAGCAGCGACCGGGGATGGCTATTTCAAATGACAGGAAGCCAAGTGTACACTGTTAGGAGACCTTTTTGATGAGCGAGGGTGATGGAACATGCAAAACTGTGTACCTATTACGATATACCTAGGGACTCTCTCTGGCAATACATTGGGCTGTGACACAGGGTCACACAGCCCCACATTCGCCCACATGCTACCCAACTTCTAATGGTATTTGAGAAATGGTTCATCACCTGCCAGGCGGATAACACAGATATATTCTCCTTCCTTGTGAAACCCCAACAGCAGCTTAAATCACCAGCGCAGATGGGAGTCAGAGTGCGAGCCAGAATTCACGGTCATGGAATGGCGGGACATCATATACAGGGCTAGGGCATCCTCATGTAGCACAACGGGCAAGGAAATGTTCCTCAAGATCGCCCATTATTGGTACTATATCCCAGCGTGAATTGCAAGGTGGAGAACTTGCGGGAAGGAAGGCACACTAACACACTTGCTCTGGGAATACCCAAAGATCCAATCATTCTGGACGTAGTCCTGTCGGACGTTGATTCCATTTATGATACCGAAATGCCTAGATTCCCAAGCTACACAATACTGGGACTCCCCAACACATTGACTTGCCCTCTCGGATCTTGTCGTGGGAGAGCTATCGCGCTGGCTCTGGGTGCATCCAAACAGACACTCCTAGCTAGATGGGGCACACCGGGAGTCCTGACTCGTCTGGATTGGTTACACAAAATGTGGGACCTGGTGTGTATGGAAAGGCTGACGGCCGGTGCCAGAGGCAAGTTGCCACGCTTAGATAAAACTTGGAGTGCCACAATTAAGTTTCTTTCCACTGAATTTGTGGAGTTGACATGCTCAAGGTACCTGAAAGTATTGCGCATCACACAGGCAACCCATACGGAGGAATGAACCATCCTCTGAAACTGCTGTGATACACCATTAGATACATAACAGGGTTAAGATCTCTGAGTGGATGTTAGATGTCCCCCCCTTTTTTTCTTCTTTTTTCTCTCTCTTCAAAAATATTATTTTGTTAAAGTTTGCAAATATTGATGGCTACGGTATTTCACCCTACCGGCCTGTGGATGTAGGTGGCTGCTGTTGTTGTCATTTAAAATACAAATAAAAAGATTTGAACTATAAAAGCAGTTCCAGACATGGTAGTCTGCTGAGCCCAGCAGGCCTCCTTCCCAGGGAGGGCCAGCCATTCTCAATGGGGTTGCAAAATGCGAGTGCCTCATAAATATTGATGAGCCTTGCATTTTGCGACCCCATTGGGAATCGCTAACAGTGTCTCTGACACTGTTGCACATTTGGAATTGTGACTCTCAAATTGCAACTCGCTATCTTTCGCATTTTGTGAGTCGCAATTGCAAATGGTCAGGCATCTGGCCATAAAGGGCTAAGACAGGAAAATTCAACAATCTAAAAGTGGCATTTTCAGAATTGTAACTATAACTCTGACTTCACCATAAGTAAGGCACACCGTTTTCTGTTTTTGCTGATTCTACATATCAATACAGACAGAAAACAATGTGTTTCCTGTCTGTGTTATTTAAAAAAAATTGAAAAATTCAGAAAATTGTGATTCTTGTGGGTGACTCTCCAAGCTGTCTTTCGTGATTTTCAGGACAACAGATGAGCAGATAATCAGCAAGGGAAGTTAAAAACAGGTTACCTGCATATGTTACCATATATTTGTATTATAATAGTGATATTTACCAGTGGGTGTAATGTTTTGCTATATTTAGCTGCTTAATTTGCTAAAATGCGACAGGCAGCAGAGAATGGTTACATGTTCTCCAGTTAAATAAATGTGGAACTATACAATTTTATCACTTCATTTATTCTCCAAAAATTAAATAATTATGGCTAAGTACCAATTAGAAGGCCTAAAAAGAAATATGGGTAAATACAGAGAGAAATGTTTTTAACAAATCCATGAAACTGGGAGCCCACACCTTAAGATAGGATTTTTCATTACAATTCCAAAGGCATCAAACCTGAACTGGTAACCTATTCCCATTTGGAAATTGCAGCCTATTTAATGCAATAAGGTAACTTGAATGTTATCCTATGTGAGGGGTAGGCCTTGCAGTAGTGGAAAATAAATTTAAAATTGTTTTTACTACAGGACATGTAAAACATAAAATTGCATGTCCTAATTTTTAAATACATTGCATCCTGCCCTCGGGGCTGTCCAGGGCCTACCCAGGGTGGCTTACATGTATAAAAAGGAAGGTTTTGGCCTGACAAAAGATTTATTTTGCCCGGTCAAAATGAAAGGTTAAAACTGCACGCACAGGCTGCAATGGCAGGCTGTTTAAAGTGCTACTAAAGGGGGTAGGCACAGCCATTGCTGCAGGCCCACAAGTGGCATTACATTTACAGGCTCTGGGCACAGGTGGTTCTACTTGACTAGGGACTTACACTTAAATTAAAATACCAATTGGGTATATGCAAATTCTACTATGTTTTAAGATGGGAGCACAAGCACTTTAGCACTGGTTACCAGTGTTAAAGTGTGCAGAGTCCTAAAGCCAGCAAAAACAAAGTCAGCAAACTGACTCGAGGGTTGAAGCCTAAAATTTAGGGGGGACCTATGGCAAGGATGCCAGATCTAACAATCAGGGTTACGTTTTAGGCAAAAGTACCACACTTACAAAGTTCATGTGCCCATTGACATAACAGTAGCCCAAAAGCTCTGGGTGGGAAATGGGACAACATGGAAGATAACCTGAGAAAATCAGTGCAGAACATATTTTCCTAAGTATACATCATGTACCGGGGACCAGCTCATGACGCTCACAAAGAAACCGAAATATGAGCAAAGGACTGACCCAAACTTCATACTAGGTATATGTTATGTACTGGAAATAATAGCTTTTCCAATAGACAGTTAAACCTGAAGCTGCCTGTAGCCAGTACTGAAAAATAGCAGGCTAAAGATATTGCAAGTCTGGTTTTGTGGGACAAACAGGGCCGGACTGGCCGAAGCGGGCACCGGGCAATCCTCCAGTGCGCCGCACGGGTGGGGGGGCCGGTTTGGGCCCCTGGGGGCCGTTTTTGCAGCCGAAAACCGGCCCCGGCAAAGAGCTCGGCAGCACCTCCAACACCCCCCCCCTGGGGGGTGAGGGGGGCCGGCCGAGCACTTTGCCAGGGACGGTTTTGGTTCCCAGTCCTGCCCTGGGTTCAAACATCCTCTTTGTGACTGGGGGTGAAGGTTTGCAATGTCCAGCATTCTGTCCATCAATTGTTTCTTTTTCAAACATCCTCAAACTGTACTCTTTTTTGGGGAGACTTGTTCCAGAAAAGTTGTGGAAAAGTGGCAAACTTTGCATTTTCACAATGGCTGTCATCTTTCCAAGACTTTACCAGTGGATTTATAATTTGGCACACCATTGAGAAAAATCCTACTTTTTAGACTTTCTGTATTCACAGAAGGCATTTAAGAGTCCTAAAGTTTGTAGTCCTAACTTTACTACTACTAAATTGAGAAAAATCGTAATGTTAGGACTTTCGGTATTCACAGAAGGCATTTAGGAGTCCTAAAGTTAGGAGTCCTAATTTACTACTACTAAATTGAGAAAAATCCTAATTTTAAGACTTTCGGTATTCACAGAAGGCATTTAGGAGTCCTAAAGTTCGGAGACCTAACTTCTGTGAATACCGAAATGAGTAAGTTCATTCTGTGAATACCAAAAGTAGTAAGTGCATTCTGTGAATGCCAAAAGTAGTAAGTTCATTCTGTGAATACCAAAAGTAGTAAGTGCAATCTGTGAATACCAAAACAGTAGTAAGTTTAGGATTGAGTCTTAAATTCATTCTGTGAATCGGGCCCTCTGAGTTCACAGAGTCTAAAGTCCATTTATCTATCTTGCCCCTTTGGAAAGTTACACATGGTAAGTGCCACCTCAATGATAAGCCTATTGGACAGACAGCCTTTCAACAGTGAAGAACAAATTACACAGTATTTCACTATCAGGACATGTCACAAACACCAGTACATGTCCTACCTTTCACATGCACTGCACCCTGCCCACAGGGGTAACTTGGGCCTACCATAGGGGTGCCTTACATGTAAGGAAGGGAAGGTTTAGCCCTTGCAAGTGGGTGCATCTGTCTGGACAACAAGGCAGGAGAAGGGGGGTGTGGCCTGCTGTCAGAGCTCAGCAATCCTGCTGCATGGGACTTACTGGAGGTAATCGGAGGGGTAGTTGCCCCCCAAGGACGTCTTTGGGGGCCAACTACCCTTCCTGTTACCTCCAGCAAGTCCCACACAGCAGGATTGCTGAGAAGTTGCCAGAGGAGACGCCCCCTTTTTCCACCACTCCGCAGACCTGCCTCCTGGCACACTACTAGTTGGGTGATAAAGTCCCCTTGGCACTAGAAGGATCTTTAGGGCCAAGAAGCCTCCTGGTACCTCCTTTCACTCCTACGCAGGGGAATTCCTGAGAGCTGGTCGTAGGCTCAGCCCCCTTTCTCCACCACTCTGCAAACATAACTGCTAGTTAAAAAACCTTAGAAATTCACAAAAAAAAACAAAGGTTACAGGGAAGTTATAGTTAGGAATTAGAATTGAAAAAACCTTAAAAATTCACTGAAAAAAACAAAGGTTACAAGGATGTTATAGTTAGCAAATAGAATTTAAGAAACCTTAGAAATTTACTAATTAAACCAAAGGTTACAGGGATGTTATAGTTAGGGTCAGATTTTACTCATACAAAACCAGAGAAATGTAGCCGTTATAACTACCTGAGTTAACCATAACTCCCGCCCCCGCAATGCACTGCCTATGACCTCACATATTACATCACTAATGACATGGTCAGTGACATCACTCATGACATCACTGATGACTTCTAAAATGACACTAACTTCATTTTTAGTCTTATAAGGCCTTGGCAACTTGGCCTTCTTAAGCCTTGGAGAACCCCATCCCCAGGGCCTTTTTAATGAAAGGGGTTGGGGACGCACAGCCCCCATTCCCAAGCCTTGTTAGGCACTGGAGACCCCAGCCCCAAGGCCCTTTTTAAAAAAATTAAAAAATAGCCTTTATTTTCACATTTTTCATTAAAACATCACTCAAGAGATGAACACAACACAGGGGGGCATATTCTCAAGGAGCTAACCCCAAGTTAATGCCACATTATCACAGCCAAAGTCACGATAAATGTATCGCCCCATTCACAAGCTGGTGCTAACAGCCCATAGCACCTGTTACCTGCGATAGCAGCTGCAAAAACATCGCCACAGATTACCCCCACAACTATCGCTAATGAGATGCAGAGAAGGTATTCCTGGGCCAAAAGCCACGACAACACCACTCCCCAACATTATCAACACCTGCTCGGACCTGGTGTAAAGTCGGACAACAGCCTGCACCGCACCAGAAAAGGGAGCCCATATCCACACCTGAAGAGAAACAGATGCCCTGAAGCCACTGATCATGCAGCTCGGACACCCAAGAGGGCAACAACACCCACCGCCACCTCTCTCAGGATGCCCCCTCTCCGGGCACCCCCCACCACCAACGGACCAAGACACTGCAAATCAACAGACTGAAAATTGGGGGAGGGCATAAGTTGCGTAAGGGACTTACGCGGAGAGGCACGGAGAAGCAACCAATCTCCGCACTCTCTGCATAGATCCGTTACGCGACGCCCGCCTCCCCCCTCCGGCCCGCCGCCCACCCGCCTCCCACCCTCCTCCCGCCCGCAATATTAAATAACCTTAAAAGGCCTTAAATAACATTTAAATAAATAACCTTACCTTATCGGCGACGCATCTGTCTCCATCGCGCCTTATTCTGGGAACTGTGCATGCACTGGAGTTCCTCACCAGGAATGCGCAAGCTCCCCATCGCATGCGCAGTTCCCAGAAGAAGACGCTATGGAGACGGATACGCCGCCGTTAAGGTAAGGTTATTTTAAATGTTATTTAAGGCTTTTTCAGGGTATTTAATACTGCGGGCCCGAGGCGGGCGGGTGGCGGGCGGCGGGCAGGAGGCCAACTTCCGTAATGTCCCGAGTGTGCGGAGATTTACCTAGTTTCTCCACCTACATTGTAAAAGGCGTAAGGGACAAATCTCCGCACATTCGTGGGCGGAACGGAGTTGTCTGCCCACCCCTACCGAAAACATGGAAAAAAGCACCCACCTGATGTCGCACAGTTGCAGGAATCAACACACATGTGAGTACAGAAATCCTGAGTCATTCATGCACCATTGAAAGACCAAACAAAATGCAACATACTAATTTGTCTCAAAACAACTATTGTGAAGGGTCATGGCGTGGCATCCCTGGACATCCTGCAAGACAATGTCTATGATAAGAAGGTGTGTCAGGCACTCAGCAAAGGACAGGGGGAGCGAGAAAGAAAGAGACAAAGAGAGACACTAAACAAGGAGCGCAATGCCAATCGTGTTAATCAGCTGTGTGTGTCCTGAAATTGCACCCCAAATCACAGGCCTGGCATCAAAGTGAATGCGAAGGCCACATCACATCTCAGAAATGCAAGCAGTAATCAGACTAAAATTAGGAATGAAAGCTCCATTGTCCATACACACATGGCGGAAGGCCAACTAAACCCCAGCCCTTGGTCCTGAATGCGGCTGATACACCCTGCATGAGATACCAAACCAGCCTCCGACGACTCCCACACCACAAACTGCGCCAATGAAAAAACAACATCCCCACACACCCTTGTCCCTGCGCAACCTACACCTGCATGGGCAGGCCTTGACACACTGGTCAAAACCTACCCATACGTCTAAGAGTTTTACACACATACGACTCATTGCCCAGGGCTGTGGCATATCGTCCACAGAACTACTGCCAGTCTGAGTAGGGCCGGTGCTACGAGACCAACAAACGCAATGGCAGGCAGTCTGGGCACATGCACAACCCCTTTCATGTGGAACTGTACCGTCCAGCCCTGGTTCCACTGTCGATCATGCACATTCAAGTGCCTCATGGAGGTCTGCCTATTCAATGCAACGGTAGCTGAATTGGATCATGACCTGACAGTGCTCCACCTGTTGGCACATGAACAGGAGTGTCACCGGGATACCTGAGGATTGGATGCACTGATCTTTGGCGTATGTGCCGGCAGTTGTGCATGGGAGATTGCACAAATCCTCATGTGCAGTGACCACATCGAGGCCCTACCCCATTGGGCTGTGCTGCGGATTGGGGAAAAGGCGTGGAATGAGCACATCTGTCTAGACCAGTTAATGGATTGGGTCACCCTGGTGTTCCTTGATTCCAAAAAAGATGTACTATTGGAACACATTGCCCATGAAGCTACACTCCCATTCACGGGCGAGTAACTACGTTCCTGCAGCCACATTGGCTTGTCCCCCACAGCACAGGTCCAAACACCTTGTTGCATCGTAGGGAATGCAACTTATCCCACCACAGGAGTGGACATGTCTGCCTTTGTCTGGACAAAGAATGCATGTGTGAGGAACTATTCATGTGTACACACACCTGTGCAATGTGAGGCAGTCCCATGGGCGGAGCAGCACAGCGTTGTTTGGCAGCGTTCACAAATCGGAAATACTGCTGGGGGGAGTACACACATGGCAATGTGGCACAAGATGTGACCTTGTTGGACCCTCCCACTGGATCACTGTCAGCAGAGCAGAAAGTCGGCGCAGTCCGGTGGCACAGCATTATGCAGACCCCATGGGCTGTGACTCCTGTCCCCTGAGACGGGGCAATGACCAGACGCCAACCATCACATGACTCATCCAGCAAGGCAAGGTGGGCTGAGACTGTTGCCATCCGTAACGATTTGTGTAAATTTTTGCACTGCCATGTCTGGCACCTCAACATGTTCTCATGCTGCGTGTGTCTCAAGCATGTCCCTGCATGTTCTGACCCTTGCCCTGTCCGTACATACATGCATATGCCAATAAAGTCACTGCATCTTCACTACTGTCCAAATGTGATGAGTGTAGATTAGATGTACGAATCGTGTGCCATAATCAGCATCGTCCCCACATAGGGAGGTACTGAGGGACGCCTGTACAATGGGGGTGGGTCCTTTTTGCCTGCTCCACCTCTGTGATCCAAACACTGTGTTGGGGATTGTTGGTGGAAGGCCTGTGCACTTATGTGTCTCCAGCAATGTGAGTATGATGTTCAACCTCTGAACATGTGGAGCAATGCAATCATTCCAAACAGATTGTGTCCACACAGATGTGTGTGAGGAGGTATGTGACATCAAGTTCTGGTGACACATGTGATGTAGGACACCACTTCTGGCCTGCTACCAATTTGTTCATTCCTACACACAGCCCTATTCATTACAGGGATGTGTGCTTACGTGGGGGGTAGCAAGATTTTCGTTAATGTGCAATGAGGCCACAGCTAGTACTCACCTTCACAGACATCCAACTGGCCATGTGGCTCAGGGTTCAACATGCACATTGATGCCATTTACACAGTTGTACCTTCTTGTGCAATCATTGTCCATACATACATACATACATACATTCACACGTGAGTGAACATAGTCATGACACATCTGTATGATTTTGAATGTGTTATTCACATTCTGGTGCATTCCGGAGCTGGAGCTGTACATAGCCATGCCAAGCCCACATTACATGGAAGCCAAGTGGTGGGCCAACCAGAGTCTGCTGGGGATTGGTATGTGATTTGGGAGAGGGAGAGTGCAGTCCACTGCAGGAGTGCTGTTTCATTGTCCACCAGTGAAGATATGCCAATCCATGTTGGGGTCCAGGTGTATGTCGCTGGGTGTTATGGGGGTCAGTGGAAGGTGTTGTCCCAGGGCATGATCCATAGGGCAGAACCAAGCATGGGCAGGTCATATGGCGGTAATGGAGGCTACTGCCTCCTTCCTCACATACTAATTGCCATCCACATCTTAGCCCTCTGATACTTTCTCAGTGTCCTGTGTGTGTGACGGGGTAATGGCTGCCTCACTGGTGCCACTGCTACATCTGGGTGCGATGGTGATAGGGATGCATCACTGGGTGCCACTGACAGATCATGGGTTGGAGAGGTGTGTGTCGTAGTTCCCGCTGCAGTCATCTGGGCCCAGCTCAGTGGCAGCAATGGCAGGATGATGAACTGCAAGGCATGGAATATCCCAGCTACATCTCGCTGGTGTTCAGCCTAAGCAGCCAAACTTCCAGCCAGCATCTGCTCCATGGTCTCAATTGTAATGCGCATCTGTGCCAACTCTGTGATGTCATCGCTGGTGCCTGGCTGACTAGACAGTTCTTGTATCTGAGAGATGGCCCTAGTGATGTCAGCCTAGGATTGTCGTGGAGCATGGTACGGACAGTGTGTGTTCATCATGGACTGTAAGTGGTCCTTGATCGGACTCAGACAACCACGTATGGCATCCACTTTGGCTGCCACGAGCTCGAAACCCACCCGTAGCTGATCAGCCAACTCCACCTGGCAACCCAACACATGGCGTTGGAATTATTGTGTTGTTCACGGGTGTCCTGGGAGACAGCTGTGGTGGTGTGTGTTTCCTGATGTGTGGTCTGTGCAGGTGGTGGGGTCACTCCTAGGGGTAGAGTGTGGAGGCTGTCCATTATCCATTGGAGGGTGTCTTAACAGATGTGCAGGGTGTCCTCTTCATCATCACTGATGGGATTTGTGGTCTGCTCTGCAGTAAGTGTTGTTTGTCTCCTTGCAATGTTATTGGGGGATGCATGTTAACAGAGGTTCCCATCTATGTTGCCGCTTTGCAGACATTTACATGCAGACTGCATGACAATGCACATTGTGACTGTTTTGGTAGTGCAGGCTATTTGATGGCAGACAGTGTATTTTCCGAGTACATGACGGATGTGTGGTCGTACCCCTACATTGTCATCACACAGTGTCAGGCAATTCCAGATGTGAGTGTCCAGCTACTATGCACAAGCAGAACCTGTTGTGTCATCTGTCCTGTGGTGTAGGTGTTTCATTGTGTCCCACATTACCGTCATTGGTGATGTTCTGTGGTTGCTATGTGTGTGTGCTGCATTGTGAGGGGAGTCAGCCCTGCAGCTATGGGTTCATGGACCCTTGTCCCTTTGAGGTGGTGTGCCTTTGAATTGTATGCTTTTCGGGGGCTGGGATGCTTTCAACTTGGGTCATTTGTGCTCTTGCATAGATTTTGTGGCCTTGTGCATTGTATGTCTGCTGCATGTATTGAACGGCTTGGATGTGTCATAGTGCGACCTGCTCCTGTACAGATGTGATCCACACTTGGCCACCTCTATGTTGATTTGTGCACGAGTGCATTTCTTTTGGCTGCTGCCATGCTATCTGTCATGCAGTGTCACTTGCTTCGTCAGTGTGGCTCACACAGCCACTGCTTTTCTGGTTTCAGCACATGTGCATGGATTGGTAGTGCCGTTGGTTATTTGGAGGGGGCCCGTATGTGCACATGGTGAACAGGGCCGACTTGGTGTTTATATGTGTGCTGCACTGTGCCAAGGGTATCAGGAACATGTCCCACTATCATTGTGCATGTGCGTGTGCTTCACATGATTGTGCATGTGTGGCATTGTGCTCATCTCCCCCCGTGCCCCCAGTCTCTGGTCATCACTCACCCTGTTGCTATTGGGCCAGGTCATATTATGCTGTGTCTAGGCCCCGACTCCTGCCACGATCTCCACACTGGTGCCTGTGGTCACCATTTCCACCAGCTCATCCAGCTCCTCCTGTGGCGCAGGCCTCCCACCTCCAGTCGCCGTTGCTGCCTTCCTGTTGGCTGCGGCGAGTTTCTGGTTGGTCTGCCTTTGCAAATCATGCCAGAGCCTCTTGACCTCCACCATGGACATCCTCGCCACTCCGACTGCATTGACTTTGGTGACGATGGTCTGCCATATTTCCGTTTGGGTTGCCAGGGCAGCAGTGAAGGTGATGAACAGTTGTTGGTAGTGTCCTATCACCTCTGTGATGATGATCCGGTCTTCCTGCGGAATGAACCCCATCTTCTTCTTCCTCTTCTCCTTGCCCTTCCCTGAACATGGGGTTCCTGTCTGGTCCTTCATGGGGCTTATGGGGTTAGGCTTCTCCTCTGAACTCGGTCCG
This sequence comes from Lissotriton vulgaris, assembly GCF_964263255.1. Taxonomy (NCBI): domain Eukaryota; kingdom Metazoa; phylum Chordata; class Amphibia; order Caudata; family Salamandridae; genus Lissotriton; species Lissotriton vulgaris. Next base: position 164,856,498 of record NC_141693.1, read on the forward strand.
GGTGCAACCATGGTGCTACGCAGTTTGAATTGGTTTTGGTGTATTTTTTTGTTTGGGCTTTTATAGTGTGTTTTCCCACATGACGTGGGCATTGCAGGGCTGTCGCTGGTTATCGTTGATTTTGGTATCACGCTTTGGGGCATCGCAACTTTGTGGGCGTTCGTGTTTCGCTTTTTTTGTTAGTCTGGATTAATTTTGCACAGTCAGTTGGCACGTTATCCTGCTAGTATCGCCTGGTGCCAACGGGTTGGGAATTGGAAATTAAGACGGTGTTATTTTCTCGCAATAGACTGCGATATGCACAGTTGTGTTAAGTTACTTTTGTGATGGTTATCACACGTTCTTGAGAATATGCCCCATTGTATGCCCCAAATCACAGTTATGGCACAGTTTAAAACTGTGTCTATCAACAGGATTTATCAAACAGACGGTGTTCAGTAAACAGATTTCTAGATAGTCTGTATCATTACATATATATATATTTAAGAAGTACTTTTCTTTTACTTTACCACATACAATCAAAATAATAAAATAATATTTCTACGCAGGGTCAATATTCTGGGCCTGGATCCCAAAAACTGGAGAAGTCTTGCAGTAAATTGGCCACAGCTCAAGGTCCTCTATCAATATTTCTTCGTATTACTTATACCACTATGCCTTTTATTTTAAAACCATTTATTCCTGTATCTTGATTTACATCAGTCATACGTTGGCAAGGTGGAAAACGGTAAGCATAAAAGGTACAACAGTCATATGGTGCATTAACCAATGGAATTACCCCAGCCACCTGCAAGGCAGGAAGGGTGCTGCTTGCCAGATCGTGGGCAATAAACATTAAAGATTACAATAGAACAGTGAAAAACATTAGGAATAAAGCCAGCTGCATTAAATGGGGATCAGGCCAGCGGGGTGGGGTAGCGGCATCTGGTATGGTCACATCAGCAAATGGGCAGATGTGCTATTGCCCTCACTCCCTCGATAAAAACACCAGAGGTGCCCCTACCTCAGGTCAAGAGTAAAGCGTGGTCACATCCGCACTGCCTCCCTATCCATATCCCATTTGGCACATAACCCTTCTCAGCACATGCGCACTCTGCCCCCCACCTTCATGTGAGACTCCACCATTGATCATCAGGCCCTTTTTCTTAAAATAAGGGGGGGCCATGTGGCACTCCTAATTGAGCATTGTTGGCCCTAGGGCCCCAACTCCCAGAGCCCATTTTTTGGATTATAGGGGGTGCAAGCCTCCTCTCCCCAAGCCTTGTTAGGCCCTGGGGATCGAATCCTTCAGAGCTGTTTATTTGAATTAAAGTTAAGGGGTGCCATGTGCCCCCTCCCTGAGACTTGTTAGGCCCTGAGGTCCCCATCCTCTAGAGCCCTTTTCTAAGAATTGAAGGGGAGGGGGCCGTGAGGCCCCCATCCCGGGCCTTGATAGGCCATGGGAACCCCATCCTCCACAGTCGTTTATTTGAATTTAAGGGGAGGGGAACCACTTTCCCCCCCTCCCCAGGCCTTGCTAGGCCCCACGGACTCCAACTCCCAGGCCCACTATTTAAATTAAAGAGGAGGGGGGCCCCCCTCCGAAGCCTTTTCCTGTCCCCTGGACCACCATCCATCAGGACCCACACTGTCAAAGGTAGCTGACCTGGTGCCTACCCACGACACTCACCCTATACTTGTTGGGGGCAGCAGGGAAGTACCTGTGGCCCCCAGACGGCTCCCCACATGCAGCAGGAGCTGACATTGTATCCACTAGGTGGGAGCAGATATTAATGCTGCTCCCTCTGAGAAGGAGCAATATTTTTACATGTTTCCCTGCCCACATCAGTGCAGGCAGAGAAACAGATCAAATGTCTGCCGGCAGGAGCACTTTTAAATCTATTGCCGGCTGGTTGCAGACACTGTGTTTGCTCCCGCTTGGCAGGAGATTTGAAAATGCTTCCGCCAAGTGGAAGCAAACACAGATGTCCCAGCCTGTGTGGCCAGGGAAACCACTATGTCCTGGGGTGGGCTCCCCTGGATATAGAGCGTGGGCCTTTCCCAGGTGATGGAGTCCCCAGGGCCATAATTGGCTCAAAGTGGGCATGCCCCCTCCTTTAAAGAGGTAATTGGCCATGGGGGTGTGCTCCCCAGGGCCTTTAATAGCTTGGGGAGATAGGGCCATGTTTCTGGAGGGTCGGGGGCCACATGGGCTTTCTCCCCTTACATGCAAATTTTAGCCCCGAGGGTGGGCTCTCCAAAGGCTTTAATTGCTTGGGGAGGGGGCAATGCAGCCCCCCTTTCTTTATAAAAAAACATCCCCAGGGTAGGCTCCCCAGGGCATAAACTTAATGAATGAAGCCCATACCCCATTTTGCTTTTTATTTGTTTTTTTCTGTCCTGCATGTGTCCGACGAGATTGCTGCAATTTTTGCTGATTCTTTTTTATTATTGGCCCCAGAGGTTCCCTCTGGGGCCTAAGGGGTAAGGGTATCCTTACCTTTCCCCCTTACATTACTTTTAATTATTTACTTCAGGACAGGGATTAAGTCCCCGAGTCCGGTAGTGGCTGCCAGCAACATTTTTCTTATGTTGCTGGTAGCTAATCAGAGTGCTCGCTCCGGTGGGAGTCTGACTCCCATTGGAGTGAGATGGCCCAAGGGAAATAAAGCTCCCTGGGTCAAACAGAGGGGCATATTACCAAGCAATAGCGATAATTATCGCTATTGCTTGGTTAGAGACAAAAATTTATCGCTGAGCTGTGGCGATTTTTACCGCAAATAAACCTTGGTATTACCAAGGTTTATCGCAAATGCGATAAAAATCGCCGCAATGCATGAATATCGCTGAAAAGTCAGCGATATACATGCATTAAGAGCTAATGCTCTTAGCCATGTTATCCACCTCCCATTGGATAACATGGCTAAGACTTGCTCAGGGCAGGTGTTAGCTTTTGGAGATATTCGCGCTTAGCGCGAATATCTCCAAAAGTTGGTAATAGGAGATAGCGATGTTAGCGACTGTTTTCAGTCGCTAACATCTTGGCACGCCCACATTGCATGTTATTAGTGATAAATATCACTGACATGCAAAGCGGGGTCCCAGATGGTCGCTATCTCCTACTAGCTGTCGCTAACTGGTGTTAGAAACAGCTAGGTAATAGGGAGATAATTTTATCTCCGCTTTCCTGGCTTTTAAAGCCACAAAAGCGGAGATAAACCCCCTTGATAATATGCCCCAGAATGCTCTATTTTTAAACTGGTGCTATTGCGAGAGTTTCTAAAGTCTATCACGGACCTAACCGTCCAGATATACAATTATTTTTGGACTTTAATTTCTCAAAAACTACTGAACAAATATACACCAAATCACAAAAGGCACAATCTGTGGACCACTATCTAGCTGCCTGCCAAATTTGTTGTAATTCCGTTCAGCAGTTTTTGCTGTAATACGTCTTAAAGAAATTTGAAATTAATAGGTATTTTGTGTTTTAGAACCTTTTTGTAAAGTTTTGTGGTGATTCGTCAAACTGTGCCAAAGTTATTAGCAACTCAAAAAACGCTTTTCCTCAAGACCCTCTGAGATAGCCCAGGGCCAACTCATAGTGGAAGAAAAAAACATTTTGAATCTTGAAAGGTGGCAAGGGAGCTCATCTAAATAGGGGAATGACAAGGAATCTGAAGAGGGGTCTGCCTGGCGGCAAAAGGGTTCTGCCATTTTGAAACTCAAGCTCCTGGGGAGTTTTGAATAAAGGTGAAGATTAAGCACTGCAAATGAAGAAGGAGGAGGGTCTGTGAGTAAACAGTAAGGATTGGGTAGCAGAATTCCGCCAGCACTGGCTAGTGCACAGATAAATCTGGCACCTGCAACACCATCTCTCAGAACATTCCTTGACCTGCTAAAACTACTCCTACAGAAGAAGGACGTGCTGGAAGAAATAAAACCCCCCTGATATCTGTGTCCTGATAAAAGTAAAAGACTCGCTCATAGACGCATGCAGCACCCTGGAGCTGGATCTGCTCTCCAAGGGTCAGGTGGTTGGCCTCCTATTGACCTGGTTCAGGTATACAAAAAGCAGAGTGCATTCTGATTTCAAGGGAGTCATACCTGACCATATAAGACTTGATCCTGCAAGAGACCTGGCTGGAAAGGGACCTGTACCTACATGCCTTCCACAGGATAAAGGACTGAAAGACTGACTGAAAATAACTTTTCTAGCACTTGAGATAAAGTGGGATTTAGTCATTTGCTTCAGCCCTCGAGGCAGGCATAACGATTGAGCAACATTTAACCCCTTGAACGCTCATGACAAGCTCAGCTCATCATGAGCCATGGTGCTCGTGTGCTCATGACGAGCTGAGCTCGTCATGACCGTTAGAACGCTTGCACGCTGGGGAAATTCCCCTGCTGTGCGAACGTTCTAAACAAACGGATGTGGTCATGATGAGCTCGTCATGAGCACAGGAGCACCATGGCTCATGACAAGCTGAGCTCGTCACGAGCACTGGGGCGCTGTGTGCGCCCCCCCGCCCCCCAGCACAGCAGGTGAATCCGCCCCGCATACAAGGGGTTATAAGTCTTAACATTTTCCTCCACTTTGTGTTCTGCACTCTACAGTATGCATACAGAGTGGGGAAAGTATTAAAGCATTGTTTTTGTAGTGAAAGGCATCTTCTTCCAGTACGAAACCCCTGCTTCACAGAATGAGCACACCCTCGCAAGGATGTGTGAATTAGCACGCGGTAGATAAAAAAGCAAAAGTGCTAGGGGAAAGAAAGACAGTGCCATAAATTAGCAGATATGGCGCTGTTTTTCTCTCACCCTTTGACACACTGCAGCTCAGTAACATTGGTTGCAGTACTGCATTGCGCCAAAACATAGTTAATTTTTCCCTTTGTCTGAGGGTAAAATCTTTGACCAGGATGACCTGGTTGGTCTAGTACCATAACTGTAAGGGGTTGCGTTTAAGAAACAATTTCAGACAACTAGATATGAACTAGATACAAAAATTGGATCCACATTTTAGTTGTTAAGAACAGTAAAATATGAGGCATAAACACTAAGATGGAACTGGATTGCGTAAGCAGGAGAGATATTTGCTAAATAATAGCTGAATAGTGTGTTTATGTGTTTAATAATAGAGAAAAGGGTGGACTTTAGTCTTATCCCATTAGGAAACAAATTCCAAATCTTGGTAGCACCACCTGTGATAGAATGTTATGTACACATGATTTTGACTCTTGGCACTTTGAGGTGCAAGAAATCTTGCATGACGAGGCCATTTGTCTGCCAGAAATAGTCTGAAAAAGTAGGAAGAATAATCCGGTTGAGTAGCATTTTGTTGAGGCAGCAGAGTTCAAAATTCATTCTAGCCATAACATAAAGCCAGCATACAAAACCGAGGTCCAGAGAGATCTAGAATTTTTAGGTTTCGCCTGGCAAAAAGCTGTGCAAGCAGCGGTTCGCGCAGGCGAAAACTTTTGTTTACCAGTATGGACAAAAGTCCCGCCTCAGTCTTCCATTGGCTAGCTCCATAAATGGAGGCTAGCCATTGGAAGACCGAGGCGTCCGTCATTCTGCGAGGCGACTCGTGGGTGTTTCTGAGATTTTTTCTCATCCAGCCCCTTTGTTGCCGTCATTGCGGCGGTGGGCGGTTCCTATTTTTTGGGGGGGGGGAGGTTTGTTTTGGCCATTGCATGCCGACCGCCGCCGGAAGAAGTCCAGGTGAGTGCCTTTCCCGTCCCCCCTCCCGCTGTCCGTGCCTTTCCCGCCCCCCTCTCGCTGTCCGTGCCTTTCCAGCCCCCCTCCCGCTGTCCGTGCCTTTCCTTGTTTTCTTTGAAAGTGGGCACCTTAGAATTGCCTTCACTGGCTGTGAGAGTCGAGTGTCCGAGACTTAATCACAAATCTCCCTGTGGATTCCGCAGGACTGGTCAAAACAACTCGAATTTCATCCTTGATTTAACAGGTCCCATAAAACCGTAGAATTGATTCTGCCTGGCCTAGCGCCTGTCGCTACTTGCTCACACTCTAGCTCTACGGTAGTAAGCAGCATTTTAGTTTGCATTTTAGTCTGCAACGCAAAAGTTCGTCGGGCGGGCACACTCAGCTACCCGGAAATGTGTTTTCTCGGAAGGATGACTAGCGATCAATTCTTTTTCCCCGGATACAGTAACCCTCTAACTCCTCCCCCTGTTGGCGCAAAAGACTTTCGCCGTCTGCAGTTTAGTGTCTTTACCTCTGCTGCCACCTGAAGGTTTTATACTGTAAACGTGTTAGGAGCATTTCTTTGATGTAATTCAGCGATGGAGCAACGCGCATGCACAAAATGTTTAACTGATTTTCAGATTTGGGGATATACTCCTACAGGAGAGGTCCTCCCCTCTCGCCCACTACACGTGTAGATGAAGGGATGAGGACGTACTAGAATTCTTCCACAGCACAGAGCTGCCTCATACATTATTTTACAGTTTGCTTTTTTGCTTTCCCTGTGTGGACCCAGAGTAAACATTTTCCTTTGCTATAGGGCGTGTAAATATACCTTGCCACTGGGCGTGTAAGCTCGAGCTCATGTATGCTGTCTCACTCAAGCGTATAGCATGGTCTGGGCAGGAGATACATGTTTGCTCTCGCTATATGGCGTTTGGGTGTAATATTTACAAGTGCTCTCGATATAAGGTGCACTTGCACCCTTACTATAAGCTGAGTATGTCCCTTCACTGCGAGGTGCACTTGTACCCTCAGTGTAAGGTGCATGTGTGCCCATACTGTGAGAGGCCCCTGTGCTCCCAGTGTAAGGTGTAGATTTGCCCTCAATGTGAGATGTTCTCGAGCTCTCACTATAAGTTGTTTATGTGCCCTCACTATGCTCTCATTTTAGGCTGCGTGTGTGCCCTCACTGTGAGATGTGCGCGTCCGTGAACACCTCACAGTGCACCCTCTGTCACATCTAAGTGTTGTCACGCTAAGGTGCATAAATATGCCCTTGTTGTGTAAGGCGCACGTTCTCTCAATGTACGGTGTTGGCGTGCCCATACTGTGAGAGGACCCTCTGCTTCCAGTGTAAGGTCCCTTCACTGTGAGAGGCACGCGTGTTCTCATTATAAGGGGCACACGTGTCCTCATTGTGAGAATCACATGTTCTCTCACTATAATAAGGTGTACATCTGTGTGATGTGCACGCCTACATGGACACTTCACAGTGTGCGCTACATTGGGTGTACTTGTGCTGTCATTATACGGTGCATAGCTGCTATCACGGTGAGAGGTGCACGGTACATTATACATTGGGTCAGATGTAGATGCTCTCACTAAAAGCTGCATGCGTGTCGCTATAGGCCTCGCATTTGCGAGAGATTAAGCTATTGGCATTGTAAATGACAATGCCATTTATTTATTTATTTTCAAAACCAACACATAAATAAAAATTGTCATTTACAATGCCAATAGCTCAAACTTTTCAAAAGGCGAAACCATTGCATTGCAAATGCTTGTTTTGTTGTTGATTACAAATCTGTCTGCGAAAGGTAGAGTTGCCTTGAGTGTAAGGACTTTGGAACATGAGCCTGTATATTTTTCTGCATATTCAAGGTAGTTAGCAGAGGTTAGATGACTGAACATCTTCATGTCACAAAGAAAGATATGTTCATACATGGCCATCTGTGTGATGTGTTGGACAAGAGTTAATGCAGATTCAAGGTTAAGACCCAAGGATTTTACTGGAGGGAGAATGACTATCAAAAAAAGCCTTCTGGTTTCAAAGTATCCAGAAGTGTAAGATTCACATTATTTTCTTTCCCTAAGAGCTCTGAGGTGCAATTCTTCTTTTTGTGGATGAAGCATTAGAAAAGGTTCAGACACCAGGTGTTGAGTTTCTTAAGCAAGATATCATCCTATCCCTAACATCAATGGTTGGGATTTTTTGTTAGAATTGTGTGTCATCCACACTGGGTGGCTGTAAGGTTGTGAGAACATTGCTTGGGGTGTTTGGGAAACGATAGGAGCAGTGCTGGGTGCAGTAGGGTGTGTTGGGAGCACTGGTTACGGGGGCTCGATAAACATATTAAATGTTGGTGGCACTGCTGGGAGCAATGTTTGCAGGGAGGAAGCGTGATATGTTGAGCTTATGTTAGGTGGGCTGATTTCGGGAACAGTAGTTCATGTGTGTACACACTGAGAGAAGTAGTTGTGGGTGCAGTGCTTGATATGTGGCAATGGAGCAGACAGCAATAAGTCACCAGCCTTGCTGTATGTGAGACAAGAATGGAGACAGTGTTTCCTGTGTGAGCAGCGGCTCATGTCTGTGTAGGAGGAAGGCAGTGGAGAGGGCAGTGACTGCAGTGATTATAGGGGCAGTGGTAGGATTGGCGTTGCTGTATTGCTGGGGCCACTGTATTGGGCCATGCTGAGTACTGAATGACATTGGTGGGAGCAAGTATTGTAGGTAACTTTGGAAGCTGACTGCTTCCCAGGAATAGCCTTCAAATTGTGCGTTTTGACTGATTTGCAATAATGGACATTTTGTGTACTTACACACAAACTTAAAAATGGCTAAGTGATGCCAACACTGATTTCTATTTCATAAATGTGTGTTTAATGATTAGAACACTTCTGCACTAAACGACAAAGCTGAATTTGACAGAACTGAATTTTCCTGTGTTTGATACGACTAGTCCTGATTTAAGCCTCAACTCCATTTTATTTCCAATGCCCCCTTCATAGTGTGTGTTGGTTCATTCCTCTTTTGATTTCATATAAAGAAAAATGTCCACTTGTAATGCTTTGAATGCTTTGCATTGACATGCTGTTCGCAAACAATCACGGCGGAAGCTTTTGCTATATTCAAGGCTTTTCCTGCCAGCAGCTATTCACTTGCGTGTCTTCCATTGTTTTGTAGCTAGTGTGCACTGCCACGTTCAATGACATTAGGTTAGAATAGAGTACATTATCATTCACTTAGTGGCTATTGGTAGAATGGTGTCAATTGGTAGAAGTTATATACTGTAATGTGATTTGTTTAACTTTGCTCACCTTGTGCTCTGTGGTTTACATTGACTTCTATGGTGAATTGCTCATATAAACTGTGAGTACTGGAGGTGAGCCAGTCTTCTGATTCCAAGGCTTTAGAGGCAGAACACCTATTAGTTTGTCTTATGATTTGTACTTAGAATATTTTTGCCTTGACTTCATGTCATTTACTGCTAATTTGATTGAGCCTTGTGCTAAATCCCTATGTAAGAAATGAGGTTACTGGCTGAGGGGGTGAAATCCTATGCAAGCAGCAGCCACAATACTTGTCGGGGTGAAGTCACAAACAAACTTCAAACTAACCTTAACCATGATAGCTTGGCAAAGAGCAGGCTGGCTTAGCTTAGAGGAAATGCATAAAGTATGTATGAAGCATTTCAAACAGTGATAATGTGAAAACAAAACACAACAAAACAACCACACCAATTTGAAAACCTAGAGTAGAATTTAATGCGTTATTTGACACCAAAATGGCAAAACTCCAACTAGTACAATCAGAGATATCCAATTTCAATAACGTAAGTGAACATTTTGCCACAAAGCAGAAATCTGATCATGCATGACCGGGTGAAAGTCACAAGTTCAGGCCAACCAAGATGAAGCACGGATTGGATACAGGGACAAGGTTAGTCCCGCTGAATGAGTTACCTTCAAAGTTCTGCGCAGAGAGTTCAATTTGAGGTGGAAGGAGCAGCAAGGACAGCTTTGCAGATGGTCTTGGATGTAGTGCAAAGAGAAGGTAGGACATCGGAAATGGTTGTTTCAATAGATCGAACTTCCTGTCAGTGTTACGGACGGTCCCTCCTGAATCTTCGCATTGGCGGTCACATTGAGCCGTTAATACTGTGGCACGAAGTGCAGACCTTATGCTACCTGGCTTCATTTGCAGTCTCTGTAGCGCAAAGACTTGGGTACGCTGGCACTTCGTGTTGCTGGGTGGCGTGGTTGGGAAGATCTTGACACGAATAGGCCTGTTTGTGAAGAGCCCAAAATCTTCAGGGGAGCTCAAATGAGGCATCACCAAGGGTCCAGTACGTGAGGGACACTATTTGGGGGTCGGCAACTCACTCCAGCAGAGGCAAGCAGAGCTCAGGCAGGTCCAGTTGCAGTTTCAGGCAGTAGGTCAGCTGGGCAGTTGCAAGGAGCCTCTGGAGCTTGTTATGTTCCTGTAGCTCAGAATAGGAGGTCAGCTGACTGACACTTGTAGTCACTTCTGCCTGGGATGAAGAATGCAGGTCCAATCTTCCTTCTCATCAAGCAAGGCAGCAGGCGGCAGAACTGCAGGGAAGCGAGGCACCATAGTGTCTGTCCTTCTGGCAGCAATGCAGCACAGCAGTCCTTCTGTAGTATCAATAAGTCCAAGAGTGTACTGAAGGGCTGGTGTCTTAGGTCCAATATTTATACTTGGTGCCTTTTTCGAAGTGGGAGTAACTTCTAGAGGATTCCCTTTGAAGTGCTCAGGTATCCTGCCAACCCTACCCTTGCTGCAGATTAACAGCAGGGGTATTGAATCATTTGTGTGAAGGCAGTACACAACCCATTGAAGTGTAAGTGGAACTGTGCTTAACTCTGCCCTCCCATCCTGTCAGTGATGGCCTATCCAGGCTTACCTGAGCTATTGCGTGCGGCTCTCTAGGAGAATACACAAAGTTCAACTGCCAACTACACCCAGTCATGAGACCCAGAGACAGGACACAGGCACTAAATAAAAGAAACAGGAAAATGCCAAAAGTGGTACAAAAGGGGGTGGTGATGGACGGAGCATCTGAACCAATGAAACACTCACACTCAGTCAACAGATCTGGGTTTAATCCATCACCATTCTTTAGCCCACTCTGCCGCCCCAGTTCAGACATGGCCATATGCAAATCAGTCTGCCCCCGTCCCTCATAGGAACAGTCCAGCCCGAACTGCCAAGCCATGCCTTTCCTGGACCGGAACAAGCTTCAGAGGACCGGTTTCTGGCATTTCAGCAGTCTTCAGCCCGGCTTGTTTGAATCCAGTGGCAAAGTGAGCAAGGGACTCACGTCTGAGCATACAATGCCAACTTATGGCGAACAAAGCGGTACAAAAGGGGGTGTGATGGACAGAGCATCTGAACCAATTAAACACTCACACCCAGTCAACAGATCTGGGTTTAATCCATCACCGTTCTTTAGCCCAATCTACCACCCCAGTTCAGACATGGCCGGCCATGTGCAAATCAGTCTGACCCTGTGCCTCATGGGAACAGTCCAGCCCGAACTGCCAAGCCATGCCTTCCCTGGACCGGAAACAAGCTTCTGAGGACCGGTTTCTGGCATTTCAGCCGTCTTCATCCCGGCTTGCTTGAATCCAGTGGTAAAGTGAGCAAGGGACTCACGTCTGATCATACCCTGCCAGCTTATAGCGAACAAAACTGTACAAAATGGGGTGGTGATGGAGCATCTGAACCAATCAATAACTCAAACCCAGTCAACAGATCTGGGTTTAATCCATCACCGTTCTTTAGCCCACACTGCCACCCAAGTTTAGACATGGCCATATGCAAATCAGTCTGACCCTGTGCCTCATGGGAACAGTCCAACCCGAACTGCCAAGCCATGTCTTCCCTGGACCGGAAACAAGCTTCTGAGGACTGCTTTCTGGCATTTGAGCCATCTTCAGCCCGGCTTACTTTAATCCAGTGGCAAATTGAGCAAGGGACTCACGTCTGAGCATACCCTGCCAACTTATGGCGAAAAAAGCGGTACAAAAGGGGGTGGTGCTGGACGGAGAATCTGAACCAATCAAACACTCACACCTAGTCAACAGATCTGGGTTTAATCCATCACCGTTCTTTAGCCCACTCTGCCACCCCAGTTCAGACAAAGGCCATATGCAAATCAGTCGGACCCTGTGCCTCATGGGAACAGTTCAGCCCGAACTGCCAAGCCATGCCTTCCCTGGACCTGAAACAAGCTTCCGAGGACCGGTTTCTGGCATTACGGCCGGGTGTGAGTGTTTGATTGGTTCAGATGATCCGTCCGTCACCACCCCCTTTTGTACCAACTTTCTAAAAGTGGCATTTTAAATATTGCTATCAAAATTGTGACTGCACCATAAATGAAGCTGTTTCAATACACTTCCAAAGACACCAAACATGAACTGTTTACAATGTCATTAGCTTAAACTCTTGGGAATGCAAGACCTATTGCATTGCAAATGCTTTTATTTCCTTCTTGTTGGGTTTTAGTTTGGATCACAAGCTACAGTTGTGCCCTGAAGAAGGTGTGCAGCTGATCTGCCAGAGGACACAGAAACGTGTGTCGGCACCTATGTTTTTGCCTATTTCTGACATGGAAGTAGAAGATTATCTGACAGAATAATATGTTATATGGCATGTTCTATACATATTGCTCTGTATAAAAAATGTCTATTAGTATATGTTAGGCTTGAGAATAGTTATATGTGTATGGATTAGTTCATTACCAGATACATATGACTAGAGAGATTTTTCCTTTTTGCACAAAAGAACTTACTGCTTTCTGAAGCTTACCGATTGAGTTATATGGAGTCCATGCTGACGAGGCATTGTACAACATATGTTTTAAATCTGGGTGGTTGATATGGGATGAATGGTATGCATGAAAGGTGTGTGTTTTATGTGTTTTAGTAGATGAGGGTGAGACTGTTCTCTTTCATTTTCTATTTGTGGACGAGGTACTGTTTTTCATATGCTTGTATTAATGAGAAAAAATAAAGAATAAAAACTGTTTAATAATTATAGACAAAATAAATGTGTTTTTAGTCTATTTATAGGGCATTAATTTGGAGGTGGGTGTTGTACTTTATTCGTTAGGGATACATTGCCTCACACAGGCTTGAGATTTACCACTGTCAGAAATCCTGCGTAGGCTATTTTCTGGCAAAATAGCACCAACAGTTGTTAATACAAAGACAAATAAAAGAAATACATGCAGTTTCCTTGTAGTCCTTTGGGAAGTTCTATGAGAAGTTTTGGTGAAGCAGGGTGGTAGTTATAGAAGGAGCCTGGGATGTAGATTGAGCAGCAGTGCCTCCTGCGTGAATGCCAGTTGTGTTGGGCAGTAGTCGGAGCAGTTATCTGTGTCTGACCGACTGTGTATGGCACTGGGCAATCTGTAGTTTATACGTCGGACTAGCCCTAGGGATGTAGTAATGGTACCTGCTCCCGCTCCTAGGATGCTGAGTCCGAAGGAGGCGGAGCAGGGATGCAGCGACGGGTGATTGGCCGTTGCCGGGATACAGTGGGTTAATAGGCGTGGCTTTGGGTGTCGCTGGAAGCCGGGGCGGCTATCGGTACTGAGTAGGGGATTCACTCTTCAGCAGCGCTGCCGGCGGCAGGAGCAGCTCCAGCTGGTGATCAGCGCGTCCGTCCGTTCACGGAGCAGCCGGACTGCTGCTTCGAGGCTCCCCGCCCGCGGCATGGGCCCTCCCCGAGCCACGCTGCTGCCCCTCATCCTGGCCACGCTGCTGCCCGTGGCCCCGAGCTCCCCGTCTGCCCCCTCCTGTCGGCTCAAGACGGTGACTGTGTCCACACTGCCCGTGCTGCGGGAGAGCGCGCTAGGATGGGGCGGGGCGCCACCTCCGGGGGTGTCCGGGGCCCCCACTGGTCCGTCAGCCCCAGGGCTTCCCGGTCCCGCTGACTCCCGGCTGCTGCTCTTTGTGCGTAGCGAACTCCCCGGATATATCGCGGTGCAGGACGACCTGGAGAACACGGAGCTTCCGTACTTCACCCTGGGTAAGCGGGTGTCTAAGGACAGAGGGGTACAGATGTGTGTCCGTGGAAGAGCATGGTCAGAGGCAGAGCCTCCTAGCTCCCAGAAAGGGCGGGCACGCGGCTGTGCCATTGAGGCGCTATGGAAAAGAGCTGAAATATCCGAACAAACCTGAGCAGCTTTTCATCACCCTTTGTAAGGCATGAGAGAGGGTGGGCGCATCACCTCGGGGGAGGAGGCAGCCCGGAGCGTCCAAATGTGACAAGCATTGGGCACTTCTTCCTTGGGGGGGGGGGGGGAGGGGGGTGTGTAAGGGAGTGGAGAAGACTTAGGAGTGCGTGGGGTTCCAGAGAAGTGTCATGATCTGACGAGGGGAACATTGGGCTGTCTTAGTTTGTACTTGGTAAGAGGTCAAGGAGCATGGATAAAGGTAGTTTTTTTTTTTAAAAAACCTGTGTTTTTATGGCCATTTTTGGCCGAAATAAAGTTTTCTGATGATGATGATAAAGGTGAAAGGGTAGACAAGCCATGGGGGCTGCAGGAGAGATCAGTCGATCCACACGCTGGTCCCGGAGAAGTCCAACTTCTCCCTGGAAAGGCATGGAGGCAGGGCAGGGCGGGGGCAGGGGATCAGAAAGAATCAGTAGGGGACACCTTAGGGGAGGAGGCAATAGACAGGGTAGGGCCCAGAATGAAAGAATAGACTGAGACCGGGGATGCCAACCAACATTTTATTAATCTGGGTAAAGGGATCCAGTGAGAGCGGGGCTGCAAGGGAAGGAGAAGCTGGACGGCAGCCCTGCACAGGTGCACTGGGGTAGGTTGCATGGGGGGGGGTTGCTAGAAAGACAGGATATGACAGGGGGAGACATGGGTGGCAGAGGAGTGCTGGGGAAATGGACACACCCAGAGAAGGCCAACCAACTCTTCTTAAACCAGAGAAGGTTTTGGTCAAGAAGTGTGTTAGTCTGAAGAGGGCAAGGGGAGTGCCCTCAAAGTCTAGGTGGAGGCCAGGAGAAGGCAGGCTAGTTCTTCTTAAACCTGGTATACTCTTGGACTGAGCATGGAAGGGACTGCTCTGTGAAAAGTCCTGCCAGGACAGCCCCCCCCCCCCCCCCCCCCCCCCCGAAGAGGGCAAGCCTTATTAGCTATGTTGGGGCAGTCCCATTGAAGGTAAGGTACAGACACGTGGAGGGCCGACCAGCTCTACTTGTACCAGGAAAGGCTGGGGCTGGGTACAGAAGGGGAGCCTTGGACAGGCGAGCCATGGGACCTGCGCTGTCTCAAGGGTGGGGTATCACTAAGGTTCATAGAATAGCATGAGTGCAGCCAGTACTTGAGTATCAGTGCCTGATAGCAAAACTAGACACCATTCACATTGAATAGTCAGCAGCAGAGGCAGGACTAGAGAAGAGATACAGGCAGCAGTGTGTGGAACCAGGAACAGTGATGGAGAGACATTCACATGGCACTAGGCTCACTCTCTTCACCCAGAATGAGGGGCAGTGGGAGGGCACAAGGTGGGTCAAGAAGCAGGTAGGGTGACCGGCAGCGAGAGTGGCAAAGAGTGGGGAGGCTACCCTTCACCGTACATAGTAGGATAAACGGGGGAGGCAAACCCCTAAATGAGAGGAGGCAGACGATTGACCAAAAGCCTAGTGCACCACTTGGAATGGACATCTATGACCAGCACCCTGAGAGACAAGAGGGGTGTAAGGTTAGTAACCGCTGGCATCCCCGAGAGTGGGAGTCTGGGGGCTATGGACAGCTAGAGAAGGGATGGAGACCCTCCATTCTTCACCCTCAATGAGGGCGGTAGGGTAGTGCTGTAAAGTGAGTGGAGGAGAAAGCAGATACTGAGACATGAGAAAAGGGTAACTGGCATTATGGGTGCAATGTATATTGGAAATTGTGGTGGATAATCATGTGTGGTTTCAGTGGCATTGAGTGGAAAGAGAGGGGGGTCCGCATTATAGAACTGACAAACCTGCCCACATTCAGCTGGAGTTATTGGAGGCGGCCCAGATAACCTATGGGCTGCAGAGACCATGGTAAGGTAGGAAGTAGGGCTTGTGCCAGGGAGTGGCCTCAGCCTTCACTGGGGGTGCGAGCGGAGGTGGATCGCCGAAGGGGCATAGCTGGCAGGGATCAACACCAGGGAACTGTTGCCCCATAGGAGAGAAAGGCGAGGGAAGGCGTGTGTGGGAGGTAGACTGACTGTTTAGGATTGCCCCCGCCTCTTGCGTGACCGAGTGCCAACCCGTGCTTCTCGCCCCTCAGTGCCACCTTTATCCACGTGCCCCGTTGGCCCCAGTGTTCCTACAGGCATCTCCCTTTAAGTTCTAGGATAGTGCCTTGCACTTGGTTTCCCTTCATTGTTAGGGTTTGCAATTATTACAGACCTGTGGACGAGTATGTAAGAGATGGGAAATGCGTGGAATTCTGCTCTTCATGTTGAAACTCTAGAAACCTATTTCTCTTTTTCTGATGCAATGTATCAATGTATTGGTGATATTGTGGGCAGGGAGAACCCCCAACCTCTGTACAGTTAAGGTTTTATAGCACAATTCCTCACCCACGACAATGTCTGTGTTTGTCCTTCCCTTCATGAATGGTGCTCAGATTGGGTTTAGTGTCACATGAATCAGCCCCATCACTGTGACATGTCAGGGCCTCATCAACTATGGGGCACCCCAAATGGAACCAGGCCTCGATCATTCCGGAACACTCAGGGTGATGAATCTGGCGGCATTTTAGTTCCTGACAGGTGGGGAAATGTAGTGGCTAACAGAAGTGTAAAGTACTGGCCCTCTTATGATCAATGAATGCGAGTGTAGTACATATTTTGGGGGGTCGAGTCCTGATATTGGTGACTTTAAAGTAAGATATGGCCTTCTTGGTGCAACAATATACAGTGAGAAAGGCCAAGTCCCTACAGGCAGCTTGGACAAGGCAAGCACAACTTCCAACTAATGTATAGCAATGTGACCATATATCATCCAGCAGTTAATGAACAATGAATCACAATTCTATTAGTCTACATGGCGTGAGCACAAGGGAGTGCACAATCTGCATGCCGGTTCTTCTTGGTGCAAGGTCACTCAGTTTGTTGCATGGTGCACAGTGAGTTGCTTTGGTGAATGGTTTTTAGAGATATAAAATCAGGATTTTAGCTGATAAAAAACATGTGGCAATCGAATGCAAGGGACAGGTTTCCAGCCGAGTCTTGGCTGTCGGGCCAACCAGCCAGTGGGTGGCTGCCAGCCGCGGCCCGTGCAGGTAAGAGCGGTGGGGCGGTAGGGCCAGGCCAGGGGGTGGTTTTGACGGACGATGACGACGGAAAGTTAAATACATGATTAATTTCCCCTCATCATCGTTCCTCAAAATCCCCCCTCACACGGCCCCACGCGTCACCACTCTTACCTGCACGGGCCGCGGCGGGTGGCTGCGTGTGCGCACTTTGGTATATTTGTGGGGTGAGTTTGTTAAATGTTTGATGGTCCTGAAATGACTGGAGGTCTAATGGCTGCTCGCGTGGGTCCCATCAGCTGGGTACCAGGGAGGCCCGGGAGGGATGCTACTGCTGTGGCATGCAATATGCTGGAGACAGGCCACACTTCCCTTTTACCAGTGGAGTTGTTTTTGGCCTTTAGTTCTTGGAAACTCAATGCATGCTTCCATTATAGGGATTGGCAGATGCTAGAAGGATTCTAACCCTACAAGGGGTCTCTGATGGTAGAGAGTTTCAGTCAAGCCCGTCTTATCCCGAGGGAGCTATCTGAGATCTGCACAGTTCATCTTATACTTACTGGCTGGGGGATGAATGAGGACCCAACCCTCGCACACTGACAACAAGGCCCGGTTGGCACAGGGCACAATCCTCTCTGCAGAGCTCCATCAGATGCTCTGTTGCTGCTCGCTCTCACGTGTGCGCGCGAGCTCCTTTTGAGATCAGACTGACTCTGTCTATTGATTTGACTTTCCATTTTATGTGTTAGGCCCCCTTTTTTTTCCTTTTTTGCAAGGTTTGATGTTTGTCTTTTGAAAATGTACGTTGGTGGAAGCAAGATTTCAAAGTCACCGAGCGATCGAATGTAGGCGCTGTGTTTGCTGTGCAAGAGGAGTCCCCTGTGGGGGAGAGCTTTAATAATGTAGGCGCTATGTTTGCTGTGCAAGAGGAGTCCCCTGTGGGGGAGAGCTTTAATAATGTAGGCGCTATGTTTGCTGTGCAAGAGGAGTCCCCTGTGGGGGAGAGCTTTAATAATCTAGGCGCTGTGTTTGCTGTGCAAGAGGAGTCCCCTGTGGGGGAGAGCTTTGCTGTGCAAGAGGAGTCCCCTGTGGGGGAGAGCTTTAATAATGTAGGCGCTATGTTTGGTGTGCAAGAGGAGTCCCCTGTGGAAGAGCGATCTGTAATGTAGGCGCTATGTTTGCTGTGCAAGAGGAGTCCCCTGTGGAAGAGCGTTCTGTACTGTAGGCGCTATGTTTGCTGAGCAAGAGGAGTCGCCTGTTGGGTATAGCTTTAATAATGTAGGCGCTATGTTTGGTGTGCAAGAGGAGTCCCATGTTGAAGAGCGATCTGTAATGTAGGCGCTATTTTTGGGGTGCAAGAGGAGTCCCCTGTGTTAGAGAGTATCTGGAATGTAGGCGCTGTGTTTGCTATGCAAGAGGAGTCCCCTGTGGTGGAGATCTGTAATGTAGGCGCTTTGTTTGGGGTGCAAGAGAGTATCTGGAATGTAGGCGCTGTGTTTGCTGTGCAAGAGGAGTCCCCTGTGGCGGAGATCTGTAATGTAGGCGCTATGTTCTGTGTGCAAGAGGAGTCCCCTGTGTCCTCTATTGGTGAGATCTGCACATGGGGGGATTGCAGCTCCCCGTCCCTGCAGTTTGTATGCCTGTCGAGACATGTCTGGGTCTGAGAGGCCAGGTTGTTAAAGGCCCCTGCACTCCTCCACATTTCGGCCTTCTCACGGGAGCCCATGTTCACCATAGTGCCCAAGCCACACTTTCAAGACATGTCTTTGAGACATCAACTGTTAAAAGGAGGCTTTACAACCCTCTGCGTCTAGACTGCGAAATGCGGGCCTTGCAAATGATTGAAAACTACCTCATTTTCCACACAAGTCGCAAAAAGAACGACTTGCCGAATTGTTGAACGACTTCTTTTTCACTGTTCTTAACTGGGATTACCGCGCGTTTACACGTCAGGCCCGCCAAGAAGCCCCGAGGCACTGAAGTGGTTTATACAATAAACATGCTAAAAATACATGTTTGTTTTTAAGCTATTTATCGAGCAATGCATTGCCAGTTATTTGACCGAGGGAACAGGGAAGGGGGCCCTATTCCCTCTAGACTGGGCATAAATGAGCAGGGAAGCGGGCAGAGTGGCCGCGGGTGAAACCAGAGGGAGCGCGTGGCGCACTGAGGTGCACGTGGTGCGAAGCAGCTGAGACTGATACAGGGTGGGAACTCACACTAGTTGAGCTTTCTTCGTTTCGTCCTATAAATATAAGAACACGTGTGAATTTGGAAAGCACAGTTTCCCCCACTGGAGCATCTGGGCGCTGAATAACTGATGAATATTTCACCAAAATCACGGATACTCTTTTGCTCGACAACGGAGGATTGAAAGGTTGTCCTTGCTCTCTGTGACTTGAACCTGCGACCTTGACGTCAAACAGATTACTGGAAGGATGAACCGGTTTGATTTTATTATGCTGCGACGCTGCATACTGCACATCAAACACGTGTTCGCTTGATACATACCAGGTTATTGTCGGCAGAGCTCTGTCAACTGATCATTCTTTACTGACATAACATATGTATTTTTTAAAGCGCACGTTCACCCCCAAAGGGGCATCTTTGTGCTGAATAATAGATGTTTCTTCTTACCCAACTCAATGATACTCATTTTATCGACCTCAGAAAGGATGAAAGACCGAGTGGACCTGCCGGGATTTGAATCTGTGACCACAAGGTCGAACACGTATCCGTGCAGTGGGTGCATTAGTCCACTGAGCCACCAGACCAGACTGATATGTGTTTTAATGGGGGGTATAGTTTGGCGCTATTTAAATTATACATACAAAGAGGGGGTGGAACGCCCTTGGTGTGAAGGTGAGAGGGCGCCCTCGCCTTGGATGTACAAAAAGAGGACACCCCGACCACTGGTGAACATGAGTGTGAGCGTGCACATGGAAGACGGCAGACCGAGCAGGGGCTCGCAGGAGAAGTACAGACATGCATGTGACCTGGAGGGCAGTCTGGCCTTGGACACGCAAGAGTGGGCAGCCTGCCTCTGTGTGCGAGGGAGAGTCGAGCTGCGCGTGGGTGCGCGTGCAGGAGGGCCGCCCGATCAGTGGCGGGGAGGAGCAGGGCAGAAGGCACACGGCGGACCATCTGTAGACAAGACGCAGGCGCACGGGTAGGTGGAGACTGCGCGTGGGGTGAAGGCGAGAGGGGGTGCCGGTGAATGAACGTGTTATGCAGCAGAGAGATTACGATGAGAGGGCGACTTTACCTTATGTAGACACGAGACAGACGGGAGGCAGGCGCACATGTCACTGAGGAGCACACACGAGTCTAAAATGGGAACAAGCGGGGTGCACATAGGTGTAATGGGAGGGGGAAGCAGGGTAGGCATTGGTGTGAAGAGGAGAGGGTAGAATAACAATGGTTGAGTAAGAGAGACAGCAGAGTGAGCATGGGTGGGGTAAATGTGCGTGCGAGAGTCAGGGCAGGCTGATCACGAGGGTGCAGGGCAGTGTTGGCTGCACACTGATGAGCTGTGGACAGACTGAACACAGGTATGAGAGAGGGGTGTCTACTGTCTGCCCAAGAATGATGTGAGAGCCAGAGAAGCGAGAGCCTGGGTGAAGGTAGTGACTGAGACAGAAAGGCGAGAGGCTGTAAATGTCTGCAAAGTGAGAGTGGAGTGGGGAGTGGGAAAGGACTGTAGGCAGGTTGTAAATGTGTGCAACGGGAGAGTGAAGTGCAGAGGGCAAAGGACTGTAGGCAGGTTGTAAATGTGTGCAACAGGAGAGTGAAACAAAGGGTGCCAAAGAACTGTAGACAGGTTGTAAATGTGTGCAAGCAGAGAGTGAAGTGCAGAGTGCCAAAGGACTGCAGACAGGCTGTAAATGTCTGCAAAGTGAGAGTGGAGTGCAGAGTGGAAAAGGACCGTAGACAGGTTGTAAATGTGTCCAACGGGAGAGTGAAGCACAGAGGGCAAAGGACTGTAGGCAGGTTGTAAATGTGTGCAACGGGAGAGTGAAACAAAGGGTGCCAAAGAACTGTAGACAGGTTGTAAATCTGTGCAACGGGAGAGTGAAGTGCAGAGGGCCAAAGGACTGTAGACAGGTTGTAAATGTGTGCAACAGGAGAGTGAAGCGCTGAGCGTGAAAGGACTGTGGACAGGTTGTAAATATGTGCAATGGGAGAGTGAAGCACAGAGGGCAAAGGACTGTAGACAGGTTGTAAATGTGTGCAACAGGAGAGTGAAACAAAGGGTGCCAAAGAACTGTAGACAGGTTGTAAATGTGTGCAACAGGAGAGTGAAGTGCAGCGGGCCAAAGGACTGTAGACAGGTTGTAAATGTGTGCAACAGGAGAGTGAAGCGCTGAGCATGAAAGGACTGTTGACAGGTTGTAACTGTGTGCAATGGGAGAGTGAAGCACAGAGGGCAAAGGACTGTAGACAGGTTGTAAATGTGTGCAACGGGAGAGTGAAACAAAGAGTGCCAAAGGACTGTAGACAGGTTATAAATGTGTGCAACGGGAGAGTGAAGTTGAGAGGGGTAGAGAACTGTAGACAGGTTGTAAATGTGTACAACGGGAGAGTGAAGCGCAGAGGGACAGAGGACTGTAGACAGGTTGTAAATGTGTGCAACAGGAGAGTGAAGCGCTGAGCGTGAAAGGACTGTGGACAGGTTGTAAATGTGTGCAAGGGGAGAGTGAAGCACAGAGGGCAAAGGACTGTAGACAGGTTGTAAATGTGTGCAACGGGAGAGTGAAACAAAGAGTGCCAAAAGACTGTAGACAGGTTATAAATGTGTGCAACGGGAGAGTGAAGTTGAGAGTGGTAGAGGACTGTAGACAGGTTGTAAATGTGTGCAACGGGAGAGTGAAGCGCAGAGGGACAGAGGACTGTAGACAGGTTGTAAATGTGTGCAACGGGAGAGTGAAGAGCAGACGGGCAGAGGACTGCAGACTGGTTGTAAATGTGTGCAAAGGGAGAGTGAAACAAAAAATGCCAAAGGACTGTAGACAGGTTGTAAATGTGTGTAATGGGAGAGCGGAGCGCAGAGGGGCAGAAGACTGTAGACAGGTTGTAAATGTGTGCAAAGGGAGGGTCAAACACAGAGGGCCAGCTGACTGTAGACAGGTTGTAAATGTGTGCAAGCGGACCCAGGTTTTGCATCCCTCAGCGCCAAGAAACCGCCTGGTATACGTGCGCTTAATAAATACTTTAAAATTCAAATTAAATTCAGATTCAAGTGAAGTGCAGAGGGGCAGAGGACTGTAGACAGGTTGTAAATGTGTGCAACAAGAAGGTGAAGCGCAGAGTGCCAGAGGACTGTAGACAGGTTGTAAATGTTTGCAACGGGAGAGTGAAACAAAGAGTGCCAAAGGACTGTAGGCAGGTTGTAAATGTGTGCAACTGGAGAGTAAATTGCGGAGGGCCAGAGGGTTGTAGACAGGCTGTAAATGTGTGCAACGGGAGAGTGATGCACAGAGTGCCAAAGGACTGTAGACAAGTTGTAAATGTGTGCAACGGGAGAGTGAAACAAAGAGTGCCAAAGGACCGTAGACAACTTGTAAATGTGTGCAAAGGGAGAGTGAAACGCTAAGTGTGAAAGGAATGTAGGCAGCTTGTGAATGTCTGCAAGCGGAGATTGAAGCGCAGAGCACAAAAGGACTGTAGGCAGGTTGTAAATGTGTGGAAAGGGAGAGTGAAGCACAGAGTGCCAAAACACTGTAGGCAGGTTGTAAATGTGAGCAAGCGGAGAGTAAAGTGCAGAGGGCCAAAGGACGGTAGACAAGTTGTAAATGTGTGAAAAAGGGAGAGTGGAACGCAGAGTGTGAATTATCTTGTAGACAGGTTGTAAATGCTTGCAAAATTAGGATGAACTACAGAGTGCAAAAGGACTGTAGACAGGTTGTAAATGTGTGCAAAGGGAGAGTGAAGCGCAGAGGGCCAAAGGATTGTAGGTAGGTTGTATATGTTTGCAGCTGGAGAGTGAAACAAAGAGTGCCAAAGGACTATAGACAGGTTGTAAATGTGTGCAAAGGGAGAGTGAAGCACAGAAGGCCAAAGGACTGTAGGCAGGTTGTAAATATGTGCAAAGGAGAGAGAAGGGCAGAGTGCGAAAGGACTGCAGACAGGTTGTAAATGTGTGCAACAGGAGAGTGAAACAAAGAGTGCCAAAAGACTGTAGCTAGTTTGTAAATGTGTGCAAATGCAGAGAGAAGCGCAAAGGGCCAAAGGACTGCAGACAGGTTGTAAATGTGTGCAAGCGGAGAGTGAAGTGCAGAGGGCCAAAGGACTGTAGACAAGTTGTAAATGTGTGCAAAGGGAGAGTGAAGCGCAGACGGGCAGAGGACTGTCGACACGTTGTAAATGTGTGCAAAGGGAGAGTGAAACAAAAAATGCCAAAGGACTGTAGACAGGTTGTAAATGTGTGCAAAGGGAGAGTGAAGCGCAGAGGGCCAAAGGATTTTAGGTAGGTTGTAAATGTTTGCAACAGGAGAGTGAAACAAAGAGTGCCAAAGGACTGTAGACAGGTTGTAAATGTGTGCAAAGGGAGCGTGAGGCACAGAAGGCCAAAGGACTGTAGACAACTTGTAAATGTGTGCAAAGGGAGAGTGAATCGCTAAGTGTGAAAGGACTGCAGACAGGTTGTAAATGTGTGCAAGCAGAGAGTGAAGTGCAGAGGGCAAAAGGACTGTAGACAGGTTGTAAATGTGTGTAATGGGAGAGCGGAGCGCAGAGGGGCAGAAGACTGTAGACAGGTTGTAAATGTGTGCAAAGGGAGGGTCAAACACAGAGGGCCAGCTGACTGTAGACAGGTTGTAAATGTGTGCAAGCGGACCCAGGTTTTGCATCCCTCAGCGCCAAGAAACCGCCTGGTATACGTGCGCTTAATAAATACTTTAAAATTGAAATTAAATTCAGATTCAAGTGAAGTGCAGAGGGGCAGAGGACTGTAGACAGGTTGTAAATGTGTGCAACAAGAAGGTGAAGCGCAGAGTGCCAGAGGACTGTAGACAGGTTGTAAATGTTTGCAACGGGAGAGTGAAACAAAGAGTGCCAAAGGACTGTAGGCAGGTTGTAAATGTGTGCAACTGGAGAGTAAATTGCAGAGGGCCAGAGGATTGTAGACAGGCTGTAAATGTGTGCAACGGGAGAGTGATGCACAGAGTGCCAAAGGACTGTAGACAAGTTGTAAATGTGTGCAACGGGAGAGTGAAACAAAGAGTGCCAAAGGACCGTAGACAACTTGTAAATGTGTGCAAAGGGAGAGTGAAACGCTAAGTGTGAAAGGAATGTAGGCAGGTTGTGAATGTCTGCAAGCGGAGATTGAAGCGCAGAGCACAAAAGGACTGTAGGCAGGTTGTAAATGTGTGGAAAGGGAGAGTGAAGCACAGAGTGCCAAAACACTGTAGGCAGGTTGTAAATGTAAGCAAGCGGAGAGTGAAGTGCAGAGGGCCAAAGGACGGTAGACAAGTTGTAAATGTGTGAAAAAGGGAGAGTGGAACGCAGAGTGTGAATTATCTTGTAGACAGGTTGTAAATCCTTGCAAAATTAGGATGAACTACAGAGTGCAAAAGGACTGTAGACAGGTTGTAAATGTGTGCAAAGGGAGAGTGAAGCGCAGAGGGCCAAAGGATTGTAGGTAGGTTGTATATGTTTGCAGCTGGAGAGTGAAACAAAGAGTGCCAAAGGACTATAGACAGGTTGTAAATGTGTGCAAAGGGAGAGTGAAGCACAGAAGGCCAAAGGACTGTAGGCAGGTTGTAAATATGTGCAAAGGAGAGAGAAGGGCAGAGTGCGAAAGGACTGCAGACAGGTTGTAAATGTGTGCAACAGGAGAGTGAAACAAAGAGTGCCAAAAGACTGTAGCTAGTTTGTAAATGTGTGCAAATGCAGAGAGAAGAGCAAAGGGCCAAAGGACTGCAGACAGGTTGTAAATGTGTGCAAGCGGAGAGTGAAGTGCAGAGGGCCAAAGGACTGTAGACAAGTTGTAAATGTGTGCAAAGGGAGAGTGAAGCGCAGACGGGCAGAGGACTGTCGACACGTTGTAAATGTGTGCAAAGGGAGAGTGAAACAAAAAATGCCAAAGGACTGTAGAGAGGTTGTAAATGTGTGCAAAGGGAGAGTGAAGCGCAGAGGGCCAAAGGATTTTAGGTAGGTTATAAATGTGTACAAGCAGAGAGTGAAGTGCAGAGGGCCAAAGGACTGTAGACAGGTTGTAAATGCTTGCAAAAGTAGGATGAACTGCATAGTGCGAAAGGACTGTGGACAAGTTGTAAATGTGTGCAAGCAGAGACTGAAGTGCAGAGGACCAAAGGACTGTAGACAGGTTGTAAATGTGTGCAAAGGGAGAGAGAATCGCTAAGTGTGAAAGGAATGTAGGCAGGTTGTGAATGTGTGCAAGTGGAGATTGAAGCGCAGAGCACAAAAGGACTGTAGACAGGTTGTAAATGTCTGCACATGGAGAGGTAAGTGCAGAGCATGAAAGGACTGTAGACAGGCTGTAAATCTGAGCAAGGGGAGAGTGAGCGCAGAGTGCCAAAGGACTGCAGACAGGTTGTAAATGTGTGCAAGCGGAGTGTGAAGCGCAGAGCACACAAGGACTGTAGACAGGTTGTAAATGTCTGCACAGGGAGAGGTAAGTGCAGAGCATGAAAGGACTGTAGACAGGTTGTAAATGTGAGCAAAGGGAGAGTGAAGTGCAGAGGGCCAAAGGACTGTAGACAGGTTGTGAAGGTCTCTGATGGGAGAGTCAAGGACAGAGTGCCAAACAAATTTAGACAGGCAGTAAAGGAGACTAAATTAAGGTAAGAGCCCAGAGTTCCACATGACTGTCCTCAGGTTTTGAATATTTCTGAAGGGCGAGTGGAGCGCTGTGGGTGAAAAGGAGTGCGAAAGGACTGTAGATAGGTTGTGAATGTAAATAAAGGGACTACAGAGTGAAAAATGCTGCATGCAGTCAGGCTGTGAAGATGCACAGTAAATAAACTGCGCAGCCTGAAAAGATTGCGAAAGTATCTGAAGAAATAATAGAGTGCATAGTTTGGATGGACTGTGGACAGGCTGTAAAAGTGTACAGAGGGAGTGTAGAACTGACAAACCAAAAGTATTTTACACAAGGTGTAAAGGGTTATAAAGGACCTGTGGTGCCAAGTAGTGTAGACAGGCTAGGATGGTGTCTAAAGGGAGAGTGGAGCAAAAAGTGCCAGAGGACTGTGGGCCACTTGTGAAGGTGTTTCAAGAGAGTGGAGTGCAGAGGGCCAAAGGACTGTAGACAGGTTGTAAAGATGGATACAGGTATCGTGGACTATTGAGTGGCGGTGTCTGAAGGCAGAGTGGAGCCCAGAGTGCTAAATGACTGTAGACAGGTTGTAAAAGTGTCTAAAGGTAGAAAGGAGCACAGAATGCGATAGAACTGCAGACACGTCATGGAGGTGTATAAAGTTAGAACGGAGAACAGATTGCAAAAGGACTATAGACCTATTGTGGAGGTGTAAAAGGGAGAGTGGAGTACACTGTGCCACATTACCGTGTTCGGCTGTTAATAGAAGCACATTGAGAAAACTGCCTGAGAACCAGAGATCTATCAGACATGGAGGGGTAAACAGAAGTCTGTAGCAAACTGTGATCTTCCCCTTATGCATCATGATCATAATCCTGCTGCACTAGAGACATCCATATTTTCATCGAGACAACCCTTTGGAGGTGTGATATATGAGAGACTTTGTCCCCCCCCCTTTATGCTTCTCCCCACTGGACCTGAATGTAATGAATAAGAAGGTATAGTGCAATCATTATCTCATAGGTTTACTATAATTTGGCATTCATCAGAGGTCACAACTGGCAATCGTACAACCTTAATGCCACTGATATCGCCATGGCAGAATAAGATTTTGCTAAGGGACATTCTCATATTAGTGCCATTGTCCTATTTCTGAAAGCACCCTGCATATTGAGCAGCACCATGAAATTATTGATAGTACCTTCAATTATTTGAGCAGTGCCTATATGTATATTATAAGTGCTGTGGAATAGTATGCTTGAAGTAAACACATCAGTTATGGATGGAATTCTGTAATTAATCTCAGCCACTGGTAATTACTCAGGGACACATCTCAATCCATGCTTTTTTGCACACCGTACCACATCAGATCAGACCCAGGCATATGCAAATCAGCCTCGATCCTGCTCCAACAGAGGATGTTAGCAGTTCTGGCGGCAATAATTTTTGGTCACTCGAATTCTTATGCAATAATTTCTGCCAATGCTTCCTGAAGCACCTTTTAATGTGAAGTTGAACTGTTGTCATTTTTCCTGGCAAAAGGTATTTTAATAGTCTGATTGTCTTCAACAGCACAGTTTATCAGATGGAAATATTTGTTCTGGTATAAGCATTTTAGGTCTCATCTACGAACAGATTTTAGTTGTTGGTTTTTGAAAAACCTCTTCTGGACCATACCAAAAACTGACAGTGGGTGTTGTATCAGCCCATTGCTCATCATTGGTTGGCTCTCTTGTCACTCTCATTTGCTTGCTTCTTATACGTTGTCTCAACCTTGAAGCTTCTTTACCATCCTTTTGATTGAATGACCTGTCTTCTTCCACTGCTGTCATTCAGGGAACTGCTTCTTTCTATTTCATTCAGTACCACAATAAAAGTGCTTTGTTTTTTTGCTCTCTCCCTCATGCGCTCCTCCCATGCCACATTTCCCACCCCAAATGCTGGCATAGTTGCTCCCTACCCAGCTTGTCTGTAAGAGCACTACAACAGGTATTTGTTTACTGTTGTTTAACGAGGGATCAGATGATTCTAAAGGTCCTTTTTGTTTTATCTCTTACATTCCAAATACTGCAATAATGCACAGGCCTTGGTACACAAAGGGTTTGATGTTGCTAGGTACGTTTCAGCTGCTGCCCAAACTTAATGGGTGTTTGAAGCAGAATTTGTTAAAATTCCGAGTCCCGTGGAAAGCAAATTAGGCCTTACCAAGCGTTTTCCTTTAAAGTCTGACATTTCCCTATTCTTTTTAAATTCTGTTTAGACTTTCCCGAGTGAAAGCATTTGGAAAATAAACCAAGCCATTTTTATTGATTGGAAATATCGATTCCAATCTAGACTTTGAGATACCATAAGATATATTTATGCTTTTCCTCCAGCATTTTCAAAAGGTTTTTTCTGCTACATTTTTTAAAGCAATGTTTGACAAACAAGCATTCACAATGCCAATAGCTGTGTACTTCCATTATAAAGGTGATGCATATTGGCTTTTCCAATGATTGTTCTTTTGTGCATTGAATGTTTCTTGCGGGCACATCATTTGTTTGATGGGTACATACTTAAACCCGGTGATGTACAAAAATCATCCTGTACCTGGTAATACAGGCCATTGGCTATATCAGAGATCTTGCCCTCCCTTGTGGGATGCTACTGCTGTAAAGGGAGCTACTGCCACATTGGCTCCCTTTACAGCAGTGAAGTTTGCCTGGTGAGCACCCTGTTTTAAGTGCCCGCTAAGCAAATTTTTTGTTGTTCCCAGAAACAAACTCCCAAAGCTGGAGATTATTATTTCTAACCAAATCCACATGTACCTATTCACAGTGAGATTTTCCTTGCTCCTGGGGGCTGTTTACAATGTCCCTGCGCTCATTGAAGCATGGTGGGCATAAGCAAGGAAAATGTGTGACATTGTCCAACCCAGGGCCGAGTCTATGAGTCGTGGGCAGACTTGGAATATGTGACGCCCCTCTAATTTGTGCATGATGTGAAAAGACCAGAAGCACCTTAACCCCTTCCCTGTGAGGTTTTTCACCTCCTGTGCGGTGGGGGGAGAGGGGGGGGCGCGCGCGGCGCCGCCGTGCTGGTGACGAGCTCAGCTCGTCATGAGGCACAGTGCAGCTGCACTCATGATGAGCTGAGCTCGTCACGGCCACACCCGTTTTTCGAACGTTCAGCACAGCGGGGCAATTATCCCTGCGTGCGAACGTTCCAACGGCCGTGACGAGCTCATCTCGTCATGAGTGCAGCTCAAACGTGCCTCATGACAAGCTGAGCTCATCATTAGCATGCAGCGGGTTAATTAATTGTTAACCCTCCAGCATTGTTAACTCGACTTTGCAAGAATCATCCTTTATGATACAGATATCAATAAATCAAGAAAACATAAATATCAACTGTTAGAAAAAATCAGGTTCTCTAGTTGGCAGTAGTTTTCATCCTATCCAAGTAGGGATCCTTCCTTCTAGACAGAGTGAGTAAAGTACACACCTAAGTTTGCCTGTGCTCACCCTCAGTAGCTTGGCACAGAACAGTCAGGATAAACTACGGAGGCAATGTGTAAAGCATTTGTACATAAGCCACAGTTACACAATGAAGACACCACAAACGGACACCAATCCAGTTTAGTAAAATATAGTATCTTTATCTAGACTAAAACAACAAAAATTCAACATTCAGATATCAAAATATGATTTTTAGAAGGTAAAAACAGATCTGTCCTTAGGAAACTAAGGATGCATTACTTTTGTTGCAAAGTACCTGGGATGCTTTAAAAATCAAAATCAAAATGGGCACGGGGAAGGTGATGTGTCGGTTCCTTACATGTAGGGAAGGTGATACATTGTTACTTTGCTCCAGGGTAGGTGATGCATCAGTCCCTAACTCCCACATAGGGGAGGTGATCCGTCGGTTCCTTACTGGAGAGCAGGTGATGCATTGGTTTCTTACTGTGCCAGGAGGTGAAGTATCAGTTTCTTACTGCAGCTCCAGCTTTGATGTAGATTTGCTGCCAGGCACGATTTGTGGAAATTCAGACACGCTGTAGGTCACTGCGGCGGCAGTCACATACAGGGCCGGCTTTAACACTGGTGGCTCCCTGTGCGATAATTTCTGTTGGCACCCCCCAATGACCACCGCTGCCACGGATTCCCTCACTAGCACCCTTTAACAGTGGCCGTCAAGTCTCCATAATCACTGTCTCTCAGATTCATTTACTTTTATAGCACCACGCATACCAGTGTTAGGTTTCAGAGCACTTTACATCACACACACTTTGTACAGAGACAATTATATGTGCATAAATCAGTGTATAGGAAATGTTACATCAGACAGGACTACAAGACGTAGGAGTGACATGTCATCGATACTGGCAGGCAATAAAGTTTAAGAGTCCGTATTCTGGAAAAGCACAAATTCAGAATTTAAAATGTAACATCATTGTTAGGGGTTCTCCTTAATAATAAGAATTGTTTTTTACCTAAATAAACCCTTTTGGCAACATTAGGATGATAAAAGACTCAGAAAAAAAGAAAAAGCTCTAATATATACCTTGCAGTTTGCATGCATCTCTTTGATGACAGTTAATAGCTCATTGTTCTATATTAGGATTTTGACTTATAAATGACAAATTATACAAGGAGCTCTCTTATACAAGTAGTAACCCACTGCCCTAATTACATTGTATGCACTTTGTTATCTGCATAGTACAGGTTCTCAGCAGCAGGCATTTTAACCCCCTGCACTAGATTAGGATGAGTCAAAACTTCCACTAGACAAACCCCCAGTCTCATTCCAGGAAGATGATTAATCACCAAAGTTATCTTGACATCTTAATTAGTGCCTGAAAATTGCTGGAGGCCAGGAATGCGGCAGCAGGTGCTTTTAAAATGATAATACACTTGTAAAAATGATGCCCCACCACAAGTCAGCACCCGGAGCAGTTGCACATATTGCACCA
Organism: Lissotriton vulgaris; assembly: GCF_964263255.1. Classification (NCBI taxonomy): domain Eukaryota; kingdom Metazoa; phylum Chordata; class Amphibia; order Caudata; family Salamandridae; genus Lissotriton; species Lissotriton vulgaris. The sequence continues at coordinate 164,887,198 of NC_141693.1, forward strand.
CCCTAGACCCTGGTCACACAGGCGCTGCGTCGATTTCTTGTGCCACGGTCCAACAATGCTTCAATTCTTTAGCCGCATAGCAGGGCCTGAGTCTGAGTAGGTGCAGTGATCCCGGACTTTGGAGATCAGTGCACAGGACTCGGCATGCACCATTTTGCCAGTCCCCTGGCAGGAGCTTTAGCTGCACAAGCTGTGCTTTGGGATTTTCTCCTGCACAGCGGTGTAGCGTCACGTAAAACAGCCACAAGAAGAGCAAAACGTTGATTTAGCAGGTTTCTTCAGATGTGTGTAGATCTTTGCAGCCAGACCAACCCCCATTAGCCCAGAACTGGATTTGGCACCACAAGGCAGGCCAGAACTCCCACTAGCAAAGTTCAAGGATGCTGCTGGTGAAGTCTTTGTGTCCCTGAGACTTCAGAATAGGAGGCAAGCATATACAAGCCCTTGGAGAAACTTCACAAGCAGGAAAACAGTTAATTCCAGTCCTTTTCCTCTCCTTGGCAGAAACAGCAACTGCAAGCCAACCCAGCAAATCAACACACAGCAAAGGGGCAGTACTACTCCTTGCAGCTCTTCTCCTTTGCAGAGGTTCCTCTTGATTCTCGAATTGGTCTAAAGGTCTGAGATTTGAGGTCTAATATGTATACCCCATTTTCTATTTATAGTCTTGGTTACAAGAGTCTCTGAGCTCAGTAAAACCAGTTATGTCTTCGCTGGTCCAGCTTCACTGTGGGAGGTGGAGACTACATCGTGCAGAGCAGACACAGCCTATTCAGGTGGGAGTAAAAACTCCTCTCAATCACTCTAAATGCATAAAGGTTTGTTCATACTCGCTATGAGTCACCCAGGAAAGGCAGGACATACCACAACCCCCTTGTGACTGTCTAGAGAGAATGCACATCCCCAGCGCCTGTCACTCTAAAACCAGATGATGAATAAACAAACAGGCAGAGGCACACAGGATGGTAAGCAAGAAAATGCCCACTTTCTAAAAGTGGCATGTTCAAATACACAATTTAAAAACCACCTTTACTGAAATGTGTGTTATTCAATTCTGAGTTCAGGAAGCCTAAACTAAATTTCACTATCTTTTCCCATTGGAAAGTTACACTTGTAAGATTTTACATGGCAGCTCCCATGTTAACCTATGTGACAGACAGCCTTTCAATAGTGTAGAAAGAAATACACAGTATTTCACTATCAGGACATGTAAAACACACCAGTATATGTCCTACCTTTAACATACACTGCACCCTGCCCATGGAGGGGTAGCTTGGGCCTACCTCTGGGGTGTCTTGCATGTAAGCAAAGGGATGTTTAGGGCCTGGCAATTGGGTGCGCTTGCCAGGTCGAGATGGCAGTTAACAACTGTGTGCTGAGACACTGCAGTGGCAGGTCTGAGTCACCTTTGAAAAGCTACTAGTGTGGGTGGCACAGCCAGTGCTGCAGGTCACTATTAGCATTTGTTTTACAGACCCAGGGCACACACAGGGCACTTTACTAGGGACTTACTAGTATATCAAATATGCCAATCATAGATACTCAATCAGAATCACAGTTGGGTGCATATGCACTTTAGCACTGATCTGCAGTGGTAAAGTGCCCAGAGTCCTATAGCCAAACAAAACAGGTCAGAAAAATAGGAGGCAAAAGCATAACGTTTGGGGATAAATCTGAAAAAAAGGGCCAGGTCTAACATCAACCCTGATAAAATAGGCAAATCTATTTCAATACTGTATATACGTGGAAATATATTATAATAGAAACACTGGGTTCAAACGCTTGGCTCCAATATCTCCAAAACTTGTATCTTTATACGAATGTTAAAAATAAATGTCAAGGTTAGAACGTTATTATTATTATTTTGGGTGGCACTTGCATAGTGCAAACCCTCCTCTCCTGGGCCTCACAGCACTGCACCATTCCTCTGAGAGGGGAAGAGGCTGTGTTGCCTTGGCGTCTATGCCATGACACAGCATTTCTCTGCTGTCCCTCCTCAGTCATGGTGCTGTGCTTCGTAGCCTAGAAGATGGGGCTCCCTTCTCTGGGCCTCGGAGCCAGGATGTAGTAATACTAGGCCTAAACGAGATCCCCCACTGTCCTAGACCCCACAGCATGGACCGTGGTTGTGAGGCCCAGGAAAGGTGGGACTCGCAGCTACAGTGGCCAAGACAAAAACAAAATATGACCCTCATCCCCCCAGGAGTCAGGACAGAGACTCCTCCTATTACAAAAACAAATGCAATAATATTCGGGTACTGGCAGTTTCCTGCCACTTTCAGTGTCACGTGATTCAGTTTTTCAACTTGCCCTGGATCCAATACCTTACCTGAGGCTGGCACAAAACCCGTGTACAGTGATTTCTGGGATCTCAGGTCTTAGATCCGGAGCACGGAAGCATTAGGGGACGTTAGGGGATGTTATTCATTCCATCATGCTAATTTATTTTATGCTCTTGTTTTTTCATACAAAAATACCTCCTTTTTTAGCCCTTCATGCTAAATGTCCGCCTTTCGTAAGCAATGTAAAATTAAATGGTGTTACTGCCAAAGGTAATGTTGCTCTGAAAAATAAAAAATAAATTGTTGTGTAGGTCACAAAAAACAAGTGGAATTTATGGTAAATAAAACAAATAGACTGGCCTTCACGTTTCACATATTCTTAATAGTCATGTATATTTAAAAAGTGTGTACTAATTCTTGTTAACATAATTCTAATTATAATAGTTTGGACACATAGACACCGTATCACAAATCAATTACACACACTCACTTAAAAGATAGTGTAAAGCTCCTGATCGGTATTGACTGTTTAGTTTTAGGAGGTGCTTAAATAAGTGAAGTTAAAGACCACCAAATATTGAGTAAAACAAAAGACCACAAGACAGTTCCTGTGGGCACCCCACTCAACAGCTTTCGACAAAGTTGACCGCAGAAGGCTATGGTGGAATTTAGACATCTGGGGAATTCCACCTAAACTCCTGAACGCAATTAGATCCTTATATGAGGATACCTGGGTGCAGGTAAAAACAAGCGCCTATGCAGTGACCCCCAAAATTGCCACAAGCAACTGGCTAAAACAGGGCTGTGTGTTGGTGCCTATCCTCTTCAATTTGTACACTGAAGACCTGGGGACTGCTCTGCAAGGCGCCAATCTAGTAGAGCCTAGGCAGGGAAGTGTGAGGCTGCTGGTACTACAATATGCTGATGATACAGCAATAATGGATCACACCAAAGTGGGCCTACAGGGAGTCCTACATGCATTGGATCGCTTTAATAAGGATAACTTACTGACAGTCAACCAGGGGAAGACCAGGGTAATCATCTTCGGGAGATACCACCTTAAAAGGAAAGCACGGCCCATCAGTGCCTGTCGTCAGTATTTTCTTGGCTGGCACAGGCAAGCCTTTAGTGCAACTAAGACAAATCTGAGGTGCTCCTCTATGGCCAGTTTCCTCCCACCTTTAGAGAATCTCTCTGGCCACCTGGGTATCCTTGCCCCAGCGTGGATAGTGGCACTGCCAAGAACCTAGGAATATGGATCGGGGAAGACTTGGGCTTCCATGAGCAGATCAAGTGACTTTCAGGAGATTTTTTTGGCATTTAAAGACTTGAGGAGGTTTTTTCCCCTGCTCCCTCGCTCTGCTAGGGAGACGGTGGCTAGGGCGCTCATTCTATCGCGTCTTGACTACGCTAACGCCCTTTACATCGGCATCCCGGGGTACCTCCTAGGAAAGCTGCAGGTTAGTTGCCAGGCTCCTGTTTAATATCCCGAAGAGAATGAGCGTACGTCAGCAGCTAAGCGACTTGCATTGGCTTCCCGTTGCCCAGCGTGTCCGCTTTAAGGTTCTGACCATGACGCATAAGGGACTTCACGGTCAAGGCCCTGCCTACATTAGCTCGAGGTTCGCTTTCTATTTTCCTATGCGTCCTCTTCGCTCTGCCCTCCAACACCGGCTGGTGGTCCCCAGATTCCGACGCTCACGGACTGGGGTGCAGTCCTTTGTGGTAAAGGCAACCACACTGTGGAATGCTCTGCCAGCTGAACTCCGGCATACCAAGGAACTTTCTATTTTTAAAAAACACCTTAAAACTCATCTGTTCAAACAGTCGATCTAGCTCTTTTGCTAACCTCTGTCACTGTTCTCCTACGCGCCAGGACACTCTTGAGTAGCAGTGCGCGGTATAAATCCCCTTATAACATAACATATAACAATGGCTCTTGGGCGATTTGCAAATTGGCACGGTGGCTTCTTACAACTATCTTTGGGTCTAGCTTTCAGAATGGGCCAAGGCGAACATTCATTTCAAACATCTGCCCTTCAAGGCCAACAATGTCACACACCTGCTAAAACAACTAAGCCAACATCTGCTAAATCCTTCGGCTGGACCAATACTGACTGTTCTAAAAGTAAAACTGCTTCCAGCTATCCGTTATGGCCACTTGGCCTCAGTACTTAATTTATAAAAGAAAATAAGTGCCAGGGCCCTCGTCACAAACCTACTCCTGCTTGCACTGCCCATTGACACTGTCAATTCAGCCAATTACAGTAACACCAAAACTACTAACCATCACACTTGTTGTACAAGTGTGACAATTCGGACTGTTCCAGGCCCCAGACCTATGAGAATGGCTTTGGCGACAGGCATTAGTCATTTTTCATACATATTGAATTAATAAACAACTGTAGTTATGCAGATCTCCGAATTAGACAAACAGCACCACCATGTGGCAGACAGGCATAAGTGCTGGTGTTGGCAATTAAGTGCAGGTGCCAAGCACCAGAAACCACCAGCTCAAATTAAGCCCTGCTTGGCCTTCCCTGGGTTGTTGGATATCTTTTTAAATTCAGCCCAAGCCAAGGCATACAAATCAGTGCTCCTTATCCAGAGGACAGCCAGGAAATCCAGGATGAGATTGGAGCTTGGCCTCCGGGGGCCATGTCTGACTTGCCAGGGGGTCCTTACAAAGCTATACCTAAGGATCTTGGGGGCTCCAGAAGACTCCTTAAGATATCAGCTGAGATCCACCTTTGAGGAGGCGGGCTCAGTCTGGCATGCCAGCCTTGGCCGTGCTATTAACACACTGAAGATAGAGGCAGCAAGATTACGGCTTTTGGAAATTCCACTCAATGCCTAGAAAATAGCTATAAATAAACAAGTTTGTGAAACATCCTTTGCTCAAGATATTAAGGCCCTTCGTTCAAGTTCTAACCTAGAGCCACTGAATAAATCATACATGCCGGGAAAAGCCTAACCCTTCCTAAGCGAGGCCCTGACACCGCAAACCCGAAGTAAAATATTTTTAAAGAGATTTACAGTGTTACGTATCACTGATTTTAATCCAGCATGGACACTCAAGGGGGAAAACACAGAATGTAGGCTGTGCTCCTTCTCGAAGGAATCCTGGCTGCACCTCCTGTGCTGCTGCCCCAAACTGAATAATGAATGTCAGCGGCTCCTTCGTCGGAATTCACACACCTTATCTGGATTGCCCTAAAGGGTTTGCAGGAATGCAATCCTGTTCCTGTAAATGACACGCCACATCCTGCTGAAGCTAGCAGGCTGGTCCCTCACAGGTACTGAGGAGTGCCACCCTCTTAATCAGAATTATGATGTTCAAGTATTTTTAAAAATTTCTAATAATGTGTTTTTAATCAAAAATGAATTTCTAATACCACTGGGGACTGCACAAAGTGTCTAAGGGCACACGGCTGACCACAATGCCAGGACATGGATGGGAGGGGAGTGTACAGGGGGCAGGAGGGAGGCACTATCTAGCTCAATTATGATCTTTTTAACAGCATTTTTGTTTTTACTGTAATGATTTTAATTAATCGAACAGTTAATAAAATTCAATACTCATTACTATTAAAGAAAGATTTACCTATCATTTGACATATTCTCACATTTTGAAAGAACCTAATTGGCCCAATCTGATGGTCAAATAGTTCTTCGAATTGTAAAATGTGCAGAATAGTAGAAAGATGGTTCTAGCTGCTGTTTTTATTACATTATACTTATAAAAACCTTTTATTGAATGGTTTTCACCAGATCTGTCTCTACGCTCTATCTAATTCAACTTTACATTGCTGCCCAGAAGCCAGTTCTGAATATTAGCTAATGATTGCAAATGGTCAATAGAAGTAATATTTAAATCCACACAAATCTATCTATCTAGCTACCTATCTCTCTGTCAGTCTGTCTGTCTCTCTCTCTCTCTTGCTCTCTCTCTCTCTCTCTCTCTCTCTCTCTATATATATATATATATATATATATATATATATATATATATATATATATATATATATATATATATATATATATATATATATATCCTGCTCTTGCTTGCACCAACACTTGAGAGGCACTCGAACGTGGACACGGGCCTCAAGCTGCAACCCACAAATACTTTTCACAGGAGCCCGGGACTGCTGATACCTTTAGCAGCCCAACTACCGCTGCCTGGGGCGTTTCGTAAACTTCCTCAGAGGCTGTGAGGTGGGAAGGAACACGCACAGTCCGTGACGACAAGAGAGGATTTCTTTGATTGCGCGCCACCTATCGGCCGCTTCGTTAAGCCTGCACATTTGCCTCATGGTACTCGTAGTCACGGAGGGATTGTATATCCCCACAAAAGTGCGTTACAATATTCTGCTGGTTTAAAAGCCCTCCAATGGGCCTCAGTCATCAAGGGTTTCCTTACTTCAAGTGTCCAACGTCCCACAACATGAGGCTGCTCGATGTTTCCTCTGCGGCCCCCACATTACTGGGGTGATGCTTCTCTCAGCGGCTTGGCAACCGCCTGTATATCCTGCTCTTGCTTGCACCAACACTTGAGAGGCACTCAAACATGGACACGGGCCTCAAGCTGCAGCCCACAAAGGTATCAGCAGTCCGGGGCTCCTGTGAAACATATTTGTGGGCTGCATCTTGAAGCCCGTGTCCACGTTCGAGTGCCTCTCAAGTGTTGGTGCAAGCAAGAGCAGGATATATATATATATATGTATGTATATATATACTTCAGCCCGTCCCGACGTTGTCCGGGTATGAATTGCTGCCGGCCAGTAGTATATTGTTTTGTAGGATTTCGCTTTGATAGCATTTCTTATCTGTGACAGGCCTGTGAAACGCTCCGGTTCACAGTGCACTGCTGATGCACTTAAGAGTATGCGTTCAGTAGTGTGTGAACTCGAGTTTCCCTACTTTATTTTTCCTTGCAATATTATATAGCGCGAACTCGACAACATGGCATGAGCACAATTTACAGTACAGAAGAACACATTCATTTGTGGTAGGCACGGGGAGACAAAGCGATTTGCCTGGAATCACAGGATGTTGAGCTGATGCCGAGATTCGACGTAGCTCCCCAGCTTTAAAGTTGGCAATTCTAGAATTTGTGGCGGGAGGTGTGTCTAAAAGTGTATGTCGGTGATGGTCATCAATGAGAGAGACCTGTGCATTTTTCAAATCGGTGGTGAAAAAATATGAGTATGTTGCTGGAGATGTGGGCTGCCACCAATGTTCTTACCGGGGGAGAGTAAACACCCATTATTCCGCAACTTTCTTTCCGCATACCATCACTCCACATACTTTCATTACGAAAGTACCATGACTCCGCAATGCCATTATAACGCATGGCATTACATTTTATATGCTTTTACCACGCATACATTTACAACGAAATTCGTTGTAAATGCATGAATGGTAAAAGCATGTTTTTTTAAATGTTTGGATAAAGTAAGTATTGGTATAGGGGTATATGTTTTGGGGTACTGAGGTATATGTTTTGGGGTGTTTGGGTATTTTAAGGGTTCAGATATAGTTTTGGGGTATGGGATACAGGGGTATTTCAAGGGTTAAGGGTTAGTTTGGGTTTTGGGGTACATGGGTATTTTTAAGGTTCAGGGCTAGGTTTGGGTTTTGGGGTACAGGGTTTTTTTATGGTTCACGGCTAGGTTTGGGTTTTGGGGTACAGGGGTATTTTAGGGTTCAGGGGTAGGCTTGGGTTTTGGGGTACAGGGGTATTTTTAGGGTTCAGGGCTAGGTTTGGGTTTTGGGGTACAGGGGTATTTTTAGGGTTCAGGGGTAGGTTTGGGTTTTGAGGTACAGGGGTATTTATAGGGTTCAGGGCTAGGTTTGGGTTTTGGGCTACAGGGGTATTTTTAGGGTTTAGGAATAGGTTTGGGTTTTGGGGTACAGGGTATATTTATAGGGTTAAGATGGTTTAGTGTTTAAGGGTGTTGGGGTATTTTAAGGAGTAAGGGTTGGTTATGATTATGGGGTGCAGGGGTATTTAAAGGGAGCAGGGTGGACACCCAGAGCTGGAATGTACAGAACCTGGTAAGAAAAAACAATGAAATATTGGGCACAACGCTCGCTTTTTTTTCCGTAATCCCACGGCCCGCACAAGCCCACGTCCCAGCACATGCCCACAGCACACAATATGAGACATGGCATGAAGGGCGGAACGTACCACACACCCCCAGCGTTTGTTACACCCCCACCACACACCCACAGCACAAAGCAGACACGCCCATAAGGGACTACTTTGCTGGGACGGTACTTTTACCTTTTAAATGTATATGGTAGGCGTCTGCATAGCCTATGTCCTTCTGCTGCAACTGCCTTTTCTAATGCTGTATTGGGTGTTGTGATTGGTGCTATGGTTCCTGAGATTACCCGCCTCCAAGGTTTGGGCTCCGTTTGGGCTCTCTCTTTATTATATACTAGCAGCCCACCCCGGCGTTGTCCGGGGGCAATGAGGCTTCAGGGCCAACCGCTCACCCAGGCCCCCACCCGCCCCGGCCCCCTCCCGCCCCGCCTCGCCTTTGCCTTTCTTGAGCCGCCAAGACACCTATTAGCTACACAGACCAGATGGAAGCAGGGCCAACCGCCCGCCCCCCTCCCGCCCCGCCTCGCATTTGCCTTACCTGAGCCGCCACTAATGCTGTTTTTTTTATTGTATTCAGGGACGGACACGGAGCAGATGGAAGCAGGGCCAACCCCCGCCCCCCTCCCGTCCCGACCCCCTCCCGCCCCGCCTTTGCCTTACCTGAGCCGCCGCTCCTCCCCGCGCTCCTCACTTCACCACCACTCCATGTCCGCCGCTCCTCCTCGTCATCACGCACGTTACGGGCAGCGCTATGTCGCGACCAGCGCAACGTCGCGGCCAGCGCTACTTTCAGGGGACTACCTTTATTTTTTATAGCCTATGTCCATCTACACACCCTGGCAATTTCAACGATATATCGGGTGTGTGGATTGGCGCTGTGGTTCCCGAGTTTACCTGGCTCAAAGGTTTGTGTTCTCTCTTTATAATAGTAGTATAGATACTAGCAGCCCGTCCCGACGTTGTCCGGGAGCAATTAGGCTTCAGGGCCCCCGCCCGCCCTGACGTTGTCCGTGGGTCCCCCGGAGCCTTCCTCCATATATTGCAGTATTATACCTCTATGTTTACTTTGTACGCTTTTGTAACCTGCACACATAACTTTTTCCTCCTGTAATGCACCGTTTGGCTCACTTTTTTAATGCTCTGTTTGCTTCCTCTTGCTACCTGCACACGTCACTTTTTCCTCCTATACCTCTATGTTTACTTTCTACGCTTTTGTAACCTGCACACGTAACTTTTTCCTCCTGTAATGCACCGTTTGGCTCACTTTTGTAATGCTCCGTTTGCTTCCTCTTGCTCACGATGTACGCTTTTGTAACCTGCACACATAACTTTTTCCTCCTGTAATGCACCGTTTGGCTCACTTTTGTAATGCTCCGTTTGCTTCCACTTGCTCGTGATTTTAATTTTTGCTTCATTATTATTATTGGGGACGCACATCGCGGCCGGCGCTTCTTCCAAGGGACTACTTTTTTTTCGGGAAATTTTTTAAATAACGTATATTTATTAAGTTTATATAGCCTATGTCCATCTGCACACCCTAACGATTACAACGATGTATCGGGTGTGTGGATTGGCGCTGTGGTTCCCGAGTTTACCCGCCTCAAAGGTTCAAAGTTCTTCCTTTATAATAGTAGTATAGATATATATATATATATATATATATATATATATATATATATATATATATATATATATATATATATATATATATATATATATATGTACGAGACACTTCGTTTTCGAACGAAAGATGGACGGCACTCAAAGTCTATTGTCCAGAAAAATAATTTTATTAGGCAGACCCCCTGCCCCCTCGACAAACGCGTTTCGCCACTAGGGCTTCGTCAGTGTCTATATATATATGGAAGAAAGGGTTGCCCCATGGTGGGAATGCACTTACGGGTAGGAATTAATGCCACCGCAAGGGCGCGAGCCGCGAACAAAGTCCTTTTCCTGCCAGACGCGTTTCGGGCCAACGCCCTCTTCAGTGGCAGACTGGTGCATTCCCACCATGGGGCAACCCTTTCTTCCATATATATATATACATATATATATATATATATATATATATATATTGGTCAGTAATATACATATATATGCAACAGCAGCAGTCTCACACCACCACAGCGATAGCAGAGACCATGCAATTCCAACGTATTCTCTTCGTCAAAGATTTATTTAAAGTAGAGTCACCAAATCTGACGCATTTCGGGCGTCCGCCCTTGCTCACATTTATGTAATCTCTAACACTATACTAATATATACATAGTTAGGTGTTAGAATGAGACATGAGCTAACGTTAATAACACCCCAAAAACTACACAAATACGCCAGTTATAGTTTACTGAATTGTATGCTGCCAGCATAGACTGCTTGTGACCTCCAAGAATTCATCACTCATGACATATTAAATGACATCATTGATGACATCACTTATTATGTTTAAATATAAACATTGATGAAATTACTAATGAGGTCAGTCAATGATTCTGACAGTGTACTGCAGGCTTTATGAACTAGAAGTTCAAAGACTTAAATCGATAGTTGTGTTTTTGTAAGCTTGTCTGTAAGCTATTGAAAGCTGTAAAATAAATTGGATATTTCAGAAGTGAAGCACGTTTGATGGATGGCATTGTCTTTGTATGTGTATTCACCCATGGATGGGTGCAGTGGGAGTAGGTTACTTACGAAGAGCAGGCCGCTGAACATCTTTCAACAATAGACCCTTTTTAACAACCTTTGCTATGAAGCCTGAGCAAGTATGGTGTTAGGTGGTAATGAAGAGGTGCGCGCAGTGCCTGGCCACATACCATGCACAGACAGGGTTGTCCACATGCACAGGGTTGAATCCGGTGTCTGGCCAAAGGACCAGACCACTGCACAACCCATAGTGTGTGATACTAGGCTTATCAGACAAGCTCCACTGTGTTTTTCCAAAGTCTGTGCATGATGCAGGCTGCCTGCTTGTAGATGGTTGAATGCAGACCTTGGCCACAGGTTCAGCTCCATGTCAAATACGTCCAATGTATTGCTGAAGATCGTGTGCAGTGGAGAGTTGATATTTGTAGAAGGTGGGGTGCAGGGCTTTGATGGAGCACAGGCACTGAGTCCAAGTTCTGATTTAAATTGGATGCAGGGTCTAGCTCGAAGCTATGATAGAGATGTCGTAAATGATTTCATGAGTAATGCTATTTAACATGTCATCAGTGATGTAACATGGGAGGTCATAAGCAGTGCATGATAGGGGTGCAAGTTATAGTTTACTGGTATATTACAGTGGTTTATTTTGTTTAGAAATAGCTCATATCTCATTCCAACACCTATGTATAACGTCACTTGGTTAGTTCTGTGAATTTCTGTATTTTTTTAACATAAGTTAAGGTCTTAGCACCTAGCCTAATTATAGCACCATTTAAATTATGCTTCAAATTACTAAAAACCCATACCTCCCTTCACATTTTTAACCCTCTGGTTTCATGCCTACATTGACATTAAATTATCATTTACTTCAGCCTGCTCATTAGGCAAGGCATTAAATTCAAAAGCTTCAACTCCAACATAGTGCCTCACTTTTGTCATGAATCAACATGTTAGCGCTCTAGCTGTTCATTAGAACTCTATGGTGACCTGTAGTTAATTACAAAAGAGTTAACTAACAGATTGCAGCTGCTGTTGGAATTACCTGTTCCACTCTACCTGTCAGAATGTTTTACTGAAATAGACGAGGAAGATATAAGTCACAGAAAATGAAACTCACTTTAGCTTTCTAGAGAAGGAACTATAGTTTCTATGACAAAAATAAACTTCTCATTTTCCCCATTTACTGTAGCATCCTCTATAGGAAATTCCTTCCAGTTTTCAGCTTTCTGTCATCACATTGGGTTCAAGTATGACACCTTTTTGTCATAAATACAGAAGGTTAACACTCCAGATGTTTGTTAGAACTCTGTGGCAAAGCTGCAGTTGATTACTAGGGAGTTAACTGATGACAGACTGTTGCTGGTGTTGAAAATATTTGGTTTAGTCTGCATGCCAGAGTGTGCTGCTGACTTGGATGAGGAAGATATTGAAGTCCTCAATTTAGCTATCTAGAGCACTAACCATAATTTCTATGACAAAATGAACCTCCTCATTTTGTTCTTTACCAGAGAAAATACTTTATGTGTTACAGCTTAGATTCCACCAAGGTGACTTTCAGGTGTGCCACACTTTGTCTTAAATACATAATGTTAGTGCTCTAGTGGTTCATTGGCACTGTAGGAAGCTGCAGCAGAACACTGGGGAATCAACTAATGGTCTGCAGCTGCTGCTGGAAGTACATTTCACTCAGAATTTCAAACTTTGTTCTCACATGGCTGAGGAAGATAGTGTGGGCTTATAAAAAATGTGCTCTCATTTCAGCTTCTGGAGCACGTCCTGAACCTCTATGAAAAAATCATGAGAAAAAACAGTTTTGTCTCAGACGTTGTTTATCAAATCCCAGCAGAGTGTCAACATTTTTCACTGGGTAAAACCACTTGAGAACTCACTAGAAGTCCTAAAACACCAACAACAACTGATTGTTTTTGTGAAATAATCTGCTATCGCCTTTTATATGTGCTCCTTTTTTGTGACCCTCAAAACCTGGCATTCACTATCATGCATTTTAATGGATACCATGTCCCGGAGTCCTGTAATGGGTGCACAACATATTGTTCATGTTATGGCCAGCCAATCAGGATGACTTACGCTGAAGTATACAAAAACGTGATGAATGGAATACTGGAATTGATGTCAGCCACTGATAATAACTTGCACAGCATCCGAGATCATCTGTATTTTTGAACATCAGGCCACCTCAGTTGAAACAGAACCATACTCTCCTTTAAATTGGCTAATCTGAGCATGCCTGGACACAAACAGTCCATATATACCAAATGTTTTAAACCCTTTAAGTCCAAGCCAAGACCTTCTTTAAATGCTAATTTCTTGAAAATGCCGTGCAAACATCCACCAAATCACAAAAATCATGCTTTTTGTGTAAAGTTCTATCTTTTTGCCACATTTTGTGTAATTTCATTCAGCTGTTTTTACTGCATCAGGGAGCAAAAGTTTTCTATGGGAATTAGCATGGGATATTGCACATTTGGGTATCTCCTCTCCCACCTTTTATTAGTCTCCACTTTACAGATCAGTGTGAAACTTTCCATCCACATGATTTTTTGATTATTAAAATTCATGTTCGATACGCAGGACTTTTTGTCTCATAGTATTATTGTACATTTTCCACTCCTATGTAAATCTATACATTTTGTTGTGTAATTAAGAACTATTCTAGCTAATGGATTTAATTGTCTGACTCTATTAAGCAATGACATTCCATGCTTTGATTTTTGTTATTTTGTGACATGAGTGTTGACTTTTTTCTAACCAACCAGAGCATCTGATGTGTATTATCGAAGAAGTGGTACAACCAGCTACATAGGTGTTTTGCTTATTGCCAAAAAATAAGGGAAAATCCTTATAGCGCTCAACTTGAGTCTTATTATTTAAATACTAGTTTCAATCAGTCACACCACACCTATACTTCAGAAGGTATAGTTCGCAAAGCACTTTAGAAGGCAGGTCTAAAAATAAATAGGCCCATATTTGACTTACTAATTCCTGTCAACATAGCAGTCTACCTCTGATCTGGCTAGATTTGTGCAACACAAACACTACATACATTCATACATACATTATGGCTCTTAGTTTATTGAATTAGCAAGAAATGGCATGAACCTCAGAGGGTTCAATTAGCTCTGTCCAATTGCATCCATAGACTCTACACCAACTTTTTCCATTTGACTTGAACCAAATTCAGACACTTTCAATCTCATCATGTTATTTTTTCAAATTCATTTCATTTTGCTATTTTTTCGATTTTATATATAGGATGTGACAAAAGCAAGCTGGCAACAGAAATAGAGAGGGACAGGGGATTTGTGGAGATAAAGCATCCATGGCCTTTCATTAAGGGTGTAGGGGCTGCTTGTTCCAACTTTCTCCAATGCATGAAGAGTGTCTGTAATTGTGAGCAAATAGTTAGCCTAACAGACACACCTTGGGCCTTATTTATGAAGGCCTTGCGTCAGTTTTGCGCCGCCGGTGCGTCACTTTTTTGTGACGCACCAGCGGTGTAAAAAATGCGCCCTGTTGCGCCCTGTTGCGCCATATTTAAAAAGTGATGCAATAATGAATGCAGAGGGGGCGTTCCCCCGCAAAAAGCCTCGTAATAGTGACGCAGTGAAATCTATGAGATTTCACTGCGTCACTTTTAAGACGCAGTTAAGACGCTGTTGCGTCTTAAAAGTATTACGAGGCAAAAAGCCTCGTAATAGTGACGCAGTGAAATCTATGAGATTTCACTGCGTCACTTTTAAGACGCTGTTGCGTCAAAATCTTGCGCCTGCCTCACAGCAGGCGTAAGACTGACGCAAGACCTTTCACATGGGGCTTTCCCCATGTGAAAGGACGCATTGCTGGAGTTGCGTCACTTTTGTGACACACTCCAGCAATGCGTCACTTTTGCGCTTACAGATACGTCAGAAATGCTGACGTATCTGTAGCTCCTTGCAACATGATGCGTCATACATTAAATATGACGCATCAGGAATGTCGCAAGGAGTGCGCAGTGAAAAGTGACGCATCGCTGCTTTCATGCAGCAATGCGTCACTTTTCATAAATGAGGCCCCTTATGCTCAGACAGCCACGCACTGCACATGCAGTAAATGCGCAGAAGCCTGACTGCCTGAGTCGAAATTTTCTGAGCTGAAGATTTCACAGCCAGGACAGCTTGACCTCTTCAGCCCAACAAAGTCTTCAGTGAGCTGCTCCCTCTTGAAGACGGGGAATGTCACTAATAGATTCAGACCTGCGTACTCCAGTTTTAAGTTCTGAAGTGCCCACGGCCGACTGTCCATCAGTGACACTTGTCACAGAGTGGGGTGAGGGTCAGTAACTCTCACTGAGCCCTTCCAATTTTTTTGATGAGGCAAGGAAGATCCTCTTTTCATTGGCTGATCCATGACAAGACCAGTCAATGAGAAGAGGTGGGAGGATCTTTCTTCCATCCCTTACCTTTCCAAAGCCTGCAGGAAACAACCAAGAGCTCTTCTTCTCCCTCCCGCCACCCACTGTCACTCCCGCTGTAGGTAAGTCATTCTTGAATGTTGAATACATGTGTGTATGTATGAATGAATCTGTGTGTGTGTGAGCGCTGTGAATGGGTGTGTGTGTGCTTGGAGTCGTGGGTGTATGTGTTCCCACTAGTGAAAGGGTGTGAGTGTGCATTAGGATGGGTGTGAGTATGTGTGTGTGGAAGAGAGTGTGATTGTATGCAGCGGCGACTGGTGACTTTCCAAAGTGGTGAGGCACGTAAAACTCTTTTATGAACGACGGTATGCTCACATTTTTTTATTACAGAGGTGATTGGGCACATCCTATTTAAAGGTACATTCTATTCAAATAGAATATGCCCCGATCACCTCTGTAATACAAATGTCATATTGCACATTGTTGTGAAGTAATAAAACATAATAAACTTATCCTTACCTTCAGTATATGTGATCCTCCTGCATCGTGCTGCCTGGAAAAGATGTGCATGTTGGGAAACGGCATCCTAGCCAATTCCAAACAGCATAAATCAGTGCCAGGATTGGCAGAGTCAGGGGAGGCACAGTCCTCTATCCCTCCATCGTAGAGCGATGGGGCTGTGACTCTGCTCTTCTAGCTTCCAGTTGTGTTCATTAAGGAAGCCTGAGCTGCGCATGTCAGATTAGTCGTTTGAAAAACGCTGGTCGATCTCACATGCTCAGTTCACTTGACACAGCCTCCCATGTCATTGTTGCAGGAGAGAGAGAGCTCCTCAGCCCCACTCCCACCCTAAAGGAACAACCAAATGGGTGTAAGGAGTCTGTCTGGGGTGTGGTGGGTCCCAGTAGGGGGTCAACGCCCCCAAGCGCTAATGGATGAGCCACCTCTGCGTTTATGTGCTCATTTCGAGCAGCCACTGGGATAAAGAGAGGGCGGCAGCATTTGTAAGAACTGGAGTGACGAATACTGAAATCAAGATCAAAATATTTAACATGAAATAAAAAAAATATAAATACAGTTTAGAATTGCAAACCTTTTTAGACAGTGAAAAACATTGCATTTACAGGTTTCTAAATAGCCTGGAATAGGATACTGAATGTATGTGCCAACCATTGCGTCTGTAGTTGTCAAGCACAGTTTGTACCTACGGCCTCGAACTGGTGCATAGATATGGGTATAATTATGAAGGTGGCTTGTCTTGCAGCTTGGCACACCAGAGAAGCCCACTATTCGAGCCATCAAAATACAATGCAGCCTCAATATCCTTAAAAGATAATCTTTTCCAAACACTTTGTTCCTAAAATAACCTTTAATTCGAACACAAGTGGCCTCTACCAATCACCCACGGGAAGTCTACAATTTCACAGGAGAGCACACATCATATAGTAAAGGGAGATGCAACACTGTTCATTATCCAAAGACAATCAGGACGGGTTCTAATCCTACCCCGAGGATCCAGTGGAGAACATAAATTGTGAGCCTCTTGGCCACCTCAAAGTACATCTGATCTAATTTCATAAGTACCTCAAGAACATGTGTCCCAAACCAAAGGCATGTATGCTGACATGAATGACATGTCTTATGAAGTCATTTCAGTGTAACCTCAGAAGAGAACATCCATTAGGGGCCCAATACAGGACAGCATCCAATCCAAGGTCATAGGCCCCTAAATGAACCTACAGCCCAAGGTCAACTATGGAGACTTCAGCAGAATGTTTTGTTGCAGTGTAAAATGTGTGGCATGCTAGGGGAGAGGTTCAGCCAACCATCTCAAAACCCAGGGAGAGCATCTACTCCGAGCCCAAATGTCTACAGAAAACCAAACTTTTCACATCAAAAGGTCTCTGATAGTGCACCTAGTCCAGTTCCAAATGGTGACAGGAGAGAAATCCATTCTGACCCCAAATACCTTAAGAACAGCAGTCCTCCTGAACCCAAAGGGTCCTAGAAGACCTGAAGACCTCTTGCACAGCAGAGATTGAATGCCCACTGATGATGCAGCGCATGCCGCCTTCTCCTGAAATAAAATTCACTTGATAACCTTTTGCTCTCCGAGTCCAAGAAGCATCATAGTAAGGGTGTGTGTGTTTTTTTACAGGAACATATTCTCATGAATTTCCAGATTTTTGGCATACATGCAGCGGCCCTCTTTTCTTTCCCTATGCACTCACACAGTATTCCCTTGTGTTTGGTGGCACATTATAAAACACGAGCAGTTTGAATACAAGTTAATACCATGCTTAGCTTTTAGTTGTGAGTGCTCTGCTAGTAACTTGTGCGCATTTTATGCATGATTGTTTAGCTTTGCCTGTGAATCAACACAAACTACACTTGCATGCAAAATATTTGTAAAAGTCGCGATTTTCACCTATAAGCCCAACTAGTGCGGAACATAGTAACTTTTGCGTATTTTTCTGTAGCTTTTAAGAGAAAAACTTCACACAAATGAGGTGTTCCGTAGAGTGCTTGAGAATGGTGGACATCTTGGAGCCTGGATTCTGAAGGTTTGCGGTGCCACTCGACAGAATGTGTGATCTTAGGCAGTATCTGATCCCTTCACAGTGCTCTAGTTTCCCAGCTGTAAATTGAGGGAACTTAGAAGTTTCCTTGGGGTGCCTTTATGTGAAATATAAATACCACGATTCATTTATTACGTGCACAGGGGTGAAGGCCCTCTTTCGAGCACCGCTTCCCGCAGCAGCTGGCCGACATTTTCCGTGAGCGCCGCTCCTCCGTCAGCATCCACCTCTCCGGGGGCTCTCTCTCCCCTGAGATGGGAGATGATTTGCCTGCAGTTTTTTCCGTGTTCTCTTTCGCTGTCTGCCGCGCGCTCCCTCTGGACTGGCACTGCTGTTCAGCCAGCACGTGGTCTCGTGTTCTGCCCAGGGTGGCAGGGGAGGCTGGTCGCCTGCCTCCAGCCAGATGTTCCCTTCTGTCTTCATGCTGTGCTGACAGGTGTGCCAACTCTGTCTGCCAGGTAAACGTGTCTGTCAGGTGGTGACATTCTAATCGGGGAGTCTCACGGGGTCATCGCCACGTCTTCTCCTTCAGTAGGCCGCTTGACGCCTCACCTGAGGGAGAGGGGGCCGGGGCGGACTTAGGCATGTGCAAGCTGTGCACCTGCACAGGGCCACCAAACCCCAGGGGCCACCACGCCAATATATATCCTTAATATAATAATCTTCTGAGGATGGATACATATTTGCGTGGCGGCCCTTGGCAAGGATTTGGTGGCCTCCGGCTCTGTTCCATTTCCAAACACCCTGACCCCCCCACCCCCCTCTTCACTGGCCTCTGCGCTCCGCCCCGCCTGGACCCCCTCTTCGGGGGCCCCTACCTACGCTCCCTGCCCAGGGCCACCATGAGCTTAGAGCCGCCCCTGGAGGGGGGAGGTCAGTGGCGTAACGAAACGTGACCCCCCCTCAAGAATCCCCCTCTGCCCCCCTAGCCCAACACGTACCGCTTTGGTTCCAAACCCAGTTAGTGTGCTGTGTTGTGGGGACCCCCTGGGGGCCCCCTCGCACCCCGTGGGATAATGTTGCACCCCTGGAAGGGGTCCGTGGGGGATCCGTCACACCCAATTTCACTTCCCGTAATCTTATAGCGCTCTCATCGTACAGAGCCTTGAAAAACGTCATCTTACCCAATCAAGGCATCTCTGCCACGTACCAGTATCGAGCAGGCAGTGGCTAAAAAGATGATCTATGGAAAGCACCGTTCCTGTCCCTGCTGAACACCCAAACCGTCAATCCCTGGACTCTGCCGGTGATATGAGAGTGACAGCGTGTGTCTGAGTGCCAAGAAGGGCAGGGGTCACGGCGCCTCCCACGACACCCTCTTCTTCGTTAGTTTTACAGAGTCTGGGGTCTGGTTTCTGACCCATAGTATTAGTAATGTCTATGATTGCACTAGTCGAGCTTTACATTTTGGCGCAGTCTGCATTTTTTCTCGCCTGTATATATGTGTTCATTAAGATTTCTGTGCCATCAACACCACACAGGGTTCTTTTGAACTCTACACGCATCACGTCCTTCTGCAGTACACAGCCCTTAAAAATGCGTCACAGACTTCTGACACCAGTGCATGGTCAGTCTGTTTCACTTCACATTCAGCGAATGGTTACAGCCATAGCACGAGCCGGACTTCAGCGCTGTAAGGGATTGAGTCATTGGCTGAGGTGGGTGGAAGCTCCACTCAAGCAACACCCACAATTCTTGTCAACACGAACCACAAAAGTTACTAAATTAACATGTCCTTAACCCTCTGGTAGTTTGACACAAAAGCAGTCAGGCTTAATTTAAAGGAAAAGTGTAAAGTATTTTTTGCAGCACACAAACAATAATAAAGTGGAAACACAATGCAAGGAAAAAAATAAACCACTTTAGAAAAATAGAGTAATTTCTAATTAATAAAATGACATGAAAGCAAATAAAATCCAATCAATAGATCCAGAGTTATGATTTTTTAAGTTTTGAAATGAAAAATAAAGCCAAAAAAGCACCATCCACGGTTATCTGGTCACAAGAGACCAGGCCAAAGTCTCATGTTTAGGCTGACTGAGATTGAACGCAGGCTGGGTACAGCACTGACTTTGGCCCACAGGGAGTTGTGTCTTTGTGTCCTTGGAGTTGAGATGAGAGCTTCTGCATTGGTCTGCGCTGCATCAGTTCTGGTGAACCGCCTGTCAGCAGCTGCGAGGTGCTGCAATCCGAGGTGCTGCATCGGGTTGGGTTGCGTGGATTCCGGTGAAGACGCCAGTCAGGAGCTCTGAGGTAAGCATGAGCGGATTTTGCGGATTGGCAATCCGCGAATTTTGCGGATTTGCGGATTCGCAATCCGCAAAATCCGCGAATTCCCGCGAATTTGCGGATTTTTTTTTTTTTTGTGTTCGCCCGTGTTTCTGCCAGTTCGCGAGGGTTTTTACAATTTCGCAATTTGCGAACTTACCTGTCGGGTCGCAAGTTTTGCGAACTTGTTGTTTCTACGTGTCCAGCCTGTTTGGGACACTCTTCTTCATCACTGCCACTCTCTGTCACCACTGCCACTCTCTGACTACTCATGCCACCCTCTGGCCCACCCATGCCACCCTCTGTTTCATCACTACACCCTCTGGTTGTCCAGTGTACATTATTTTCGGCAAAGCAAAGCACACCTTCCCTGCCTCAAGTGACCTGAATTAATTTGGGGCTGATTAATGTGTCACAGAATATTTTTTTAGCTGGCACCTGCTTCCTTAGTGCGCCCTGATTAGTGATCTTTTGCACTTGCTAAGTGCTTTCATTGTTGCAAAATTAGTTACAACACCTGCCCTGCCCCAACTGACAATAATGAATTAGGGGCTGATTAATGGATTTTAACTTCCAGCCTGGCTCCTGCTTGTCTCCCTTAGCTGTAATTCAGGACCTTTGTGGCATATGTGTAACTATTCTGAGGTTCAGAGCAGGGTCACATAATAGTTTCAACTGGCAACTGAACTCTGGAGGGGCCCCTCAGGAAGCCCTACAGGAAATGGCTACTAATGATGTGCCTGAACTTTTGAACCTGGTAAGTAGTTACTTTCAGTTTTGCCAAGATCGTATTTCTGCAATTTCGCACTTATTCGCGGGGCGCGAACTCACGCTAACAGTGCGAGCAGTGCGAGCAAAATCCGCTGCTCGCGGATTTGCGGATTTTGCGGGAAATTCGCAAATCTTGCGGATTGCGGATTTCCCGAAAATCCGCAAAATCCGCGAGCGGAACGGATTTTCCGCCCACGCCTACTCTGAGGTGCTGTGATGCAAGGTCCTGCGTTGGGTTGTCTTGCGCCGGGAGAAGCACGCGCAGAATCCAGTCAATGGTATGCCTGGGGGCACCTCTTGGGGGCCAAAACATGCTTAAGCAGTGGTCAGCAGCAGGGCTCAGGCAGGCCAGTTGATGTTGGTCAGCTGGGCAGTTGCAGGACAGATCTCTGGGGCTTGTGTCCCTGTAGCTCACACAGGAGCCAGCTAACCCTTGGAGTCACTTTGGTGGTGCTGGGTTCGAAATAGCAGGTCCAGCTTCTTTCCTCAGGCAACATGGAAGGAGAACAGTCCTTCTAACAGCATGGTGGTTCTTCTGAGTTTTTCATAGGTCTAAAAGTGATCTGGTTTGGAGTCTGAGAGTGCCACCTTTTATCCCCAGCTCCATTCTGTGGATGGGGGATGCCACACTTTTTCTCCCCTTCCATCCTTCTTGATTTTGGCTTCAAACTCTCTAGGGTGACAAAAGGCAAGGGCAGACCTAACGCTGGGTGCCTTTTTGTGTGCAATAGGCAAAGCCCTTTGAAGTGTAATTGGAGCTAGGTACAGCCCCTCCCCGGACATCCTGGCAGGATGGCCCATCCTGTGCACACTTAACACAGTTTTATATGGCACAAACTTGGCCCTAGACATTGGGTATCCGAGCACTTTACATGAGCACCAGTTTTGTTACAGACACATTCATTTTTGTTAGGCACAGGGAAATTAAGTGATTTACCCAGAATCACAGGATGATGAGCGTCGTTGCCGAGACTCAACCCGGTTCCCCAGCTTCGAGGTCGGCAGCTCCAGCTGTAAGGCTACATCCTCTCCCCAGTTGGTTTGGGCACAAAAATGCCAATTTTCTAAAAGTTAAATTTTTAGAATTTTAACTTAAAATCCAACTTTACCATTAAAGAGGGCTTTAAATTAGAATTTAAAAGAGTCCAAGAAAGTATTTCGTTATCTGCTTTCAATCTAAAGTTAGTACTTATTAAATGTAATAGCACAACCCAGTATTAGTATACAAGATATATAGGCCTTACAACAGTGAAAAACGAATGAACATAGCCTTTGGTTGGACTCCAGCGCTTTACACTTGGCCCTCTACAGAGTGAGTAAAAACTGTGATCTCTGTGTGGTAATCAGATTACCGCACGTTATCCACAGTCAACTAATTTCCAGTAATAACTGACTGGTGAATCAATGGTATCATTGTTCATATTGTACACCTGCTTTAGGCTACTTAGACATACCAACCCAAATCTGTAAAAAATGACAGCTTTTAGGTGATAGCGAGCGGTTTGGGGCCGTCTTTGCATGTCAGCAATATTTATCGCTAATGACATGCAAAGTGGGCGTACCCAACCTGTTAGCGACTGAAAGCAGTCGCTAACATCGCTATCGCCTATTATCAACGCAGACGTAGCGACAAAAAAATTAATGCTAAGCGCGAATATCGCTGAAAACTAACGCCTGCTCAGACCAGTTCTTAGCCCGTATATCCAATCGGAGGTGGATATTCAGGCTAAGCCCCTATTAGCGATAATGCCTGAATATCGCTGGATTTCCAACGATATTCACGCATTTCGCCGCTATCGTCGGATATTTTATCACTTAGGACATAAACGTTGCTAATAGCACGTTATCTCTGTGATAAAATCCGGCGATGCGTGGCAATAAAAAAAGGTCGCTAAGCTTATTTAGCGATAAATATTGCTAATTGTTGATAATATGCCCCCAAGTTCCTAGGTAGCTGCTAAATGCAAAGTCAGTCACAAATCTGATCCGATCTTAGATTCTGAGTAGTGCATAATCACCACACTCCCAGGATTTCCTCGCAAATTCTTCCATGTAAAACTTGGAGGAATTTCACTGTGAAAAAAGTTAGGAGGGTGGTAAATTGTGCAGAAGTTGGTTTCTGTAGCTGTGCTTCTGTGATTCTGATTGTAATGCCTCAGTCCAAGCTGGGAAAATCAGGTTGGGACTGTAAAATTGTTTCAGGGAAAAGTCTCTCTGTGCGATAAGAGAATCTATTTTTACCATACAGTAATTACTATAATCCCAAAAAGGGTCTTAAGTGACTGTGTAAATTTATGGATCCCGAATCTTCTAAAAAAAAAAAACACTTCATTTGGGGTATGGCTGTGGGTTTGGGATTCAAAAGAAGACCAAACTTTAAAACTCTGGCACCTTAGTATTTTCTGAATATTTAGGTATTGGCAAGTACTTTGTTTACTGCTATTTATTGTTATCTTTCTTAATTTACATATAAGTGATATTAATTATGATCACTGTGATATATAATTATGTTTAGATTAATTTCCTTTCCTATGCCACCCCCACTCCCCCCCAAAAAAGGATTTTGTAAAGTTGACTATGGAATTTACTCAGATGTTTTTTATTCCCATTGTTTAAATATTCTTTTGCACTTTGAAGTTCTAAATAAAGTCTTTTCTAAACAAAAAAGACCTTCAGACTGTAGATCAGTGGTGTCCAACATAGGCCCGGGAAGGCTACTGTATCCACGCCAGATTTTCAGAATTATCACTGACTGTGTGAATGAGGTCTGCTGGGATTCGTTTTTTGTATGTTTACCTTTATGTGGGTCTGACCCAGAATCCTGGATTTTGTTGGGCCATCCTCTATCTCTGTGTGAGCTCAGATGGAGAGTCCCGGACCTGACATCCACCCCCTCACCACTGTCTGCAGAGCAGAAGTAAGGGATGTCACATCTGTTAGTGCCTGGGGGTCAGCCATTTCCTGTGATTATCATCTTCCTCTCATCTTCCTCCCAGGTGGTGTTGAATTCTCCCACCTCCGGCCTGCCCTTTCCTGCCCTTCCTGCCCTGAGAATGAGCTGCTTTGCTCCTGTTTCTCTGACCTTGTTCGTCTCCCTCGCTCCCCACAGCTGTCCACCGTGAGAGCTGTGGATGGCCCAGGAAGAGGCTGCCTTCTTGTTATTACAATCCCGACCTTTGCAGCAGAAACAAAACCTGCAATTAGGCATCTGTAAAGGTGACCTTAGCAACTATTGCCTCGGGAGCGTCCGCGCTGACAGTGCGTGATCCGCCAGGCAGACCAGGCTGGGACTGAAACCGGTACTTAATTTGTAAAAAAAATATATATAAAAGTGTCATGGCGCCTGTCAGGAGGCCACTGCAGCTCGCGCCACCCGTTGCCACTGCCAGCGCTGCCAATGCAGCTGCCCGCGTCCCAAGCAGGGGGCATCAGCAGGGCAGCCCTCTAGTGCCGACTAGTCGGAGCCCCCCTCCGTCCCCTTGGAGGGGGGGGGGGGGCTCTGACGGTGTGGGCACTATGACAGTACCACACAACTACTAACCACTACACTCCTACACGTGTGAAAATACACACTTTAAATATACATTAACAATGACTCGCGCATGCCGCCCATGCTATTCTTATAGCTTCGGGTAAACAACTTTTGTATTCCTTACAAAATTATACAAACAGCGCCACCATGTGGCATGTTGTTATAAAAGACAATGTACACAATAAAGTGCCCGTGCAGAGCACCGGAAACCACCCGCTCAAATTAAGCATGGGATTGAACGTCCGCTGCGGGACTGGGGCAGTCCTATAAGGACTAAGGTGCCTCCTTTAGTGCCCACGATGGGGGTTCAGTTCTCAGACACTGGGCACGCGGGTCAGTACGCTGCAGTTCAGGGCACTAAATAATCACTTCGTGTCTGTTAAATGTCCCCCACCCCCCTTTCTTAGCCATGTGCGTAACGTTTTCGGGTCGCTCGGTGAGTTGAACGCTCACTGCTAAAACATGCAGTGATTTAATTCTAGCAAACTTTTTATTATTCCATGCTCGTTAAATCTGGTACCATTAAATTGGATAATCGTAATACGTTTCAGCTCTTAAAAATGGCAACATTGCAGCCTGAAGTAGTATATAAAACATGATATTGTAATGTATGCATATGGAACTCATCAAACATTCTAGAATTGGTTCAGATATCGGAAGCAAGGGCTTCAAGGAGGAGTACGGCAAGCTCACTTTTGTAGTACAGAATGCACTTGGGTCTGAGAAGAATGCACCCAGCCATGAAAGCGTGAACCCGTACACCGGTCTCTGAGGCTGAGGGCCAGGCTTTGAGAGTGCATCATGTTTACAAGGGCACTGCTTACTATGGATCACAGGAGGGGTTAAATGTCGGCCATCTTTCTGAAATTCCATTTTGCGAGTTTCAGAGGAGGGTTACAATTCGAGCAGCTTTGTAAAAATATATTTTGTGAGGCCTAGAGAGGGTTGGTCTTTTTCTCTCTCTCTCCCTCTCTTTCTCTCTCTACCTCTCTCTCTCCCCCCCCACCCCCTCTCTCTCTCTCCCTCTCTTTCTTCCCCCTCTCTCTCCCTCTCTCTCTCCTCTCTTTCTCTCCTCTCTCTCTCCCCCCTCTCTCTCTCTCTCGCTCTCTCTCTCTCCCCCCCTCTCTCTCTCTCTCTCCCCCCCTCTCTCTCTCTCTCTCCCTCTCTCTCTCCTCTCTTTTTCTTTCTCTCCCTCCACTCTCTCCCTCTCTCTCTCCTCTCTCCCCCCCCTCTCTCTCTCTCCCTCCCTCTCTCCCCCCCTCTCTCTCTCCTCTTCTCTCTCTCTCTCCCCCTCACTCGCCCTCTCTCTTTCCTCTCTCTCCTCTCTCCCTCTCTCTCCCCCCTCTCTCTCACCCCCCTCTCCCTCCCTCTCTCTCACCCCCCTCTCTCTCTCCCTCTCTCTCTTCCCCCCTATCCTTCCCTCCCCCTCTCTCTCCCCCTCTGTCCATCTTTCTACCACTCATATCAAAAGAATACATTCACTGCCTGCATGTAATACAGAAAAGCATCAGAACATACACAATCCATACTGACACTTCCTGTGGGGAAAAAGCAATACCACATTAACAAAGAAAACCCTTTTGAGCCCTTGCACCGTTGAGCTGTGGCCCTTCTCCCTCAAGCGGCTCTTTCTGCAGCGCAGCTCGGCTCTTCCTGCCACGTGGCCTCATTGTCATGGTCAAGAGAAAGGATACCGGGGTACCAGGCTTGCTCCAGAGCTCCAACATTCAGCTTCAAAATCCTGGACAAATATTGTCCACAATTCATGGGGTGTTTATACTTGGTAATAAACACAAACAGAAACTCAACAAGCATTGGCAAAGCCAATAGGCCTTTCCAATGTGAGATTTCTTGGCTTTGCTAATGTTTTTAGCTGTGTTGAAAATAGCTGAAGGTAATTTAAAAAAAGCTGGATGACACAGGCAGCGTTGTCAAGATATAACACTTTTTTAAAAACATTTTCAGTTATGCTGCACTGAAGCTGGCGCTGCTATATAATATGGCTAAAAAACATTGACAAAGCCAATAGATCATGCATAGGCAAAACCTATTGACTTTGCCAATGCTTGGTATGAAATGCCGTATGATAAGTTATAAGTATTTATATTGTGTTTACAACAGCTGAAGTGCTTATGTTATTGAATGGAAAATGCCTTTGCCAAGGTGTCAGTGTCTCTAGATTCAGAAGCATTTTAGGACCATACAACAACGGTGAAAATGTGCCATATAAATGCTCTGAATGTAACATGAGTTGTAGGTAGATAGAAGCATCCAATAGGTTCTAACTTTTATTACTGTCATGCTTTAGGCCAAGCGTCTCCAACAAGTGGCTCGTGACCTACCGGTACCCCTCCAGCTACCTGTAACTATCTCTCCTCTCTGCAGCCCAGGCTTTTAACCCCTCCCCTGCTGATGACGGAACCGCTCCGTCATCAGCTACAGTTGAGCTGTGCTGATGACGGAGCGGTTCTGTCATGGCCCAGCCGCCGCGCCTGCGCGGCGCTGATTTCGCGCCTGCGCGGGCGTTCTAATGAGCGGGGCGGGTCATGACGGAACCGCTCCGTCACCAGCATAGCTCAACCGCGGCTGGTGACGGAGCGGCTCCGTCACCAGCACGCGGCCGCCGCGCGGCCCCCCCGCCCCTTTAGCGCTGCGGCGGAATAGCCGCCGCAGCGAAGGGGTTAATATATCATATGCTGTGTTTAATTAATATGTGTATATCAAAAGTTACAAAATGTGCACAACATATGAAATGTTGGTGTATTTTAAGGACACATAAGCTGATATTCAATGAAAAATGTTGAATTTCGAAAATGTTTTAAGAGTATTATTTGAGTAATAAATCATGTAGTGTTAGAAAGACCTATAACTCCTATCATTACCTTGGTGCCAGGGGCACTTCACCTATGGCTATTATGTATTACCCATGCACAGGCATTACAAAGTGATGATTTTTATTTTGCTTCTGGGAGCCTTCCTGATCCACTGATGTGATCACTGTTGACAATCTTGGATGGATGGTTACTACACCACTAATATTAGTAGCTCAGGATGATTTTCATTGAACTTAAGTAGCTCTTAGTAGAGAAGGTGTTGGAGACCCTTTGGGCTATGTGTTAGTTTGCGTGCAATGGTTACAAAAGAACCAGAAAAGCCCTCCCGACTGCTTGTTTAGTAGTTAAATATAGCAGTAATTGGTATTTGGTGGGTTTCTTAGAAGTTGTTCCAGTGTCACTGCACCTTCTGCACCATTCAAATCATTGCCCTGGTGCCTGCAAGGTAACTGCACTTGTGACTGCTTGTTTAGCAGTAAAATATAGCAATCGTCGGTGTTCAGTGGGTTCCCTAGAGCCTTTGGCCTCTGTGCCTCTGCATCTGCTGCACCATTCAAATCACAGCCCTCTTGTCTGCAAGGAAACTTCGCTTGTGGATGCTTGTTTAGTAGTAAAATGTAGCAAAAATTGGAGTTGAGTGGGTTTCTTAGAGCTATTGCCTCCTGTGCCTCTGCACCTGATACACCATCCACATCTTGACCCTAATGCCTGCAAAGTAACCGCACTTGTGACTGCTTGTTTATTACTAAAATAGAGCAATATTTGGTGTTCAGAGGGTTAAACTAGATGTTTTGACCCCTTTGCCACTTCACCTGCTGCCCCATCCAAGTCACAGCCCATTTGTCTGCAAGTTAATTGCACTTGAGAGTGCTTGTTTAGTAGTAAAATGTTGCAATAATTGGCGTTCAGTGGGTTTCTTACAGCTTTTGGCCCCTGTTTCACTACATCCGCTGCACCATCCAAATCACAGCCCTGGTGTCTGCAAGTAACTGCACTTGCGACTGCTTGTTTAGAAGTACAATATAGCAATTACTGGTGTGGAGTGGGTTTCCGAGAGCTATTGGCCCCTGTACCACTGCACCTGCTGCACCATCCAAATCATGGCTCTTTTGCCTGCAAGGTAAATGCACTTGTGACTGCTTGTTTAGTAGTAACATATAGCAATAATTGGTGTTCAGTGGGGTTCCTAAACCTTTGGCCCCTGTCCCACTGAACCTCCTGCACCATTCAACTCATGACCCTAGTCCATGCAATGGAAAAATTAGGAAATCGTTTATATCCATTAATGTATGTGTTTCAAAAAGGGCACAGTGGCAGATGGAATACATAATTATAGAGTATCTAAACATAAACACAAAAGCTTTCATAACAAGTGCCTTTAAACTTATCCAACTCTCCAAAATGAGTTGCCACAGATGTCATAAATAATGCATATGCTTTACACATCAAAGTGAAAACCAAGGGTTATTAAATTGTGTTACAATGCGGCTGGCTCTTTCTTTGAAAAGATCGTATGCTGAGCTTGACAGTGAATGGGCCATAAACAGTGTATATTGACAAAGATCACCATGGCTGATGCTGAGACTGAAAGGCAGTTTCACAAATTAAATAGACATACCATAGAAGAGGAAATTTGTAAACAAAAAACGTGCAAATGCTTGGTGCAGATGAAGAACAAGCTACCTTTTGAGATGGCTATGTTTAAAATAAAAAATAAAAAATGGGCACAAGCAGGCTCCATGGAAAAGTATGCTGCATTCCTCACTTTGAAGTCAGACAAAAGCAAAATAAACACCAGGCTCCCATGAAAATGCAGCTTGACATTTGACCTTGGTCTTTGAAAGCGCAACAAATGTGACAAGATAAGGACAAGTTTTAAAGGAATTGCGTGGAAAATACTGTAAAAACGGCTTTAGCATGGAGAGGTGTGAACTCAAGCTGCACAGCCGGAAGGAAATACAGCAAAGAAATCGAGAGGCAGAAAAAGTGAGTTACAAACCACAAAGCCAATAGCATGCCCCGGGCAGAATGCATTTCCACGTCAACTTTCTGAAAGTCCCCCAAGATGTCTTTTGCATAACAGAGAGCTGTGCTGTCTGGTAGGCGATGACCTAAAAGGACAGTGTACATGAGGCAAAGTTTGAAGGAGGACAGGTGTCAAGGCACAAGTCTGTTAAGAGAGCCCCCATGTGCTGCCCTAGGCTTTCATAGAGTAAATATACATGGGGTGGACCCGGTAATCCTCAGAATCTGGGTCTATTATATATATTATTCCCTAATGATTCAGGAAGGTAAAAAAGTATTTTTAAGAACAATTTTTTAGGTAAGGAGGACAAGAATTTCCCTTAACAGGTTGTATAGGAACTTAACATAAGACACCACTTAGCCAAAACACACGAGAACTCATTTATGAGGCCTTGCGTCACTTTTGCGCTTTCGATGCGTCACTTTTTGTGACACATCGGCGGCGTAAAACAGGCCTCCTGTTGCGCACTGTTTACAAAGTGACGCATCTAAGCAGATGCGTCACTTTGTAAACTCCTGCGCTACAGTATACCTGCGTCAGGTATAATGTATGCATGGGGGGCGTTCCCCCGCAAAAAGCCTCTTAGAAGTGACGCAGTGAAATCTATGAGATTTCACTGCGTCACTTCGGGGACGCTGTTGCGTCAAAATCTTGCGACTACCTCTCAGCAGGCGTAAGACTGACGCAGGCCCTTTCACATGGGGCTTACCCCATGTGAAACGACGCATTGCTGGAGTTGCGTCACTTTTGTGATACACTCCAGCAATGCGTCACTTTTGCACTTACAAATACGTCCGAAATACTGACGTATCTGTAACTCCTTGCAACATGATGCGTCATACATTAAATATGATGCATCAGGTATGTCGCAAGGAGTGCGCACTGCGAAGTGACGCATCCTTGCTTGCACGCAGCGATGCGTCATTTCTCATAAATGAGGCCCCCTATATTAAGGAATTGTAAGACAGCATTATATATGGGTGTTCCGCATGGTGATAATGGTGCAGTGCTCGTGAAAGTGAGATCACAACATAATAATTTAGGGGAAACATTACATCAATAAGAGATTCTGAACTATTATGTTCAAAGTTACTCTGGCTTTCATAGCATCAGCACCTCCCCTCTCCCCTCTGCAGTCACACTTCAAGACCCTCATACGTGGTTCTGTGGCCAGCGGCTCACCAGAAGTGACTTGAGCACTGGCCTGCCAAGAGGTATTTGCTGTCTCCACCAGGCATGATAGGTATTAAAAAGCACCTGGTGTAAGGAAGAGTTCATGGATGAGGTTTGTAGACACCAAGATCATGGAAAGCGTGTGGCATTCAGACACTGTGTGGAGGTAGGCGCATGCGGACGGTATGAGGATTCTGAAGAAGATGGCCAACAGTGTAAGATTAATGGGCCGTATGACCAGGCAGCACGAGGAGTATGGATCACAGATGTGCACAGCTGAGGAGCATTGGCACAAAGGCGTTTTAAGGAGCTTGGGCAAATTGGTCAAAGCAATAAGCTTGAGGCCCGCGGATAGACGGTATGCAGAACTTAGGAAGAAGAGCTGGGCATGGAAGGAGCTTGACAAACATGGCAGACTATGTGAGTAGCGGGGGCACACAGCATGAGAAGCATGAGCACATTGAATGTGGAATGTAATCCACAGAGTCAAACAGCTGGAAGATCTTTGAAAGATGGATAAAGGGTATGAGCATCTTGGGGAACGGGGAACGCAGTGTAAAGGGCTTTGGCACACAGAGATACAGTTTGAACAGCTTGATCACATTGACAGACATTGTGAAGAGCTTGGGAGCACAGTTTTCAAAACTTATCCTGCCTTCCTCATTGTAGTCTTGCCTCTACTTCCACCAATGTGTCACCTTTGATGGGCCCTGACTCCCCAGTGACTGGAAATTATATAGGGAGAGTCATCTTCTGCACTTAAGTGGTTAGGAGGTTTTGCAGGTTAAGGTTCGCTTTTAGACCCTCGTACAACATAGTTTTGATTATTTTATACCGCTGTCCAATGAGGACACTTTTCAAACCCCCAGTAAATGTATTGAGCACCTTCATGGACTGAGTGACTTGGATGTATAATAACCATGTCTGTGTCTTCCCTTTTTGCATACCATACCTTCATAGAGTCATCATCTTTCTCCCTCTTGAGGCTCCTTTTCCAGGTCCAGGCCCTGGCTCAAACCATGATTATCTTCCAAGTGAACCAATAAATGGCCTACTTTTCTCTTTAAACAGTAAAAGCTGAGGAGGCACCAGTAAGGCATATATTCAACTTCCAACAACAAATAGCATTTTCAGACTTTTTTAGTTCTCCAATAAAAACTGTTGGGTATGGTAGTACATATGTATGTACTATTTGCAAAGCTCTAACCTAGTCTAAAGGAAGTGGAACCCTCTACAGGGTTAAAGGCGCAGATATAGTTAGTGAGTGACTGGAGAAGGACTTATAGCAGAGGACAACTGTTACTGCACTGCGATGAGGAATTCTTTGAGTTGATGTATCTTCACGTCTTCCCTGAATTGGAGTAGGGTTAGGGCAGCCCTTATGGATAGAAGTGTATTAAAATTGCATTTATATTGCTCGTCCTTCCCCTGACGAGATGTTGACGTACTTTATCGCAAGTAGCATGCTACCGGGAGCCCAAAGTTAGTGGTCACTCCATTGGTTATTGTGATTAGTTTGGGGCTCTCAAAACATTCCATGCGCTTACTGCAGTTTTCGTGTGAGATATTAATGACTTCACTGTGATTATTAGAGCAAATATGTGAGAAGGAAATGGTTTATGGTATGAAGAGATATTGTTAGCCTGCGGGGATACGATTTCAAAGTCAGAGAGATTAAGATAGGCATGCAATTTAGATAAGCCTGTAAATATAAGAGGCATGTAAAAAAGGAAGGAGGTGGTCATTCGAAATATGCATGGGAGGGAAAAGTTGAAAGTTTAAGTCAAGGTCAATTTTCCATGCAGTGTTTTAAAATACAGCAGGGAGATTTTATTGCAATAGCATGCAAACTGTGGATTTAAGCCTGTAAAAAAAGAATGTGGCTGATAACTGTCTTTCTAGAGACACTTAGGAACCGATTCACAAAGGGCATCCGCACTCGTGGTGGAGAACTCCCCATTGCAGTGTCGCATTCAGCCGCGGCCCGTGGAGGGAGTTCCGGTGGGGCAGGCAGGCGGGGCGGGGGAGGGGCATGGTGGGGGTCATAAACACCGGAATATGGATGATTGCAGGTAAGTAAACAATTAAATTAATAAAATGAATTTCGTAGCGCACCCTGCATCACATTTTGTGATACTGGGCACATAACGAAATTCGTTTTATTAATTTAATTGTTTACTTACCTGCAATCATCCACATTCAGGTGTTTATCACCCCCACCCCGCCTGCCTGCCCCACGGAACTCCCTCCACGGGCCGCTGCTGGTCGCATTGTGGACGTTCCGCCATGAGTGGAGGCTCTCGACCACAACTATGGGGCTCCCGCCATGAGTGTGGAGGCCTTTTGTAAAACGAGCCCTTTAAGAGGTGGAAAATACTTTCCTCCACACAAAAAGCAACGCCATTGCTTCTGTAGAACCCTTTACTGTTCGTGCATATCCTGCGATCCGTAATTACAATTTGACTTTGACAACACCAGTGAGAAAGCTTTGTGCACATCATCTTCCTGTAGGTTTGATATCAATACTTGCAAACCCAGAAAGGAAACCTGTGTGTACCTCTACAGCAGTACATTAAATGCTAATTAATACTAGCTATTGTTACAGTGTATGCATGGAAGTCAATTTACACCTTAGAGGCTACACATACAACATGTTGTGTAAACACTCGCCAACTGAACACATGACAAGGCAGTTAATAAACATGTTGCAGCAATCATCGATAGTAAATTCAGTGTATCTATACTACTACTATAAAGGAAGAACTTTGAAGCTTTGAGGCGGGTAAACTCAGGAACCATAGCGCCAATCCACACACCCGATACATCGTTGGAATCCTCAGGGTGTACAGATGGACATAGGCTATATAAATTTAAAAAATGTGTTATATTTAAAAAATTTACATTTAAAAAAAAGTAGTCCCCTCGAAGTAGCGCCGGCCTTGACCTGCTTGCTGACGTCGTCCAGGAGCGCGAGGAACGCGAGGAGGAGCGGCGGACATGGCACGGGGGAGGAGCACTGACGAGCGGCACACAGGCGGGGAGCAGCAGCAGACCGGCGGAGCGGCGAGGAGCACTGAAGCTGAGCGGCGGACATGGCGCTGGGGAGGAGCACTGACGAGGGGCACACAGGCGGTGAGCAGCAGCGGACCGGCGGAGCGGCGAGGAGCACTGAACTGAGGAGCGGCGTCTGAGGTAAGGCTGTATGTATATATATATATATATATATATATCTATACTAATATAATAAAGAGAGAGCTCAAACCTTTGAGGCGGGTAATCTCAGGAACCACAGCACCAATCACAACACCCAATACAGCGTTGGAAAGGGCAGTTGCAGCAGAAGGACATAGGCTATGCAGACGCCCACCATATACATTTAAAAGGTAAAAGAAACGTGCCAGCAAAGTAGTCCCTTGTGGGCGTGTCTGCGTTGTACTGTGGGCGTGTGCAGGGGGCGTGAAAAACGCTGGGGGCGTGTGGTACGTTCTGCCCTTCATGCCATGTCTCATATCGTGTGCTGTGGGTGTGTGCTGGGGGCGTGGGCGTGTGCGGGGCGCAGGAATATGGGAAAAAAAGCGAGCGTTGTGCCCAATATTTCATTGTTTTTTCTTCCCGGGTTCTGTACATTCCAGCTCCGGGTGTCCACCGTGCTCCCTTTAAATACCCCTGCACCCCATAATCATAACCCACCCTTACTCCTTAAAATACCCCAACACCCTTAAACACTAACCCATCTTAACCCTATAAATATACCCTGTACCCCAAAACCCAAACCTATCCCTAAACCCTAAAAATACCCCTGTACCTTAAAACCCAAACCTAGCCCTGAACCCTATAAATACCCCGGTACCTCAAAACCCAAACCTACCCCTGAACCCTAAAAATACCCCTGTACCCCAAAACCCAAACCTAGCCCTGAACCCTAAAAATACCCCTGTAACCCAAAACCCAAACCTACCCCTGAACCCTAAAATACCCCTGTACCCCAAAACCCAAACCTAGCCCTGAACCCTTAAAATACCCCTATACCCCAAAACCCAAAGCTACCACTGAACTCTAAAAATACCCCTGTACCCCAAACCCCAAGCCTAGCCCTGAACCATAAAAATAACCCTGTACGCCAAATCCCAAACCTACCCCTGAACCCTAAAATACCCCTGTACCCCAAAACCCAAACCTAGCCCTGAACCCTAAAAATACCCCTGTACCCCAAAACCCAAACCTAGCCCTAAACGCTAAAACTATCCCTGTACCCCATAACCCAAAACCATATCTGAACCCTTAAAATACCCAAACACCCCAAAACATATACCTCAGTACCCCAAAGCATATACCCATACTTACCTTATCCAAACATTAAAAAAACATGCTTTTACCATTCATGCACTTACAAAGAATTTTGATGTAAATGTATGCATAGTAAAAGCATATAAAATGTAATGCCATGCGTTATAATGGCATTGCGGAGTTATGGTACTTTCGTAATGAAAGTATGCGGAGTGATGGTATGCGGAAAGAATGTTGCGGAATAATGGGTGTTTACCCTCCCCCGGTAAGTACATTGGTGGCACGGCGGCCCACATCTACAGCAACATACTCATATTTTTTCACCACCGATTTGAAAAAAGCACAGGTCTCTCGCATTGATGGCCAGCACCGACATACACTTTTTGACACACCTCCAGCAACAAGTTATAGAATTGCGAACTTTAGAGCTGGGGAGCTACGTTCGAATCTTGGCATCAGCTCAACATCCTGTGATTCCAGGCAAATCGCTTTGTCTCCCCGTGCCTACCACAAATGAATGTGTTCTTCTGTAATGTAAATTATGCTCATGCCATGTTGTCGAGTTTGCGCTATATAATATTGCAAGGAAAATAAAGTAGGGAAACTCGAGTTCACACACTACTGAACGCGCATTCTTAAGTGCATCCGCAGTGCACTGTGAATCGGAGGGTTTCACAGGCCTGTCACAGATAAGAAATGCTATAAAAACGAAATCCTACAAAACAATATACTACTGGCCGGCAGCAATTCATACCCGGACAACTTCGGGACGGGCTGGTAGTATATATATCAAAACAAAAGTATGTCTGTTTGTCCTTTATGCATTACTACATCATTCATCCGATCGCCATGAAACTTTAGGAAGTTGTTGAGTACACTCCCGCCAAGGTTTCTGGCAAAAAAAAAAGTGTTAAAAGTTGTTCAGTACACTTCTGCGAAGTTTTCTAGCAAAAAAAAAAGAAACATTTGTTAAATATCGGCCCCCCGGCCCCCCAGGGCTCTCATAATCTTTCCAATACTGAACGTTTACAGTTTACGGTGCGACTCGCTTTTGCAATGACCATCAACAAAGCACAAGGGCAATCACTGCAAGTGTGTGGACTAGATTTGGATAATCCATGCTTCTCACATGGACAACTGTATGTGGCCAGCTCACGTGCCGGAAAACCTGATTTATTCGTGTACGCACCAGACGGAAAAACAAACAATACTGTGTATTCACAAGCACTCGAATCAATAAAAAGAATTAAAACAACACTTTAAAATGTTTTCCATATTAAAATGAATAGGTTTCAATAAAAATGACAAAATGTAAATTGAATATTATCATAACAAGCTTCTTTAAATTTCCTTTCTTCTGAGATCGCAGAAACGCGCGACGGGTAAGCTAGTAGTTTATATGACCATTCATTGACAGTTTTGGAAATGTGTATGAAAATGCTGCCCCCTGTCCCACACCCTGAGTAGCACTGGGCCCACAGACCAGACACCACCTTCTACAGAATGAATATATCTTGTGGTCACACCATGACTATCCAGTATTCACCTTGCCTCGTAATCTATGGTAATGTCGTTCTAGATTTGGGATGCACGGATGTATGACGCCTTGTGCCTTCTATTTACTTTTTTGCACTTCTTTTCTACTCTGCTGGTGTCTTGGCAATGGGTGTGCCAAGAGCCACCAGAAGTGGTGACCTTGTCTGCCAGGTGGAAGAGTTTCAGTCATGATGGCTCTATAGATGATACAGCTGGATTTGAAGATATTTGGGGCTGGCACGACTAGCCGGTGGGCTGATATCAAGTTGGGTGTGATGTGGTCATATTTCCTAAGGCATTTTTATTGAGGCATGTTGCATCATGTATGATACCCTGGTGGGCAAAGTAGAGTTTGCAAAGAAAATGGATATTTACACATTCCTGATGTAATAAGTTGATTTTCACATCTTTTCATAAAATGCTTAGAATTTATGGTCGTTGAAGGACCCATTTTCCAAGTTATTTGCTCCATCAATGCTCCTTACCTTTACTGTTATAGAGCAAGTAAATGCCACCATCTGGATGCAAGAATAATAGGGCTTGAACAGCAGCTACGTAGTCATTCTGCAGTAGGTCAAATCTAGCGGTTCTAACATCATTTTCTAAATTAGCTCCAGATTGACGTTTCCGTAATACCAAGACCTATCTGAGCACCCTGGACCCGGTCGGTATTCTCGTTCAGAAATCAGTGCTTTGGTCTAGATGACAGAATATCAATGATGCCCAAGCACTACCTGCAGACCTTCTTGGGTCGCTGACTTGAGGGTATTACACCTACTGGGCTCCAAGGTGTAACAGTGTATGGGGAGAATGGTGGCATGTGACATTATGTTATGTTGTGTATTTGAGGAGCGCACTATCACCTGAGAGAGTATCCTGGCACTGAGTCGGTGAGTGAACCTCACCTTGTAGGGCAGGGAGAGGGTTTATCAAAGAGCCAGGTCTTCAGCTGCTTGTGGAACTCAAGAAGCGAGAAGGGGGCTCTGATGTGAAGTGTGAGGTTGTTGCACTCTTTAAGAACGACGCATGGTAAGGCCCAATCCTTGCTTTGTTTCTGTGCATGCATGCTGTGATCTACCTTGCTGAGAAAGCTGGGTGCAAGAGCTTACCATGTTTCTCGAGCTCTTGGTGTTACTAAAGGTAGCACATGTAAGTGTTGTACAGAGTACTCAGAAACCACCAAAACATACATTTTTGTCTCTTGCACCACACAAGCTTATAAATACTTGGAATCATGGGTGTCAGCAGGTTAGAGTGTCCATGGGGTGAACAGTAGGGAAGGTTTCCTTTGAGCTAAGTGGTTCGGTAGGAGAAGGGCTGGTACTTTTCAAGCATTAGGCGAGAGCTGGATCATAACTGGCACATGTAAGAAAGAAAATAAGTTACTTTTGAGCAAGCCATATAATTATGGATACATTGGTAATTGTTATTATTGTCTTTATTGTAATTTACCTTGACCCTTGAAGAAGGGCACTTGCATGCCCGAAATGCATTGTTTTTTTAATTAAAAACACTGCCTTGGATGAATTGTTGTGTGGTCGTGTTCCTTTTTGAGGTCCGGATGGTCACATTTGGAACATAAGAAGTTTGGAAAATGGCAAATAATTCCACGTGTGGTTTGGAAAGCAAACAGAACTATCACAGTTCAATCTGAAAGGATAGTTGAGAAAGTGGTTGACTATGATTACATTGATGAAAATGGATTAACAAAAAGACTGCCATGATGGCGCTTCTAGCTGCCAACTGGCAGGGGCGCAGAGGACGCCTCATCCCTCAGATTTATCTTTTAGGGGTACCAGTGATACCCCAATTGATTTCTCTGCAACCCCTGTATTTAAGCAATCTAACTACTGTTCTTTTAGATTTGATGATATTTGGCATTTATCTTTAGCTCCCTTCATAACTGCTTGTTTTTTTTAGTCTTGTCAATCGCTATTAAGGGCACCCACACAGTTTCAATAAAGGTTGCTTGTAAAATGGCACTGGCTTGTTAGAGGTGGCGTGGGTGTCAAAGGTGGTGCTCTTCTGTTTCTTCTTCTGCTATCGTGATGGTACACAGTGGCATATAATGGTTCTTCCCTGTGGTGTGAGCAGGAGTGCTACACCTGGGGAACCATACACAGAAGTCTACTGTCTTCAAACAGGCTGCATCGTTTCCCCCCATCCTGGCCCAAAGACAGCCTGCTGGGCAGAGGAGGAGCTATTGTGTCTTCTGAAAAGCACCCCACAGTGAACAATCCTGACTGATTCTGTGACGTCAGTGAAGAAAACACACATTATCTTGGCAGTTCCTTTATCTTCATCTCTACAATCAGCTGACATCTTCTACAAAGATGTGCCTGGAGGTTTCCCGAAGAGGAAAACACTGTTTTTGACTTCTCCCGCAGTAGCATTCTCCCGCGCTGTTTCAACACAGAGACATTTTGCTGGCAGGATTTCAAATTGAGATCCGCATTAACAAAGCAGAATTGATGGCACTGACTTATTCTGGTTAATCATCCTGTTTGGGACTTGAAGCCATTTTTTAGGGTTTTGCTAGTTAGTTGCATCATCATTAGTCATGTTGCTTTCTTCCCTGGCTTTCCAGACTGATCAAGGTAACCTTTATCCTTTAACAGGAACTGCCATTTTATTGAATTGTTTTATTTCTCTTGCTTGGCTATCCATCATTCGGAACTGATAAATGATATTACATAAGTCCTTGTTCTTTCCACTCACACGAAGCAGAGCTACGTGCTGGGCCCATCTACCAGATGTCATGGAGCTTGATGACTTTAAGATGCTGTTGCTGTACAAAGATGTCATACTCTGGACTTGACTTTGGTATTTGTCTAAAGGAGACTTTGAAAGTCCTTCCAAGATTCCACTTCTTATGAGAGAATAGCGTGAACACTTGCAAAAGTGCAATTGCAAACCATATGATCTAAGAGGCCTGATTAGTGGGCGGTAGTATCTTCAATGGCATTTAAGGTCATCTGTTACTAGAAGGCACACACTGTCACATCAGGTACATAGAACATAGTCAAGATAGCATGTGAATCTAAACTGTTTTCACACTACACATATGGGTTCTGCATATATTTGTGTCCAATGCTTAATTTGTAAAAATTATAAGGGCAGGGCCTCAAGTTTTCTCATTAGTCCATTGCTGGCACAGCTGAGTGCTGGAATTGCCAAACACCTATGGGTGTATTATAATGTCAGGCGGATCGCCACCGCCTGTATGGCCTAATTTTTGCTGGCTTTAGAGCTATGTGCACCTTACAACTGCTAAGCAGTAGTCATGTGCCCATGCTTCCTGTCTAAAATATGTGTTGGACATTGGAGCTCCCTATTTGGCCTATTTAACTTCTCTAAACGCCCTTGTAAATGGTGCCCTAGTGCACTTATCGGTACAAAAGGGGGTGGTGATGGACGGAGCATCTGAACCAATCAAACACTCATACACAGTCAACAGATCTGGATTTATTCCATCCCGGTTCTTTAGCCCACTCTGCCACCCCAGTTCAGACATGGCCATATGCAAATCAGTCTGATCATGTGCCTCATGGGAACAGTCCAGCCCGAACTGCCAAGCCATGCCTTCCCTGGACAGGAAACACGCTTCCGAGACCGGTTTCTGGCATTTCAGCCGTCTTCAGCCCAGCTTGCTTGAATCCAGTGGCAAAGTGAGCAAGGGACTCACGTCTGAGCATACCCTGACAACTTATGGCGAACAAAGCGGTACAAAAGGGGGTGGTGATTGGCTCAAATGCTCCGTCCATCATCCCCATTTTGTATCGCTTTGTTCGCCCTAAGTTGGCAGGGTATGCTCAGACGTGAGTCCCTTGCTCACTTGGCCACTGGATTCAAGATAGCCTGGCTGATGAGGATTATGAATCCGAAACCGGTCCCAGGATGCTTGTTTCCGGTCCAGGGAAGACATTGCTTAGCAGTTCAGGCTGGACTGTTCCCATGAGGCACAGGGTCAGACTGATTTGCATATGGCCATGTCTGAACTGGGGTGGCTGAGTGAGCTAAAGAATGGTGATGGATTAAACCCAGATCAGTTGACTGGGGGTGAGTGTTTGATTGGCTCAAACGCTCCGTCCATCATCCCCCTTTTGTATCGCCTAGTGCACTTATGGCATGGAAAGTTAAATGTCATATGTGGGCTGCTAGGTGTTTTTATGCCACCCACATGTATGACTAAAATATGATTTTTACACAGCTCCCTCCAGTTGGGGGAAGACCTGTGCAAGTCCTGTTCTTTTCTTTGTCAGTACACTGGTTTCTTTTCTTTAAAATATGATTTTGCCAGGAGCACAACTGCACTTTGGTCAGGCTGCAGTTTAAATGCACTGTAATGACGTGTGTCAGGGAAAATGTGTTTGCCATTTATGACATTTTTTTTATATATTACTGAGTCACTTCTAAAATGTACCTTGTAGGTTGCTGCTAATATATAAAATATGTCTCATTAAATATTGAGTTTCGGAGGCCCTCAAAATGAAATAAAACTCAAAAACTATTTCGCTTTGTATGCCTGGCTATACTTTCCCTAATAGGCCTGGTTGGGATTATAATCTTTATTTTCCACCTCTGCACAGGAAAGGACTAGAAAAATGCCTCAAAGTTATTTCTCGCTTAGTTTTAAAAATGTGATATTCATTGTGAAATCAGAGTTTTGATAACTTAAGCAGAAAAGTGACTCTGTAAAAATGTATGTTGTCCAAGAAAGACCTAGCTCAAAATCAGTTCTGCCACTCATCACACCTCCAGAGTTGGAATAAACATCCTTTGCTGGGAGAGTAGACTACTCTCAC
This sequence comes from Lissotriton vulgaris, assembly GCF_964263255.1. Classification (NCBI taxonomy): domain Eukaryota; kingdom Metazoa; phylum Chordata; class Amphibia; order Caudata; family Salamandridae; genus Lissotriton; species Lissotriton vulgaris. Next base: position 164,928,457 of record NC_141693.1, read on the forward strand.
TCAGAGGAAAATGGCTTGGCTCTGCACCCAGGACAGGCCAATGAGTCTTAACTGCTGACCACTTAGCAGGGGTAAGCTATATGGGAGTGGAATGAAACAGCAGTAGCTTTAGCACTGCCTTTTTTGACTTGAAGATGCTGGAGATGGCTTTGCCTATTAATTCCCATGATCCTCTGAGACTGCCCACACACAGTTACAGAATGAGGGAAAACCAGTTTTTACCCTGTCTGTAAAGGAGTAACCAACAAGCTGAAACCAGGTCTGCCAGGAGAAGCTGGGCCTGACCAACTTGAAACGGGAGATCCTGGGTAATTTTACAGTGAGGCAAAAAGGGGGTGTTGCAGAAGGTGGTAGGGACACTGCAAACACATTTTTTGGACTGGGTAGTAGAATTCCTCCAATCACTAGCTAGTGCATTGACTAATAACATATATAGCAAGCAAACTACAGTGTATCCACATATTGCCGTTTCATAGCCTTGTATTTATGCAGTGGTTTCTGTTTTTTAACTGTACCCTGTAGGATAAGTTTTTTCACTATTTCTGCACTTGTGTTAGCACAAACACACCTTCTCACTGGATTACTTTGAGATACTTTGGAGAACATCCGCTGCATATTGTATATTTATGCACGTTCCGCTGACCTCATATATATTCCTTGAGAGGCACTACCAAGGTTATGCACCCCAAATGAATCCTGTTCTAATCTCTATCGTTGTTGTCATAATTATCATATTCCTTGAGAACCACTACACATGTAGGCCTTCCAAGCGAATCATGCCTTTGCGGTCAGGTCACTCCGCTATATCCTCCATTCTGCAAAGGCCAGGTCATTATAGGCCCTGCTTTCCCTTTTTAAAAAAAAGTTTTACTCAAAATATTTTCAGCCTCTTTCATTGCTCTTGTTACCTTTGCAGGTCACTAATTATGTCTTCACACTAAGTTTGGTGTTATAATTAGTCACCCCACACTAGTCACTTCCTCTTGTTTAGGCGGTTCTGCCTAATAACTATTTGCACACTTATAAATATATCTGTGTATTTTCTCATTTTACATTGTCCCCAGCCCTGAAGAGTCACAGGCACTGACCTGTAGACGAAACACGTGTCGGCTGGCATTGTTTTCCCATGAATACTTTCACATAAACAATCCCTAGAAAACGCCCGGTGTCGACTGTATCATAATTGAAATATTGTATCAACTATTGAATGTAATACGTGTGCCCAGGTTGTGTTCATATCTGCACTGGATGCAGTTGGTACCTCTGCCACTACTTCCTCAGAATACTTCACGACTTGGAAGACTCCATCTGAAGAAGTCAGTTCTGCTGAAAAAAGGATCCAGGCAGCTACTGGAAGAAGAGACCTCATGCAAGGACTCCAGCCCTCCTGAGACCTGCTAGCAGACAGGGACTCTCCAAGGGTCGTGTGAGTGGCTTCCTGTTTACCTGAAGCAAGGACACAAAATGCAGAATAACTTCTGACTCGAAGAGAGCCCAGCTGACTAACGAGGACTAGATCCTGCTGGAGACCTGGCTGGAGAGAGACTTGGTGCCCAGAAGCCTGCCCCAAGGAGCTAGAGGCTGCAGTACTGGCCAGAAGATGCCTTCCCAGTAGCTGAAGGCTAAGTCTAAAGGTAAAACCTTTGACCATGGCAACTCGCTTGGTATATCCATCATTCGCCAGATTGCGGTCGGCCTTAAATTGAGTCTAGGTCTCAGTCCACCACAAACTGTTATATTTCCATAGTGCTTGCTTTCTTTCTAGGTGCTTTTTGCATAGAAAGCAATCCCCCTCCACAAATGCATAACACTATTCGTGACAGATGTGATATTTTGGCAGGACGAAATCGAGGCCCCTCTCTTATCTATCTTCCTTGTACCGAGCTCTCTGACCTTATAGCAGCCTGAGGCTTGCAGTCATCTCTTCAGGCCGCTCTGTCCCTGCTCTAATTGTTGGGGCGGGCCCATAACCAGGAACTAGTCTCTGAAGCCTCCTTTTCTGTTGTGCTGGAGCAGGCGGCGATAATTGAGCTGCACTGTTGCTCGCCTGCTCTGTGTGCTGGAGTGAGGGGGAGCGGGGGATGGGGTGGGGGGGGGGGGGGGGGGGCGGCGGTCCTTGGTCACGGCCCTGATTCCGCCATCCACCATTGCTCCATGGTTTGCCCCTGGGTTTTACCCAAATGAAGTCAGGGACTGCAAAGAACACACATTTCCCGTTTCTGACTTCGATTCAAAGAACTACATAAAAAAGCGAGAAATAAATAACGCACTCCGGAGAGAGACGCGGGGACTTTGCATTCCGTTCACGGAGGCGCTGTGCCCGCCACAGGTTACTGGAGCCCTCGAATCACACCCCGAGGAGCTAGAAACCTTCCATCGAGGAGATGAATTGTAGGGGTTGGGAGGTAACGCGCCCTCCTACTTCTCCAATACATCATTGGCATCTCTGCCAGGGCACCTTTTTGGGTGATCTTAAACCTCGTGCCCTGTTTCTGCAGGACGCCTGTCACTCACGCGCCCTAGTGCTCAGCCCGCTACTTCCGCGCCCCGTCACTTCTCGCCTTGCCTTCTCCTCTTTCTTTCCTCCGGATTCTCTCATCCCTTCCATGTGTTTGTTTCTTTAAGCTTGCCTGCTCAGTGACAGCAGCAATAGCAGTCATTTGGCTGCAGAGCACGCTATAAATTTGGGGCGCTTTTCCCGGCTTTGCAGGGTTTTCTTCTGGGCTGGTTGCTGGAATGCAGAAGAAGCGCGTGGCTTGTTCAGGTTTTTTGCAGTCATAACAGACTGTGCAGGTGGTGCCTTCGTTTTACTTCGTATTTTTTATGTGTGTGGCGCAGATGTTATCCAGTGGCATCTATGGACCACATTTAACACATTATACAGACATGGCCAGTAGATGCATGCAGCAGTGGAGGGAGGGCCCTGTGATCTGGCAGGATTGGATAACTGATGTGCCAAAAAGGGGCAAATTATGCATAATGTGCCAATAGTATTTCGATATTATTGACATTTTTCACAAGTTAGTGCTCTCTGGGGAAAGGTTTTCCCCCTCATTATTTGCAGTTTAACACAGGAATACAGCATTCAGCAAGGGAAAGATGAAACCTGTGCAAGAAAGAGTCTGTCACTGCACCATCACAAGTGGACATTGTTATAGTAACTTTTCATCCGCTTGATCCTAAAACGACGCCACAGAATCTCAAATTTCAGCGGATTTCAGTAGCGGGGGCATGACGGTTATGGGCGATGTTTAAGAAAACATTCAAAATGCAACAACACTGTTGTCTGTGTTTTCCAGGGAAATCAATATCCTTTGAGAATCCATGACCATGAATAACAGTGGGGAAATTAGAATGGGTGGCGTGTTTTTCAGTATGTATATGTAATTAGGCTTCACCCTGAGATCCAGGGCAAACCCTACATATGGTTAGCTTTACAGGTGCCCTGACATGGTGCTACCAGATAATGTGTACTGGAACAGTTATCTATATGAAATAGTAGTCCCCATACAGTTGCACTTTGGGATTTTGTCCAACTGCTTCAGTGACATCTGATCTTTTAGGGTCTTATGGGTATTTGCTCAGCTTAAAGGCCAGGGTTAGAGCAGGTACCAAAAACATCACCGATCTAAGCATGCATTGTTAGAAATTGTCCACCAGTAACAGGTGTTTTTAAACTAGAGCCAATTGAAGTATATATAACTTGAATACCTTCTACACGTTTCTGCATTCTGAGCATGCACCCCTTTTTTAATATCCAGCAATCTGTATAATCAATATGAAAGTAAGAATATTTATACATCTTTACGTGCGGGAATTATAAAAGCTTACAAGAAAGATAAGACATTACGAATCTTGGGAGATCAAGTGACTTTCTTCTGATTGAAGTTCAAACATTTCAAAAAATGCCAGGTTTCCTATTTCAGAATGCAAATTCTTTTCTTTGGTGAATTATGCTCATCCATCTTTTCTTTTCATGTGCTACTGTAATTCAATACATTCAAGAAAACCTTTAACTGTGTCAAGACACCTATTCACCTTTGATTCTCTCCCTAGGCCTCTTGTTCTCCCCTTTGCATGTTAACTAAGTCTCATTCTTTGAACATTGACATCCTTGGAGTTGTTCTTGCTGACCCACCCTCCCCACAATCTCTCATTTCTGTTTTCCCAACAATCTTCCAGACTCACAATCAGGTTATGCAGTTAGAACAGGTGGACACCCTGCTTTCAAGGCAGCCCCAGTGGGTCAAGCCCACTACAATCCCATACATCATGCAGTAACCTGACACCTCCCATTTCACTTCCTTCTCTTGACTATTGATCAGTGCTGGCTTCCAAGTCCCTCACCATATATGCTTGGCTAGTAATTGCTTCCAAAACAGGGAAGTCCTGGACCACCTCTCTCTCACCGTCCCCAAACTTTATTTCATCATTCTGATCCACTCCAACCCAGCGACTGGCTGGGGTATTACTCCAACATGAAGAATGACTATTTCCGGGCACAGCCACTTTTTCTGCAGCTTGTACATGGAGAACACCAATTATCCCCACCTCTTATCTCCATGACAGTACTAATGTTTTGCTATTTTGTTAAAGTCCAAGCTCAGCTGCTCCTTATAACACTGTCTGCTTGCATGACCCCATAAATCCATATCCCCATCTTTTTACTGCTCTCCACCAATGCAGCTGTTGAACAATAATTCACCATACTTTCCTACAACTCTCTCATTTCCCTGGTGTATTTTATCTCTACACTCAATCACTCTTCTATCTGTGTAATCCTTTAAGCCCACTTTATTCAAACATAACCCTTTTTAAAAAAAATTAGTTGTGTTATTGTATTGTTTGGCATAATTGACTATTGGGGACCTGATGTATGAGGAATGGCATGGTGATGTGAAGGAATGAAAGCTACCCGATAGGCTAGTCACCTACAAATTTGGATGTAAAAATATCGAATATATATATATATATATATATATATATATATATATAAATATATTTAAAGAAAATAAATGTCATAATCATTTTAGCACACTATAACAAATACACTTATTTAAAAGAAGATAAACACACTAACAATAATTTATACATATATATATTTACTTTAAATCAATTAGTAAACTATTATTTTTAATTTATTTTTAAAGTAAAAAATTATATATAAAATATATATCAATAATTAAAAATATAAAAAGAAAAACATTCTATAATAAATTAAAACATTTTAACTATCAAAAAATATTTCAACTTAAAATTTCCTAATGCATTCAGTGCAACAGTAGGGAAAGTGTTGGATAATGAAGAGGTAAACATTACTATTCCCACTGCAATGAGAGCAACAGTGGGGAAAGTGTTGGATAGTGAAGGGGTAAAAATTACTATTCCCACTCCAGTGAGTACAACAGTAGGGAAAGTGTTGGCTAGAGGAAGGGTTAAAATAACAATTCCCACTCCATTGAGTGCAACCTTAGTGAAAGTGTTGGATAGTGAAGGGGTAACAATTACTATTCCCACTCCAGTGAGTGCAACAGTAGGGTAAGTGTTGGATAGTAAAGGGATTCAATTTACTATTCCAACTCCAGTGAGCGCAACAGTAGTCAACGTGTTGGATAGCAGAGTGTTAAAAATTACTATACCCACTCCATTGAGTGCAACAGTAGGGAATGTGTTGGATAGCTGAGTGGTAAAAATTACTATTCCCACTCCAGTGAGTACAACAGTAGGGAAAGTGTTGGATAGCAAAAAGGAAAACATTACTATTCCCACTGCAGTGAGTGCAACAGTAAGGTAAGCGTTGAATAGTGAAGGGATTACATTTACTATTCCAACTCCAGTGAGTGCAACAGTAGAGAAAGTGTTGGATAGAGGAGGGGTACAAATTACTATTCCCACTTCAGTGAGTGCAACACTAGGGAAAGTGTTGGATAGCAGAGGGGTAAAAATTACTATTCCCACTCCAGTGAGTGCAACCGTAGGGAAAGTGTTGGATAGCGTGGCAGTAAAAAATACTATTCCCACTCCAGAGAGTGTAACAGTAGGGAAAGTGTTGGATAGTGTAGAGATACTATATTCACACACCAAGCAGTTCAAAAATAAAAACTAAATACATATTTAAAAATCTAAAAAATTATATAATAAAAATAAATACATGAATAAATCTATAAATATGTTCAAATTAAAAAAAACTATTTTTTATAGATAAAAACATATTATAATATTAATTACATATAACAAATACCTACAAATATTATGTAAAATAATGAATACATTTCCAAAAAATAAATATTTTAAACTAGAACATCTTTTACAAAAAACATTATTTATAACATAAATGTATTTATTTTATTTCCTACCATATAACACAACACAAGTAACAAAACACTTCTAATTTGTGTTAAAAAAATACTTCCATAATTAACATAATTAATTATCAATTACAAAGAAATATTAGTAATACAAAATACAAATTAATTAACTACCCACACTTAAACCCTACAATCCCCACAAAACACATCCAGATTAAACTGTAAAATAATACATTACACAATTACAACTTATTTTAAAATTAAAAACTATTATTATTAAACAACTAGTTATGAAGTAAGTAACATTTATTTTATACCCACCCATTACCATTTTAAAACTAAAAAGAGCACACACAAAAATAAACAATTACCCAAAATAAATATCAAATAATTAACATTAATTAACAGCTATATATTAATTTATTAAACACAAATATTTTCCCTTCCATTACCCCTATAAACACCACAACAAACACATAAAATGAATTACACAATTACCATAATTAACTACCAATTCAAATGTAATATTAATAAACAACCAATAATTAATTATGAATACATTAGTTTACAAATTTAACACAATAACACTTCAATTAAATATATATTAATAAATACAATCTATTCATTCATGTAATATAATACAACTACTTCCCACCCTTTCTCCTATATACCCACAACCCGCTGTGGAACTAAAAAACACAAAATTCAATAAAAAAAATTAATAGCTACTAAAAATGTAACAGATATGTTAAAAAATATAAACATTTCTTATACAAAAACAAACATTAAGTTAATATAGTAAAATTACTTCCCACCGTATTCCCCTACAAACACACAACCCGCTACAAAACTAAAAAATACAAAATTCAAATAAAATAACTAAATAACTACTAATAATTTAACACATATATTAAAAAATATAAACAAATCTTATACTAAAAAGTACATCTCATACGTTTAAAATATATACTAAAATAAAAAACATTAATTAAAATATCAATATTTTTAACAACTATGGGGGTCACTAGGATGACGGGCGGACTTAGTTTGCCCCCTATCCTATTGTATAATGGGACCGCCCGCCATAAGGGCGGGGGTCCCGTGGGGGGTATTAGGATGCGCCCGCCACTGTGGCGGGCGCATCCTGCATTTTTAACATTGTGGCGGGCGGTGCTGGGAGCACCGCCCGCCACAATTGTAAAAATGCATGTATGCATTTGCATACACAAAGCGCCGCATTGCGTATGCAAATGCAGGGGGGTACCACACCCCCCATGTGCACCCCCACCTCACATTCACCATGGTGGCACGCAGGGGGCCCCCGAAGTGAAGACCACCTGCTCGGAAAGGCATCTGTTTTGGCCCATGCAAATACCGCCACCATATTAAACCTTTTCCGCCCCGGTCGCAAGGTGACCGGGGCAGAACAGCGGCGGATGGTCTTTCCGTGGGTGGCGGGCGGGTAAGTATGTCTGACGGATTGCCACCGCCCGCATGGTGGTGGCGATCCACCAGACATCCTAATGAGCCCCTATAGTTTTGCAAATGATATTTCTCAATCATGATATTTCCGACTCAATATTTGTGCAACCCGATATTTAAAACTCAATATTCTGTCTGAGCACAATCAATGACCACTGCCTCCACTAATAAATCTGCATGCTGTTTTGACCTAACCACTTTTCAGACCTGAAATACCCTCAAAGAATAAAACCAGGAAAACTGCAATAAACATCCTAAATTAACAGGTAGGCATGCAAACAATTTAATCCGCTTGATGATGCCTTTAGGAATGTCTATGTTAATCAGCAAGCAACAGTCAGTTTTGTTTTTTCCTGTCTCGCACATCCTTCCAAAACCCTCCCTGCCCAGCTCTAAATTACTTGGTTAATGTCCCTAAAACAATCCCCACATAAAACAATCCATGCTAAATTCCCTGTAATGGTTACTGGCACCAAGACCTTCTCATCTGGCCCATCAAGAAGTTGAGCATGCTATTTCACTGTACTCCAAACCACAAGTCTACCTAATTTCTGTGTTCCCAAACCATGAAGTCCATAAACTCTGGCTTGGCGGTATCAATTTTTGGTGGATGCTGCCAATGACTGTCCAGGTAGCTGTCCAGTTGTCACAGTTTGAACATCCACATCTCAGGTAGCACCACAGTTGCTGTTTAAATCCAATTCTGGTGCTAAACGTTTAGACATTCACTTCATTGTGTAATGACTTTACATGCAACTTTCAGGCAGCACAGTATGTGTTGCATAAACATTAATTTGCACTTAGCCATACTAACTTCCTCAAGTAATTATGGGGCTTATTACAATGGCGTAACGATCGCCAACGCCGAGCCGGGTGTTGCAACCGTTACACCATCGTAACATGTAATACCCCCGCCATATTACGATGGCAAATGGTATCGCGGTGTATGGAAGGTCCGTTCGCCACTTTACCACCGGCAGGCAATCGTTACGATTGCCTGCCGGGTGGAGCAGGGGCTCCAATATGGTGGCGATACCAAGCAGGTACCGCTAGCCATATTAGGACGTCGATTGTCACAGGCCTTCCGCCATGGAAAGGCTGGTGAGTATTGTCTTTGGGGACCCGTTACGAGCCTCTGGGATGGTGGAAGGGTGGGGGGGGGCACTTGGTGGATACCTATGGTACCCCCCTAAATGTCGCTGCACCAAGTGGCAGGCACAGTGTGTTGCCTGCCATTTGGTGCAGTGACATGGCAGTCATGTGATTTTAACATTGTGGCGGGTGATGCTGTAAGCAGCACTCGCCACAATGTTAAAATGCGGAATGCGACTGCCAAGGTGGCATTTGCATCCTAATTCGCGGTGAGGGACCGCTGCATGTCTGTCGGACGGTCCCAACACCGCATCCTAATAAGCCCCAAAGTTTTCAGTTTCCGTTACATATCAGAATATTTTTTTCCATGCGTTGGACCGCCCCCGGCCGTCCGACGTCACTGTGGGCGTGGTGCAGGGGACATTGGGGGCCGTCAGATCTGCGCACTCGTCAGATTCAGCCGATTCCACCGATTCCGCTGTGGCGAATCGGTTAAAGTAATCAGAAATGCTTTCTAACATAAATATAATCTCCTAAATATTATTTACAAACATATAATCCCTTTGGTTGTAGATTTTCCAATATGAATTCCAATGTGGCAATATTTCTGTAAACAATGCTGGGATATCATATTCATGTCAGCCAATTAAAAAAAAAAAAGAATCCTAGTATTTGTAAAGCGCACAGCTACCCGTAGATTTCCCGGTACTGGGGGCCGTCGGGAAGATTAAGCGAGCTATTGCCCAGAGTCGCATGGTGCTGGGCAGACCCCTGCTGCCGGAGCCAGAGATTGAACCGCGATCCCCAGCATCCAGCGTCAGTCGCCCTAGCCGCGGCGCCACACCTCTGACACTTAGGGGCTCATTAGGATGGCGGGCAGACTTTGCCCGCCCGCCCGCTATCCTGTCTGTGAAAGGGACCGCCCGCCATAAGGGCGGGGGTCCCGTGGGCAGCATTAGGATGCGCCCACCACAGTGCAGGGAGTCTCCGCATGCCTTTCCGTGGAGGCATTGCCGCCACCGAAAGGCATTGTTTAAAGCCCATGCTAATATGGCTGGCGGTGTCTGATAGACACCGCCACCATATAAACCCTTTTTTGAGACCAGGGCGGAAAAGCGGCGGACGGTCTTTCCGTCCGCCGTGGACCCCCCAGCCATACTAATTTGGCCGGGGGTAATTCCGGAGCAGAAGGAGGGCGGATTGCCCCGCCAGGCCGGCGGGGACCACCGCTGCCCTGGCGGGGGCAATCCGCCTGCCATCCTAATGGACCCCTTACTTTCTGGTACCACACCCTCAGTTTCACCAATTTGTCATCTGGCAGGTGTGAAACAATGGTCAATAAATGCAGTTCGGAGTACCAAATGTCAAGCATACAAGGTCTTTCTGTCTCTTCAAGCAGCAATGGAATACCATAGGTTCTAGTCACTTCCTCAAAGTCATCTTCAGACTTTGCACTTCTTCACTACACAAGAAGTAAGTCTTACTACCAAAACACCATCGTGGTAGTGTAGCACCTGCTCAGACCTCAACGCATTCCTCATCAGTCACCTTTGCAACAAGACATCTGATTGGCATTGCTTTTTTATGAAGACCCGATCTTGCAACTGAATACCCATTCATTGAAAATCCTCTAGGTTTATAGGCAAAACAGACTATTGGAAACAGAAATACCGTAGAACTAAATATTGTGTCTAAAATATAAACAACAAACATATTGTGAAGGTAAGTTTCTATAGGTAAGCAAAGTTTTACTTTATATAAATCCACACAAATGTACTTTGATGATAAATGTATCTTCAAGGTACCTAGACGTGGAGTTAAGAATAGTAAGCCTGTCATGTGAACTTACTGTTGTACTAGCACACAATGTATTTCTTTACACGGCAGACATAGGCTGATACACTTCAAGTATGTGAACAGAGTGTATTACACCTCAGAGAGATTACATGGGTACGGGCTGAGGGATAGCCCGGCTTGCGACAGATGTCACGCACAGTCTGCAAATTTCCTTCATCTGGCATGGTATTGCCCGGGGGTGTATAAATTCTGGGAATCGGTCTTCCAAGTACTGGGGAAAATAACTGACTCAACACTCCCTCCGGACTCGGCTCTGGCCCTTTTGGGATATTCCAAACAGCTGCTCAAGGCACTATATAGATTAGTAGACATGGGACTCCTCATGGTGAAACGGAGGGTAGGTATCAGCTGGTCTAGGGGCCCTACACCTACTATGGCACAGTGGTCGCACAACATGCTCTATTGTAATACACAAACCGAGAACTTCAGCGAACTACTCCCCCCCCGGAGCCGACCCAAGAACTTCTCGGGGCTTTACACAACATACTGTCCACTAGAGAAACTGATACAAGTGGCGTTGTTACCTCCGCACTCGAGAGCAGTATCCATACTCCTGTCACTTAAACAGCTTTTTGTTGTCCATCCTCTGCTGCGTCACCTTAGATATCACAATACCACAGTACCTTAGTACCCAGACAACACACTTGTGCTGGCAGGAGGGTTAGCGGGCCTGGTGTCAGCTCGATATATGGGCATCCCACCTCAGTGGTACATTTATTTACAGATGATCTTCATGTGTTTTATAAGTCTGTAATCTACTGATAGTCGTGTGTTTTGTGTGCTTTTGGTATGATGCTACACTGAGCACCAAGAATGTTTTGCATAGAAAGTTCAATAAAAATATAATAAAAAAAAAAAGAATAGTAAACTTGTACTTACCTGTTCACACTTACCTTTTCCATATTTTGGTCCTTGATATTTTTACCAGAATATTATGTCCACATGATATTTCTGTTTCCCAACTTCTGTAAGTGGTCCCGTGGAATGCTTAGTTTATGCCTGTCTTTCCCAATTCTTTTCCTTTCCAATACCCACTCCCAAAAGGCCTGGTCTGTATTGGAATAAGCTGCAGATGATTTGCTCTGTTAATTGAAAATATTCAGAGTCACCTTCCTGCGATGGCAAAGGATGAATCAAAAGAGTTTGCCTCTATTTTGTTATGCACAAAACCTAGTGGTGAAATTGTCAAATCCTCCATAGGGTGAGTTGAATAGTTCTTCAGTATGCTCATATGTCACTTCTTTCATCAATTTATTTTGTACTATTTCTCTCTTAACATAATACGATTTTAAGATCTCCTTTCACCTATGGCACAGGGACCTGAAAACAGAATCCCAAAACTGTAAAATCCTTCCTTATAGAGCCAGCTTCTGCCCTGTCATGGGAATTAAAGTAGCCACCCTTATACCTGGTCAACTGGAGCTGGCATGGTTAGCCTTTACCTCTTAAACAATGAGCGGGCGACTACTGGGTGTTTGCCCCACACTTTGAACCATTATGTCAAACTTTACAGTGGTATCTGCAAGACGCTCCTTGTTGAAGCCTCACCAGGGCCCTGTTTGCCCACATTCAAGCCCACTGCTTCTGTTGACCTCAAAATTGCTTTCATAGCCAAAGGCTACTAGGCACCCACAGTTGAACTAATGTCACAACAGGGACTCATTGACTCCTAGATATAGCCATATGAAGTTCCACCAATGGCCCAGACCTTAATTGCAAAGTTTTCAAATCCTCAAGAAAATCCAAGGAATAAGAAAAGTGTTGACCCGCAACAGGCCAGGTTTAAGGAAACGCGCTTAAGTCAACAAGCCCTAAAAGTGAAGGGCCAATGCCCCCAGTTTCCTTTACACTGAAAACTGGAGCTGGTCCCAGGATGCTTGTTTCTGGTCCAGGGATGACCTGGCTTGGCAGTTCGAGCTGGGCTGTATCCCATGAAGAGCAGGGTCAAGGCTTATTTGCAAATGGCTGGGTCTAAACTGGGGGGGGGGGGGCATGGTGACCAAAAGAACAATGGATTTTGATTTGTTCAGCGTTCCGTCCATCATTTGTTTGTGCAGCATTTTCTCAGTTTCCTTTTCAGCACCTTCAACAATTGGAACATCACTAATGAGTTTTGAGATATTATCCTTTTGTCCACCTCGTATACCCCAGTGGTAAACTCTGAACCAACGTACAGAAAACACTTACAAAATCCAGTAATCCTCTTGTAGCAAAAGAGCTAACTTATTTGACTTTATCTGAACTCTATTAAATGTTTGCCCAACCCTTAACAGCAGCAAAATCCACCAAACCTTCTTTGAAACCTCGGCCATACTTCAAAAGATTCTTGCACTGGCATCCTGTTATGTATTGTGTTTATCCCCTCAGTACATTCGACCCCCTGCAGTGCTGCATGTTTGAAGAGCATCGATTTCTATAAAACCCAAAGCCTAATGGTTCTTAAGAGATCTCATTTACCAGCAGGCGGCTCCTGGATTACTATCACCCCGTTGGAAATGCGAATCCAACATTTTCTTCATATTACACTATCAGATTAATCAAAAAGTATTTCTATAGCACAAAATCATACAGCAACCTTTGGGTCATGTAAAACCGATTTGGATCCATGCCAGAGCTCTTGGGCCTGATGTACGAAGCATTTTACCGGTTGTTGGGCCATTTGCAACCGGTAAAATGCATTTTGTGAAGTACAAAAGGGAAAACGTGACTCAGTAATTTGTTACTGAATCGCATTTTGCTTTTGCCATTCGGTATTAGGAAGGAGTGTGTTTACGTTGTCTGTCCCTAATACTGAATAGCAGTGGTTTGTATGAATGTTTTGCGACGGAATGCAGTCACAAAACAATAATAATTTTGGGGCCTGATGTACGAAGCTTTTCTTAGCTCGCAAACAACCCAATTCGCAGATTCGGGCCGTATGTGACCTGAAAAAAAGCATTTTTAAATGTACGAAGCCCTATTTGTGATTCAGTAAGCTATTACCAAATCACAAATTAGGTTTGCGAGTCGCTATTAGAAAGGGGTGTGCCAAGGGCGTCTCTTCCTAATAGCAAGTTGCACTGATATGTAGGAATGTTTTGCAACAGGGAATGCGGGCACCAAATGTTTGCAGTTAACCACTTCAAGTTGCGGGCAACCCATTCGCAAATGGGAAGGGGGTCCCCAAGGGAACCCTTTCCCTTTGTGAATGTGGACACCAACAACTTTTAAGAGCAGGCAGTCCTATGAACCACTGCCTGCTCTTAAAAATGAAAAGGAAACTTTCAATTTTACTTTTTTAAATGCATCATATTTTCCTTTTAAGGAAAATGGGCTGCATTTCAAAATAAAAAAATGCTTTATTTAAAAAGCAGATGCAGGCATGGTGGTCTTCTGACCAAGCAGCCCACTATTCCTGTGAGTGCCGGCCATTCCAATGGGTCACAAATTGGGACCTACCTAATGAATATTAAAGAGGCAGGTCACTTGCAACCAGTGGCGGCTCTTGGAGGGAGTACTGTGGGATGGTGGGCGGGGGAGGGGCAGGGAGGGGGGTAGTAAACCACGAAATAACGGAGGTAAGCATAAATAATTAAATAACACAAATTACGAATGGCGATGCAATGTGTGCAATGAAATTCGTTTTGTTTACTTATTTATGTACTTACCTACGTTCGGCTGTATTCCGTGGTTTACTACCCCCTACCCTGCCCCTCACCCACGTCGCCCCGCAGCACTCCCTCCAGGAGCCGCTGCTGCTTGCGACCCATTGGGAATCGCAAACAGTGTAAAACACACTGTTGTATATAACTGTTTGTGATTTCCTAACAGCGAATCGAAAACATTTGCTATTAGGAAATTGCAAACAGAAGTCTATGTACATCTGGCCCTTACAGACGCCATAGAGGAGGCGGTAACCCATTCGCAAATGGGAAGGATCCCTAAGAGACCCCTTTCTCTCTGTTAATGTGGGTGAATTTTTTAAGAGCAGGGACCACTGCCTACTCTTAAAAAAATAAATAAACGTTGTTAGGTTTGCGCTGTGCTTTCAAAATCTCTTGTATTTAATATATACGCCTCATCAGGGGTAGTAAGCACTATATATATGCAATTACAACACAATACAATATATTAAAAGGGGGTTCCCATTGACAAATTACTGTGTTCATTCGCTTTTGTGTGGAACTTTTTTTTTACTTACCCTGGCTGCACACATTTATGATACTTCTAAAGTGGGTCACATTCACTGTCAAGATAGGATCTTTTCCCACAGAAAAGGCAGATAGCTTCTAACAGTATGCTTGCTTGCCTTTTATTACTTAGTAGCCTTAGAACGTTTGTGACATTTCCTATTCATGCCTCAGTACCGTTCTTTGCACTTTATAGGCATTATCGGATTGATTTTTCTAATTTAATGTATTTGGTCATTATGATCAAATTTAAAATGTTGTAATACACCTTTTGCATTAAAAATTAAAAATAAAGTTAATATACAAGAGGTATGCTATATTTTACTACTAAACAGGCAGCCACAAGTGCAGTTACCTTGCAGTCAACAGGGTCAAGATTTGAATGGTGCAGCAGGTGCAGTAGCACCAGGCCCAAAAGTTGTCAGAACTCCTCTAAACACACAATTTTTTTTTTTGTAACATCGTTTTTATTGCAGTACCAAAAATTTTGCATAGACATTACAACAATGGATAATAAATCAATACAGCGTGATGGCACACATTTAGACCATTACCATTATCATGCTGCCCGTGCCCCCAACTAGAAAGCCGAGCTGCGTCGATAATATGTCCATCTCCTGCTTCTTCTCCCAATGTCCGTTTCTCGAAAGCACAGGAGGACGCGGACCGCTTTTAGGTTTTCGCCCCACCCTTCCTCTAAACACACAATATTGCTATATTTGACTACTAAACAGGCAGTCACAATTACAGTTACCATGTAGTTAAAAGGGACTTGATTTAACTGGTGCAGCAGCTGCAGTGGCACCAGGACCAAATGCTCTAGGGACCCCATTAAACTCAGATTATTCCTAAATGTAAAACTAAACAGGAAACACATGTGCAGTTACCTTGCAGACAATAGGGTAATGATTTCAATGGTGCCGCAGGTGCAGTGACACCAGGACCAAAAACTCTAGGCACCCCACTAAACACCTACAATTGCTATATATTACTACTAAATAGACAGTCACAAGTGTAGTTACCTTACAGACAACGGGGTCATGATTTGAATTGGGCAGCAGGTGCAGTGTCACCAGGCCCAAAAGTTGTCAGAACTCCTCTAAACACCTAATTTTGCTATATTTTACTACCATACAGGCAGTCACATTTGCGGTTACCTTGCAGTTAAAAGGAGCTTGAATTGAATGGTGCAGCAGGTGCAGTGGCACCGGAGCCAAAAGCTCTAGGTATCCCACTAAACGCAGAATATTGCTAAACGTTACTACTAAACTGCTAGTCACAAGTGCAGTTACGTTACAGGTAACAGGGTCATGATTTGAATGGTGCAGCAGGTGCACTGGCGCCAGTGGCAAAAGTTGTCATAACTCCTCTAAAATACCAAATATTGCTATATTTTGCTACTAAACCGACAGTAACAAATGCAGTTATAATTGCAGGCACTAGGGGCATGGTCTAAATGGTGCAGCAAACATCACATTATATTGCATTTTTGTATATAAACTAGTCATAACAATTGAAATGACTTTCTGTAACTTATATTGTACAATTACTCAGCAAGCTACAATTGACAACAAAAAACCTCATATTGTTAATCATATAGGCTAAACCTAATGCATTTACTAACGATTCTTTTTGTAATTCAGCCCATTTTCCTTTGAGGAAAACGGGCTGCATTACAAAAAAATGTATATATGTATATATATTTTGCTTTATTTAAAAAGCAATCATACACATGATGGTCTGCTGACCTTAGCAGGCCACCATCTCTGTGATTGTAGCCATTCCCAATAGGTCACAAATTGTGACCTGCCACATGAATATTGATGAGACAGGTCCATTTGCGACCCATTGTAAATTGCAATCAGTATCCGAGATACTGTTGTACATAGCTGTTTACGGTTTCCTAATTGCGAATCACAAATATTCGCAAATCAGAAATTGCAAACTGACTTTTTTGTACATCTGGCCCTGGATTCGTAGGGGCCAGGGATGACTGGTATCAACTCTTTTGTCATTTTAAGTTTTTTAACTGTATGCTCCAATGCTAAATATTGTTTTATTTTTAACATATTAATTCTGCATGTGTATTGACTGTTATTAAGTGTGACGTGTTTGGTGTTATACTGTCTCTGAATCAAATCTTCAAAGTACATTCTCTAACAAACTTTGACTGTTTAATCACTGCTGTCACTAGAGAGGAAGGAGACCCCAGGATAGCTTGGCTAACCTTTGCATATTAAAAGTATTCAGAGTCGAGGCATGGGGATAAACTATTCCACCTCATCAGGCACCTTCACAACCAAGAGAACAGTGGAGTAAAATTATGTATTTAACAGCTCAATTGGCTAAAATGCTACAGATGCTTATAGGCAGTTCAGATAATCTGACAGATGCGCCAGACTTAAAGGCACATGCTACCTAGGGCAGTTACATACAGTGATAATTAGATCATTAAAATTCTATCATTATAAATAACGAGTCGTTAGTTACCATCTGAATCAGCAAGAATGTGTTCTCTGCCTCCAAAGAAATCATGCCATAACATAAGATATTATTGTTCCCAAATCAGCATGAATTATTGTCAGGTTTAAGCTTAAAATATTTAGTAAATGTCTCAAATTGTCCTTACATATCTGCTTCAGTAAATAAACTAGTTTTGTTCCTTACTTCAATCTTAACATATGGTTTGTGGAAAATTCAGCAAGTACCCACCAAATGTCTACTCATGCACTTTATTTGTTCTTGAACACCAGGGTATCATTTTTCAAAAACACGCCAAATTTACCCATAAATATAAACCCCCTATTTACTGAACAGAACTTACATTTACCCCAAACATCAATTTATATTTTCAATAAAATGCATGCTTTTTGTACATTATTTAAAAAAATAAATATATTCCAGTGTTTACTGTAATTCACCGCT
Source organism: Lissotriton vulgaris (assembly GCF_964263255.1). NCBI lineage: Eukaryota > Metazoa > Chordata > Amphibia > Caudata > Salamandridae > Lissotriton > Lissotriton vulgaris. The sequence goes on from NC_141693.1 coordinate 164,946,290, forward strand.
TTTTGTAAAGTAGCACTATGGCATCATTATTTCAGTAAGATGTGTCGGGTATCTCCTTCCTACCCCATAAATGCCATCATGTTTCATATGCTGCATCCTTTTGCATGCACTGCCATCATATGACACAGGTTCTTCCATAATATGCCTGCGTATGCAATAATGTTCTGCTCCGTCACCTATCAAGTGCCAGACAATTCTACAATGCGCCACAGGAATATCCCACAATACACAACTGCCGACCCTTCCAGCACGTAGCGCAAAGACACCTCCGGGTATTTGTGCGCTTTACAAGTTGTTAAAATAAAATAAATAAATACACTTAGTGCCATTAAGTGCTTCCAACACCCTAAATAAGATAGTCAATGCCAAATTGTACCAGAAGCATTTTAACCGCATGGTAGTCTGTGATAGGGTGGGCACTCCATCCAAATGACTGTGAAGTGCACTATGTGCTCAGAAGCTCTCATTAAGCTACTCATTGCCTTAATACATCCATCGAGGGTAGTAAGCGCTGTATAAATGCACACCTTTTCCCCTCTTCTATCCCTCCACTAGCCTTCTAAATCCAAATAACTGACTAACATATCCACCCCTCAAACTTCTTTCATATTTCATTATACTAAATTACTACTAATCCTTTATGGGTTCCGGAGTAGCGTGCAACTCTCCAAGAAAGCGCTTTGATGCCTGGTCAAGGGTAGTAAGCGCTATATAAGTGCAATTACAATTACAATATGACACAGACATTTGTCCATACATCAGGCATATCAGGTAGTGCCACATTGCTCTAATATGTCTCAGATAACTCAATTACGCTGTTAATAGCTTTGATGTGCCAGAAGTTTTCTCCCATATGCTAATCATTGTTATGGTGAGCCACAGACATCCCTGTATACCTCTTGCTCGATAGCATGAAGTGCACCATTAATACACCCAAGTGACACTCAAAGCCATGATGCAACCCAGGTTCCTCCTATATTCAAGTTACTGCAAAAAAGTGCCACCAGGTACGGACAAGCATTGAAAACGCAATATGTCTCGCCTTTAATTAAGTTAAAGCCATTTGCTTTGCTAATGGTATTGTGTAGCAAAGCAAATGGATTTAAATTAATAAAAGGCAAGATCTATTGCATTTTCAATGCTTGTTTAAACAATGATGACTCTAAGCACTGATCACTTTGCCGACCTAATTGTCCATTGAACCAGCCAGGAGGGGGAGCTGCCATGCCAGCAGTAGGGTGACACTGACGAGCGCGTGCACATAACCCCAGGAAGCCCTGCACCAGCGATCAGCACTCTCTGCACATACTTAAATTCAAGTGTTTTAAAGTTTAACTTATATAGCCAAATTGCACTACTTATGTTTACATTTGTATGCACTGTCGATTAATCAGAAGATCCTCGCAGCTTTCACCAGACCATAGATACGTCCCGGGACAACATATACTGGCCCCAGAAAGCATTGAAACAAGAATAAGCCAGCACCTACCAGTTAATAACCCTTTGCTTCTGAATAGAATCTAATCAGTGTAGTGCTCAGCAGGAAAACTGCCTTCTTAAATTATTTATTTTTGCCCTAAATTGACATTTGCGTCTGAAATGAAAAGTTTTAACTACAAAAGTGCCATTATTTCAGGGGAGATACACATATAACGAAGTCATTCGGTCGAATCTTCCGGTCACATTGGTAAAAGTCATTAATAATACGATTCTGCCTTCGTGCTGCCTAAGAACTCTACATTTTATAATAAGCATGGCATATAGCACTTTACTTGGCACTTTTTTAAACAATTATGACTCTAAGCACTGATCACTTTGCCGACCTAATTGTACAAAGATGACTCTAAGCACTGATCACTTTGCCAACCTAATTGTCCATTGAACCAGCCAAGAGGGGGCGCTGCCATGCCAGCAGCAGGGTGATGCTGACGAGCGCGTACACATCTTATGTCCAGCCGTACGCGTACACAGCTAGCTGCGGAACGCGCATTGATTCCAAAAGGCCCTCGCTTGGTGAGGTAAGCGCATGCATGCTGTTAACGCCAGGCGAGACGTAAAAATGTCATTAAATGACATTATGTGCCTCACTTATCTTGCTATAGGTCAGTCAGTGCACGACACTCCTAATGTGACTCCTGTCATCCTGCCCTCCTTTACGTACCACTTAATGCATTGATACACCCCCGAAGTTAACAAAAGATTTGGGACCCGACTCACAAAAGTAATCTGAGACACAAGTCTACATTTATGACTTATGGTATTCACTGAAGTCATTTACAAGTCGCATCTTTACATCCACAGTCAGGCCGGAATCTCCGGCTCGAGCCGGAATCCCCGCACCTGTGAAAAAATCTCTGGCTTGGGCCTGATGAAGTGTAATCAATGGTCCGGAACTCCATTTTACAAAAAGGAACATTAGGACCATGAGATAAATGGTAGAGGAGGTCATATAAAACAGTTTGGGAAGGAAAGAGGGTGCGGCCAGACACTATAGCACATCCCAGAAAAATGTGCTCCTTTGCATGATAGTACATGCAGTCCATAATTTACGCTTCCCTCGGTTAACTCTAGTGTTACTCCAAACTTTGATGTAACACTACAGTCAACACTGAGGGGAGCCCAAATTGTGGACTGCATGTACCATGATGCAAAGGTGCAAACGTTTCTGAATTGTGATGTAGTCTCTGGTCTCACCATTTTCCCTGCCCAACCTGATTTTATATGACCACCTCTACCATTTATCTCCTGTTCCTAATATTCTTTTTTGTACAAATTGCATTCTGACCCATTGATTACACTTCATTTGGCCTAGGATTCTGCTCAGGGTGCAGAGACTCTGGCCCGAGCCGGAGATTCGAGCCTGACTGCAGACATAAAGATACAACTCGTAAATGATCTTTGTGAATACCAAAAGTCGTAAAGTTAGACTTTTGTCTCATATTGCCTTTGGGAATTGGGCCCACTATTCGTTGTTGAATATGCAATGTGGTACATTTTAATATGGTTTGGTAGTTGTGT